>NC_143557.1:14791250-15150000 GCF_054136105.1 Typopeltis vanoorti
TGTGTGGGGTGTACGCCACACATTGAGAAACACTGGTTTAACCACAGTTCATTTTAAATATTATTCGTTAAACAAATCTAGCCTGAAAATGAGCCAACAGAAACGTAAACGTTCATCTTTTGAAACAGGATTTAAATTGCATGTCATGCAGTTTGCAGAAGAACATAATAACAGTGTTGCTATGAGAGAATTTGGTGTAACAGAGAGTAATATTAGACTTTGGCATAAGCAAAAAGATAGTTTTGAAAAAATCCCCAAAAAGAAACGTGCTTGTCGTAAAGATCTAGCATCCTTTCTAGAACTCGAAGAAGAGCTAAATGAATGGATTTGGAACCAACAACAAGATGGCATTATAGTAACAAGAAATGCAATTCGTTTTCGAGCTCTACAACTCAAGAATGGTAAATTCAAGGACACACCAGGTATTTCATCTTTTCTTGCTTCGTCTGGGTGGTGCAACAGATTTATGGCAAGCATTAACATTACGACACTGAACAAAAATTGCACAGAAGTTACCAAAGCAGCTTGAAGAAAAAGTGGAGTCCTTCCATAAATTTATCATAAAATTATGGAAGTGTCACGGATATGAACTTTCCCAAATAGGCAATATGGATGAGATGCCGATGTACTGTGATATGCCTGGGAATCAACCAGTAAACTCAGTTGATGAAAAGAGTGTCCTCATAAAAACAACGGGACATGAAAAAACGCATTTTACCATTGTTCTAGCCCGTATGGCAGACGGAACCAAATTAAAGATATTTAACAGTGATATTTAAAAGGAAGACAATTCCGAAGCATATGAAATTTCCACCAGGTGTCTTCGTTCGCGCCAATTTGAAAGGTTGGATGGATGAAGAAGGTCTACAATTGTGGCTGGATCAAGTATGGAACATATGTCCAGGCAGCTTGTATGTAGGTTCCATACTTGTACGTATCTTCCATATGTCCAGAGGCAAGCAAAGAGAAAGGACGTGAGCTATGTACAGACCTAGCAGTCATACCGAGTGGTCTAACGTCCGTTTTGCAGCCGCTTGATTAAGCCATTTAAAGATCACTTACGTGAAAAATGGAGAGAATGGATGTCATCTGGTTTGGTGAAGATGACAAAAGGTGGGAATTTTCAGAAGCCTGAGATCACCCTAGTCACCAGCTGGGTTAAAGAAGCTTGGGATTCGATACCATCTGAAATAATTCAATGCTCATTTCTTAAATGTGGAATAAGTAATTCAATGGATGGATCCGAAGATGACGTCATATATGAAAGAGAGGACGACGCATAACAAAATGGAGAGCATGATGACAATGACAACAACTGCTACACTGATGATGCAATGCCTACAGATGAATTTATAAATGAAATGTTTGATGACTCAAAAGATGAAGAAGAATTTAAAGGATTTTGACATTTTGTTTTAAAATAAATATTTCTTTCGTTAATTCGTATTGTTTTATTTATAATGTTAGGGAACAAGATTTACAGATCACATTATATGTGGACATGGCATTTTAGGGATAGTTTTCAAACAAAATTTCTAGTTCACATTATACGTGGATCGCATTATACGTAAAAATATACAGTAATAACCATCATGTTATGCATTCTGGAATGAAAATATTACAAACTGTGTGTTATATTTAAGAAATTGGATTGCAGGAAATTTATTAAGCTAGGGATTTGTGATCTATGTCCTCAAGAATTCACTTTAATGAGCACAGGAGTGGTAAACCTAAGCTACCTAATGCTGGACCATGCCATGTAATATACAGGGTGTCCACAAATGATTACCCTGATTTCAACTGGCTATAATATTTTAACAATGAAACTAACTGAATAAATTTTGTTGCAGGTAAACTTGGACACTCATAAAGTTTCCATACTGGTATCTTCAGTATACTGCTTTTGCAGGAAAAAGCTCAATCTGTTCTGTAGCTAGCAGAAACAAATTCTCCAGTTACAGTGCAGTGAATGTTTAGGGTACAATATGGAAAGAACCCACCTGATCTCAAGCTCATTAAGTCATGGAAGACAAAGTTTTTAGAAACAGGTTCAGTTCATAAAGGTACAAGCAGCGGCAGACCATTGGTTTCCAAGGAGGCAGTTGAGGCAGTTCAAACTGCCTTCACCCGGTCACCGCAGAAGTCAATCAGAAGAGCTTCACTAGAACTTCAAATGCCAAGGAATACAGTCCACAAAGTGGTATGCAAACGTTTGAAATTGTTTGTGTACAACGTCCAAATTGTCCAGGAGATAAAGCCAGATGATCATCCAAGGCATGAAGAATTTGCTAACCTCATTTTGAAATGCATCGATGAGGATAATGATTTTTTGCAGCATGTTTGTTTCTCTGATAAGGCAACATTTCACGTGAGTGGAGTAGTCAACAGACACAATGTAAGGATCTGGGGATCTGAAACCCACATGCCATAAGAGAACACACTCGAGCTAGTCCAAAACTCAATGTGTGGTGTGGACTAATGCATGATCGAGTGAGTGGCCCTTTCTTCTTTCTTGAAAAAGAAATTAATGGAAATGTGGTCTCGTGGTGTTCGCAATCATCTTAATCCAGCAATTCGAGAATTCCCAAATCACTGGATTGGCAGAGATGGTCCAATGGCCCCAGAGGTCACTCGACATTACACCCCTAGACTTTTTTCTTTGGGGGTATGTTAAGGATCTTGTTTATGCAACACAGTTCCAGACCTTGTGACCTTGCAACAGTGCATCAGAAATGCAGTTGAAGGAGTCACACAACAAATGTTGGAGAATGTGTGGCAGGTTATCGATTACTGCTTGGATATTTTACGTGTTACCGGCTGTGCACATGTTGAAGTTGTTCACTGACTTTTTTCCTATATGTTATGCATTGAAGTCTAACTTTGTGTTCCATTTGTGGACACCCTGTACATCGATTATATTATCTGTAGATTGGTCCATACTCTTCCTTCTTTCTTTTCTTCTTGCTCCTTCCTCCCCAATGCAATTGGAATATTTGAGGGCTAGAGGTGAATCTTTAGTATTTTACTATGTTTCTGTCTCATGCAGTGAAAGTCTGCCTCTCCCAGATATTTGCCTTACCTAGTGAGATAAAGACAAGAGAGGAGAGGAGATGGATGCCACCAGTCTATATCACACTATGGAGACAGTCTTATAGCATTCTATGCTGGCTCGGTTGTTGCCTGCACAAATAAAGACTGTGCGACTATCTGGTACAAACAAAGACACCTCTCTACAACTCAGGAGGAGTTTTATGGGTGGTACTTGGAATGTCAGAACACTTCAAAAAGGTGGTCAACTCAAGATACTACAATAGGAATGCTCACATTATCATTGATCTGTCATGGGGCTTTATGAGATCAGATGGCCACAAGTGGGAGAACTGGTTACAGATAAGGGAACCTCTTGCTTTATTCAGGAACACAATTCATAAAACCGTCAAAAGATGTGATTTTAAACCTATAAATAGTGAAATAGCTCTTGTCAGACTTAAAGGAAAACCAATAAATGTATCAATAATACAGATCTAAGCAATTACATCATTATATGATGAAGAGTGTATTAATGACTTCTATGGACAAATCAACTCAATGATAAAACAAATTCCAAATAAAGACTATCTCATTATCAAAGGAGAATGGAAGGCAAAAATTTACATAGATACTGGAAGGAATTTTCTTCCCTATTGTGGTGCATTTAGTTTTAGTGAAACCAATGTCAAAGGACGAACTTACTGATTTTGCCATTCAAAATAATTTAACAATGACTAATACTTTATATCCTCATAAGCCATCAAGAAAGTTGACATAGGCTTCACCTAATGGATCTGCCCACAAGTTAATTGATTATATACTTGTTTGGACAACACATAAAACATGTGTTAACCTTTCTACGACCAGATCATTCCCAGGAGCCAATATTGGCAGTGATCAAAACATGGCCATGTTACCTTGAATCTAAAATTAAAACAAATAAAAGTTGAGCAAAAACAAAGGAAAAGAAGATATAGTGTTAAGAAGTTGGAATCACCTCATATCAGAGAACAATATAAATCCCACCTTACTAAGTCTCTGAATTCTTAAGTATTGAATTCATAAGAATTCACAAGTACTGAAAATGAAAATGAATATAAACTATTTTTCAAAGTAATTTTAGAAGCAGCGGACACCATAATATGAAAATCTTGCAGGATTATCAAACCTTGGATTATAGAAGACATTTTACAACTATGTGATCAAAGGAGTGGCAAAATCGCTTAAAAATAGCAGGGAAAAATATAAAGAACTAAACAAAATAATAAGTATAAAATTAAAATTAAAATTAACTGGATTCTGAATGAATGTGAAAATATTGAAGAGGAACAAAGAAATAACCCTAGAAGTACTGTCCAAATGATAAGCAGATTAACAAAACTCTTTACTAACACTAATTGGTCAATTGAGGATGACAATAGCACACTTTTAACTGAAAATGATGAAATATGGCAGTGTTGGCATGTTTACTCAGCTAACCTTTTCTCCGAAGACAGTAGCCTTAATAATCAAAACCTTGAAGATATAATACAAATGACATTGGATGAAAGAGACTTCCCTATTTAAAGAGAAGAAGTAGAAACAGCAATTAATTCTTGGAAGATGGGAAAATCACAGGCATAGATGAAATAACTTGAGAACTACTGAAAGCAAGGAGAGAACCTATCAGAGATGCTTTGCTCAAAATTTGTCACTGGAATATTGAATCATGGCCTAAAGATTGGTGCACCTCTGTTCTGATTCCTATTTCTAAAAAAAATGGAATAATACAAAATGTAGCAATTATTGAACTATCAGTTTAATCAGTCATCCTTAAAATCTTACCCTCTAGGATCGAGAGGAAAATAGAAAGTATACTTTCAAAGAACCAAGCAGGATTCCATAAAAATAAGAGTACAATAGATCATTTATTTAAAATACATCTCACTAGAAAATAAAAAATAGATTGAACATAATAAAATACTATTTCACAATTTTATGGATATACAGAACGCTTTTGATTCAGTATGACATGGGACATTGTGAAGTATAATGAACCAGTATGAAATAGATAATAAAATAGTATGCCTAATTAAAACTCATTATCATTTCTCTGAAATGTTAATAGAAATTGATGGCAACTACAGCAACCTTTTAAAAATGGAAAAAAGTGTGCATGAAAGCTGCATACTTTAACCAATGCTTTTTAACTTTTATTTGAAATATATAATAAACTTAGTTTTGGAAAACAGTGGTATTGAAATTACGACATTGACCTAATAGCAAAGAATAACCATCATCAATTAAGAACAGAGTTTCTAAGGCACTTATTGATCATCATTCACAAATCAAAAACAATGTCTTCAGGCAATAAACCTATGAAAATTTCAGTTAATGATGAAAATCTGGAAGAAATTGAAAGATTCACCTACTTGAGAAGAATACAGAGATGGCCAGCCTAAATGCAATATCATAGCAAGCATTGCTAAAGTCAGTGTTGCCCTTCAGAGGCCATAGCCACTTTGAAGGACAATAAAATTCAGCTAACTACAAGACTCTATCTCATCAATACCCATGTTAACTCTGTCTTATTATACAGATGTGAGCATTAGACATTGATAAAAGAAGATGAAAAAAGACTACTGGCTTCGAAATGAAGTGCAACAGAACACTTTTGAAGATAACATACACAGCCCATGTAACAAGTGATGATGGTAGAAGGAAAATTAGAAGGTAGAAGACAGGAAGGAAGAAGAAGGAAAGTAGAAGATAAGAACATTAGTTTGGACAGTTTTCACATATGGAAGTGGAAGCGAGACCTGGGTATTCAAGAAAAGAGAAAGACAACAGATAGTGGCCTTTGAAATGTGGTGCTACAGAGGAGCCCTGAAAATCTCATGGACAGAGCATGTAACAAATGCAGAGGTACTACAGAGAATGAAAACACTAAAGTCTTTATTGCAGGAAATGATCCAGAGAAAGATGAAACTGGCAGAACATGTATTGAGGGGATCAGCAGGACAGCACTAACAGCTTAAAATAGAAGCCTAGAAAGGCAACCTAGAATCACCTAGATAAATTTTTAAATACATAACAAGAAGGGAGTGGTTCAAGAGGTAAAAAAAGAAGGACATGGTTTGATTATATAAGATCATGAACAGGATCATGTGACTATGCTGAAACTTCTAACAATAAGGAAACTACATGATGAAGAAGAAGAAGAAGGAAAATCCACTAAATTGCCAGAACATGGGAAAACGTCATCACTAAAATATGTCTAAAACAATGGTTGGTCTACATGGCTAGATCAGATAGTTTACCTAAAATAGCACTAACTTATGGTAAAAAACACTGGGGCAACCTAGAATCACCTGGATAGATAATATTAGAAAATGGACTAATTCTTCATTCTCCACCTTGTTAAGGAGATTCCCAAGACAAAAATGCCTGGCGACTGTGTTAGGACTGTGACCTTTATAGTGCCCTAATGGTCTACATAGACTATGGGCAGAAAAGAATGAATTTGTGAATGACAATGGACTGTGAGTTCAGAAGACATAGTGTAAACAGATTCAGTCACCTTAATTTCTTGGAGGATGAGAAAGTGAAGCATCCAGAGGCAGCTGACAAAGATAAATAGTCTGTGGACTGCTCTTTTTTTTTTTTTTTTTTTTTTTTTTGAGGCAAGACTATAGGTGTGTGGATGGCAAACTAATTTTAGAGGCAGAAAAAAATGTAATACAACAGAAATATAAGTTACCAATGGAGTTTTATAGGACTCATGCCAAAGAAATTTTTAAATACATAACAAGAAGAGAGAAAAGCTGCTGTTCAGTTTCTATCTTAATGATATGGGAAATGATTCAAGGGGAAAAAAAATCAGTAGTTTGCTGATGATGCAAAACTGGGTAGAGCAATAGTTAATAAAGGTGATAAAGATGGGTATGGAGAGCAGTGTGCCTGAGGAGTGCTTGTCTGGCAGAACAATGGAGAGTGACTTTAACAATAAAGAGAGGGCATGATGCAGAAAAGATGATAGTTATGGTGGGTACAAATGACTTGAGTGGTAGTATTAATCAGGTAGCAAAGGATTTTAGAACATTGTTAGATATTGTGAAGAAGAAAAGTGTCAAAGGTAGGAGTGTGTGTGTGTGTGTGTGTGTGTGTGTGTGTGTGTGTGTGTGTGTGTGTGTGTGTGTGTGTGTGTGTGTGTGTGTGTGTGTGTGTGTGTGTGTGTGTGTGTGTGTGTGTGTGTGTGTGTGTGTGTGTGTGTGTGTGTGTGTGTGTGTGTGCTGCCTTGTTTTGACAATACTGAATGGTGATTTAAATAGACTCATAGCATGAGAAGAGAATAACGGTTGCCAGTTTAATGACATAGCAAAGGGTAAGGTTATGGGTTATATTTTCATCCTATGGGATGAAAATATCACAAAGCTGTGGGCTACACCTCCTAGGTGTGAACAGTAAAATATCACAACCTAGGTTTTGAACTATGCTAGAAAAAGTGTTTTTAAATTAAAATATAGCGAGGCTTTTTGTCTCAAATTGTGCTGCAGTTGAGTAATGCTTCAGTTGGATGCAAGTGTCCTTCAGTGGTCTTATTGTTGAAACTTTGTTGTTTGTATTGTGTTTTCGCTACTTGTTGTTTCACTACTTCAGCATCTAAAGATGACGTCCCCTAAAAAACATATATCAGCAGCACTGAGGACTTCTGCATGAAAGTCTAACTCTGCCTTGGATTTTTTGCAGTGGATATGTTGCGAAAAATGCTATATGTATGCACCGAAAAATGTGAAAGATTTGTGGACCATTTGGGTAAAGAGAAGAATGAAAACATTAACATATATGAAAAGTGTCTAGATAGATTACAGCGATTAGGAATGGAAGCAAATGTTGGGACCGTAGCAGACGAGCTTCAGCAGGAGTTCCTGAAAACGAAAAGTGACCTTCATCTCCTGCAAGAGGAATTGGAAGTGCTCAGTAAAGAGGTTCAGGACATTAAGACTGAGTTAAATGTGTTGATTAGAGAAATTCAGACTATGGAGATTACTTTAGCTGAAATAACTAGAACAGGTTTAAGTTATTTCAGCTTTCAAGTTTGGTGAATGATGAATGAATAGTATGAAGTGATAGGGAGTCAACAGAATGAAAGCACAAGAGGTCTAGAAGAAATGAGATGTTGTGAAAGTCAGGGAGTAAATAAAAGAGTGTTGAGGGAAAGTAATGAAACTGGGAGAGTTATGCTGATTAGTGTAGAAAATGAGGACGTGATTGATGCTTGTTTAGGTTTGAATGAAGTTATGATTGGTATAATAAATGGTGATTCAATGATTAAGGGTATGGAGAGAAGTGTGCCTGAGGAGTGCTTGTCTGGCAGAACAATGGAGAGAGTGACTTTAACAATAAAGAGAGGGCATGATGCAGAAAAGATGATAGTTATGATAGGTACAAATGACCTGAGTGGTAGTATTAATCAGGTAGCAAAAGATTTTAGAACATTGTTAGATATTGTGAAGAAGAAAAGTGTCAAAGGGAGGATAGTGTGCGTGTGTGTGTGCTGCCTTGTTTTGACAATTATGAGTTAAGTAGATGACAATGATAATGAATGATATGATTGCAAGAATGTGCAAAAAAAAAAAAAAAGAGGTCTGGAATTTGTTGATGTCTGGAGTGTGTTTGAAGATAAAAGACAGCTGTATGCAAGAGATGGGTTGCATCTGAACATGGAAGGTCATAAGCATTTGAAGAAGTGGTATTGACTTGGGAGCTTCAAAATTTGTGGATTTCTCTCTTAAGAAGGGGTATATACGGAACTACAGGTTAGGTAATTATAACAAGCTTCGGAGTGAGTTTACAGCCGTCCCACGGCAGAACAAATTGCAGGGGAAAGATGGTAGCAGTGCATGGGATAAAATCAGCAGGTATCTGAGGAAGGTAATATCAGAATGTATTCCCATGGTCAGGAAGAAAAAACAAGGTAGACGTTAGATGGATGAGTAGTAGTATCAAGCTTGATCTGAAAAAAGGAAAATGTTATGGAGAATTTACAAGGAGAAAGGCGATCAGTATATCCATGAGTAGTACAAGGCTCAAGCTAGGAAGGTTACCAGCATACTAAGAAAAACTAAATCAGATTATGAGAAGACCTTAGTTAAGGAGATCAAGAGTAATCCCAAAAAGTTCTTCTGCTATATGGCAAGTAAAAGGAAAAATGACTTTGGAAGGATAACCTTAGTGGGTGTTGATGGTATTGAGGTGACCAATTCATATGTAATAGAGAGTTACTGAGTGATCACTTTTCAAAAATCTATCACCCAAGTGAGGATATCTCTGTTCCTGTAGCAATATCTAATGTGAGAATTGAAGTTAATAAATCAGAGGTACTTATATTGCAGAATTTAAATGCAAACACTGCTGTAGGTTTAGATGAAATATTAGCTCGGGTGTTGCATGAATGTGCAAAGGAATTGTCAATGCCTCTAACTTGGTTATTTACCTTAAATTTGAACTCTGGTATGGTCCCTAGGGAGTTGAAGGAATGCAAAGTGGTTCCTTTGCATAACGGTGGCTCGAAGACTGCAGTAGTTAATTACAGACTAATCACTATCTCGGGAGTGGTGGTAAAAGTATTGGAAAAGTTGGTTAAGGACAGAATTCAAAAATGGGTGGATCAGAATATGATACTCTATAGAGGCCAACATAGTTTTGTTAAAGGTCGATCCTGCCTAAGCAATTTATTAACTTTTTACAATAGAATGACATCTGAGTTGGACAAGGGGAATGATTACACAGTGATAATTCTTGATTTTGTTAAGGCTTTTGACAAGATAAACCATGGAATATTGTTGTGCAAATTAGAGCAGATGGGGGATGGATACTAAACTGGTGATATGGATAAGAGAATGGCTCATGGAGAGATACCAGAAAGTAGTGTATGGAGAAGCAGAGTTCAGGATGAGGCAGGTGACCAGTGGTGTGTGCCACAGGGCTCTGTATTTGGGCCATTATTGTTTAATTTGTTCATAAATGATATAGGAAATGGCTTGAAGGGAGATATTCAGTTGTTTGCTGATGATGCAAAGTTGGTAGCGCAATAAAAAATCAAGCTGATGTTGAGAGTTTGCAGGATGATTTAAATAAGCTGGCAAAATGAGTAAAAGGTAATGGATGTCAGCTCAATGTGAAAAAGTGTAAAGTTATGCATTTTGGGGTTAAAAGGTTACCAGCTGCGTACTACATTGATGGAACAGTACTCCAAGAGATTGATGAGGCTAGGGACTTCAGGGTGTTGGTGGATATGGAGATAAAGTTCAGAGGACACATTGCTAAGTAATCCATTGCACATAGGATTACTTGGTTATTGAAGAACACACTAACATCCAGAGATAAAGAAGTTATTATTCTCCTTTATAAGGTGTTGATATGTCCACATTTGGATTACTGTGCTCAAGTCTGGTCACCTGGATTCCTTGGAGATGAGGAGGTTGTGGAGAGGGTTGAGAGGAGAGTGACTAAGTTGGTGAGTTATGTGAAAAATGCTCCCTACCTTGATAGATTGAGAGCTTTTGGATTGCAGAGGTGGGTTGATAGGTGGAGAAGAGGGGATATGATGTAAACATTTAAATTACTAAAAGGTTTTTATAAGATTGATGCAGGGGAAATATTCAGCTGTGTGATAGCGATGGAAGAACAAGAGGTCATCCCTGGAAATTAAGGAAAAGTGTGGGTAACAAGGGTGTGAGAACTAGATTTTTTGCTTGCAGGGTGGTGAATGAGTGGAATGTATTGCCTGACTCAGTTGTGATTTCTTCATCTGTAAATGAATTCAAGAAAAGGTATGATAGATACTGTTTTGATAGTTTTGGTCTCTGGTGATTAGTCTACTGACTCCATGGAGATACCCGTAATAATAATAATAATAATAATAATAATAATAATACACTGATTAGCACTGCAAATCAGGGGGAAAAACCAAATGAATCCTTTCATTTTCTGACCATTAAGAGAACCAATATCACAAAACAGATGTTCAATTATTTGTTGATGATGTGAAGCTCAGAAGATAGATTATTATTGCTATTATTACCCTAAGACCCCATGGAGTTAAAGTTACAATTTTTTAAACTAGTCTCACTGTTATACCAAATTGTTGTTGTTTTGTGTATTATGACAAAGTGTTTGTGTGCTCTGAAGATGCTGGATATAATATCGCAAAATAAGTTAATAAATCAACTAATAAGTTAATAAATATTAATTCTTTTCTTATCATTCTGTGTTGTAATCAATACTGTTGAAATAAACTACTACTTTTTTTTTTTAATAATAATAATAATTTATTGATTGCTAAAATATTTATACATACAATAAACATCTTGTGTGACATTGCATCTCATAATTTTACAGAGTTCAGCACTGAGTACTGCAATTCCTACATTGGATTTCAATTAAAATTTTTAATAATACTTTTTTGCCTTTATATTATGTATTTACAACGCATGTTCTTCTAATATTAACAATGAAGTTTATACAGAATTTTTTGTATGTTTTTTTTATTTTATTTTATTTATATTTATTTATTTATTTTTAAGTTTGAGAAAGAATGATTATACATACAAATTTCTGCATTTGCTTATAAAGATTACTTGTAGATGAGTGAGGCAGGTTAATCCCACCTACTTCGAAGCTTGGGTTAGCTTTTATGAAGAGAGTGGGATTTAGCCTTCACTATTTTTGTTGTTGCTAGTTTATGTATGGGATGTAGGCATTGGATGCTAGTGATTTGTGATGTGTATATTAGTGTTAATGGTTTCTTAACTTTGTTGGTATATTTTCCAGAGTTCGTTTTTTAATGTTCTGTAGTTATCTACGTGTTTTAACTTTCTTGGTAGGGTGTTGAGTTCCGTGGGTATCTGATGTGATCTCGCAAAAGAACCGTATGAGTTGTTGAAGGGTGTAGGGATGTAGAGAGTTGTTGTAGGTCGTGTTATACAATATGTATCTCTGTTGTTTCGATAGATGATGTTGAAATAATTCCTTGTTAATGTCATGTAGTGTTTCAGGTTTTTAATGCTCAGAATTCTGTGTATCGCCATGTGCTTGTCGGATATTGGTTGTTGCATGTAAGGTGTCCAGATCACTGTTGACACGATTTTCCTGTGTAGTGTTTCTAATTTTGTTAGGTGGCTGTTTGATGTATTTGTATAGACTGTTATTCCGTATCTGAGTAGGGATTCACAGATACCGTGATATAGAAGTTTTTTTGTGTTGGGTGGAATAATGTCTTTAACTTGGAAGAGTTTTGCTGCGATGATCCGGAGTTTGGTGTGGAGGTATTCTATATGTTTTGTCCATTTAAGGTGAGAATCTATATAGAGACCGAGGTATTTTGGTATTACTACTACTACTAATAATAATATTGTTATTATTATTATTATCTCAAGACCCCATGGAGTCAAAGACTCATCTAGGAGGTCCCCTTTGTCATACACACAACTCATCATGCCATGCCTTAATACACAACTCATCATGCCATACCTAATAATGTACGGTGACTCAATGATCCGTGGTGTTCAGGATAGGATGCGTGAGGAGTGTTTGCCAGGAGGAACAATTGAAAGGGTGGCTATGGCAATTAAGAGAAGTGAAAGGGTGGATGAGATGATTGTGATGGTAGGAACGAATGACTTGAGTGGTAATGTAAGTCGGGCAGCGAGAGATATGAGATTTTTGCTTGAGACTGTACGGAAGAAGACAGAGAGAGGAAAAATAGTGTGCGTGTTGCCTAGGTATGATAATGATGAGCTGAGCAGAAGAGCGGTGATATTGAATGGCATAATAGCGAGAATGTGTGACAAGAGAGGACTGGTATATGTGGATGTTTGGAGTGCGTTTGAGGAAAGAGAGGAGTTGTTTGCGAGAGACCGTTTACATTTGAATGAGGAACAACGTAGGCATCTGGAGAGATTGCTGTTCTGAACGAGTCAGTGTGTCCCAGGGAGGATGATAGCAGGGGTGGCCTCTTGTGGGAATGGATACTTGGGAGAAGGGAGACAATGTCAGGTAAGACTGAGCCCAGTGGAGTCTAGAAGGGATAATGCTGGGTATAGAAACAATGGCATTTATATGCTGTATACTAATGCCAGGAGTATCCGGAATAAGGGAGAGGAATTGGTGGAGCAGATAGCATCAGCCTGGCCAAAAATTATTGTGATCACTGAGACGTGGTTGACAGAAGGGGATATAACAACAGGTATAGAAGTCGCTGGGTATAGCATTTTTCGTCAGGATAGGAGGGGAAAGCGTGGTGGTGGGGTGCTGCTTATGATAAGTGATGACCTATGTCCTCTAAGAGTGGAGAATTTGGAAGGTAGTGAGACAAATGATTTTGAGAGCGTATGGTGTGAGGTAGAGGTAGGCAAGACAGGATATTTAGTGGGGTGTTGCTACAGACCCAGGAGCACAGAGGATGGGGACCAGGAGATGTTTAGACAGCTAAGTTTGGCAAGTGCAAGAAGAATGATTGTTATGGGAGATTTTAACTTCAGTAGTATAAATTGGAGAGAGGAAGATGCATGTAACAATAGGGGAATGGAATTTCTAGAATTCTTGAGGGACAAATGTCTTAGGCAACATGTAACAGAGGGAACAAGAGGTTCAAAAATTTTGGATTTAGTTATAGCATCAGAAGAGTTGATAATAACTGAGTTGACGTCTCTCCCACCAGTTGGAGAAAGTGACCATATGGTTTTGACTTGGAAAATGAATAGACATGCAGGAGTATCAAAGAGACGGGAACTTATGTGGAATTATACGGCAGGTGATTATAATAGTCTTAGACGTCAACTTCGGGAAGTCTCATGGAGGGAGGAATTGGAAGGCCGGGATATCACCAGTGTGTGGGAAATTGTGAAAGAATATTTGTTATCAGCAATGGTAAGTTGTATACCATGAGTGAAGAAGAGGGCGCAATTTGGAGTAAAGTGGATGACAAACAATATTAAACAGGAATTGCATGCGAAAAAGAGGCTATGGAAGAGATATAAGGAGACAGGTGAAGAGATGCATGAGGAATATAAGACACAGGCCAGAAGAGTGACTCATGTGGTAAGGAAAGCGAAACTGGAATATGAGAGGAGATTGGCCCTAAGATCCAAAGAAAATCCTAGGGAATTTTTTAGCTATGTGGCCAGTAGGAGGAGAAATGACTGTGGAAGAATGATATTGTGGGATAAAAATGGGAATAGAGTGACTGATGCAGAGGACATAGTGGAATTGTTCAATGAACACTTTATTGGAGTATTTCATCCTAGAGGAGTCAGTTTTAATGCTAGAGGGATAGGACTGGTACGAGGTCTGGAGGTACAGGAGGAGAGTGTGTTTCAGATACTGAGTACTCTGGATGTCAGTAAAGCTGTGGGACTGGATGGTATTTCGCCACGAGTTTTGAGAGAATGTGCTAGGGAATTGACAATACCTTTAACATGGCTTTTCAATGAAAGTCTTGCTTTGGCAAAGGTGCCCAGGGAATGGAAGGAAGGTAAGATAGTGCCATTGCATAAGGGTGGTAACAGACTGGAAGTGTCTAATTATGGGCCAGTCTGTGTGTCATCAGTAGTTGTTAAGATCTTGGAGAAAGTAGTGAGGGACTGTGTACAGCATTGGGCAGATGAGGGTAATGTTATCTGTGAGAATCAACATGGATTTGTGAAAGGACGCTCTTGTTTTAGCAATATGCTAGCCTTTTATAATAAAGTTACAAGAGCATTAGATGAGGGAAAGGCATATACTGCAATTTTCTTAGACTTGGCGAAGGCATTTGACAGGGTGCCACATGATAAGCTGATATTTAAGTTGCAGCACATGGGTCTGGATGTCAGATTGGTCAACTGGATTCAGGATTGGCTGTCTGATAGGTATCAGAGAGTTGTGTATGGTGGAGCAGTTTCCAGGAGGCAGAGGGTTACAAGTGGGGTCCCACATTGCTCAGTACTAGGACCTATATTGTTTAACCTTTATATCAATGACATAGCCAGTGGATTGCAGGGGGATATTCAGTTGTTTGCAGATGATGCGAAGCTTGGAAGGATTATTAGTAATAGTGCAGATGTGGTAGCCCTGCAAGAGGATTTAAATAAGCTAGATAGATGGGTAAATGAATGGGGTTGTCAGTTTAATGCAGCAAAATGTAAGGTCTTGAGGTTTGGGAAACATCGATGGGATGCTGCATACTCTATGGGAGGAGTTATACTGGAGGAAGTAGGGGAGACAAGAGATCTGGGGTTGATGATTGATAGAAACCTGAAGTTTAGGGAACATATTGCAAAGGTGGTGAAGGTAACACAGAGGATTGCTGCTATTATGAGAAGGACACTGACCTGCAGAGATAAGAGGGTTATCATTCCGTTGTATAAATCTCTGATCAGACCACACTTGGACTATTGTTCTCAGATTTGGTCCCCAGGATTTGAAGGGGATAAATTAACTGTGGAAAGGATACAAAGACGGATGACAAAGATGGTTTCAGGACTGTACAAGGATAGTTATGAGGATCGGCTGAGAGAATGTGGACTGCAGAGTTTGGTGGATAGAAGAAGGAGAGGTGATATGATTGAGACTTTTAAACTGTTGAGAGGTGGTTACAGGGTTGACACTGAGGAGTTCTTTCGCTTGGTTGATCAGCGGGAAGGAGTGATGACAAGAGGCCATCCCTGGAAGTTACGAAAGGAAACTGTGAGCAAGAGGGTAAGGAGTGGTTTCTTTGTGTGGAGGGTGGTTGAGCCGTGGAATGCATTGCCTGATGGAGTGGTGGGAGCGAGAACGGTCAGTGGGTTTAAGGAGTGGTATGATAAACTTTGTGTTTCTCAGGGGGGGACCTCCCCTTGATGAGTCTTGACAGACTTTATGTCTTAGAAAGGACCTCCCTCGATGAGTCTTTTGACTCCTTGGAGGCCTGAATAATAATAATAATAATAATAAATTCACTGCAGACACTACCATGTCAGGCAAGGCATTCTAATCATTCACAACTCTGCATGCAGAAAAACCTGCTTCTCACACCCTCCTTATATAGTGTCCAGGGATGACATCTGGTTCTCCCCTGATCTCTCACCATTTTCTGTAAAACCTCTTCAACATTGATCCTATAACAACCCCTGACTAATTGTAGGTCTCTATCATATCACCCCCTCTTCCTCCTATCCACTAGACTTTGTCAATTGCATTTTCTCAACCTTTCCTCATATTCGACTTTTCAGAGATCAGAAACTACCTTAGTCAGTTGCCTCTGGACCTTATCCTGGACCCTGCTACTCACTTCTAAGTGTCACAATCATAATGGTCCATTGTTCCTGTTCCTCACCATTTTTTACCATTTGGAAAATCTTTCCAGTGGCTATCCAATAACTACATCTCTTCAACTTATATGTCTCAGCTCTATATCATTCCCCTCCCTCAACTGCCATCTTTAAAATCCTGAATATTACATATTGTCATTCTATCCTCCTCCTCATCCTCCTAGCAAAAGTTGCAGCTCCCATATCACTTTTGTTACCTGGCTTTCTACTCGTCTAATCTTTGCTACAGAGTTCCAATGAGGTGCTTTTTCTTCAATCCCTTGAAATCAGTCAACCAAAATCTCAATTTCAAAGATTTCAAATAGTCCAGATATGGGTTGATCAGGGCTATGTATAACAGAACCATGAGATTCTATCTGCTGTTCAAAATATTCTTTGCTATTTGCAACAATTGTCTGGATTGCCTTCACCACCACCACCACCTCTGCAATATATCCTCTGAACTTCAACTTCTTATCTTCTAACACACCAAAGATTTTTTTCCTCTTCACAGCTTTATATTTGGAGCCATTTTTGTAACTTTCCTCTTGCGTAATAATAACCAAAAAACAACTTCTTGATCTGTCAAATGGGAAACTGTCAATTCAATCCACTACCCTGATATTTAAACTTATTCACTGAAACATAAATATTGCAACATGAATGGAAGGAGGGAGGAACAAGGGTCATCCCTGAAAATTATGTAAAGAGATATTCAAGATACGAGTCAAGCAGATTTTTACACGGAGAGTAGTGTGTCAGAAAGTGGATGCAATGCTGAATGCATACTGAATATTGGGAGTGCGAATGAATTTAAAGTTTAATAAGAAAGATATACATGTTCACACATAATGAGGCTGTTGATTACAAGGAAGTTGTTGTAATAAATGAGAATAAAAACAACCAAATACATGGTGCAAAAAATTAAATGTAGTGAGCAGTGTATATTTTTCAAAGGTGGTTTCGTTTTTGTAAGTGTAGTATGTATCTATGATGAAACAGGGAAGATGTACTGGTCAAGAGATAATAATAATAATAATAATAATATTATTATTATTATTATTATTATTCAGGCCTCCATAGAGTCAAAAAACTCATCGTGGGAGGTCCTTCCTAAGAACATAAAGTCTGTCAAGATTGAACAAGAGAAGAGGAGAGGGTTTGGATCTGCAGAAAGTGTGCTATTTTGGCTGACTAAAAAGATGTTAAATAAAAGATGAGAAGGAGGAATGAATATCTGATGAAAAGCAGAAGGCAATGAGGAGAGTCAGAATGAGAATGGTATCATACAGAAGGGTGAGCCATAGCCGGACTAAAACAATTTTGCATCCCGGGCAAACTCCTTCTTTGGCGCCCCAAGGTGTTTTTTTTTTTTAATATTTAAAACTTCCTGATTGTAAGCAGGTATCGGTTTTCTCAAATGATTAATAATTTCATAACTTCAAGATTTCTACTTATCATTTCTATTCACTAACAAAAAAATAAAATAGTACATATGAAAAAAAAATTACTAAATTATTGGTAATTTAGTCATTTTAAAAATATTATGAGTTTTACACTTTTGATTTTATCAATTATAATTTACATATATATTTTTCTTGATTTTAAATCTGCAAAAGTTTTTATTCTTTCACTAATGTCTATTTTCTGAACAAATGCATTTTCAATAGATAGTAAGGCTAAAGAATTTAATCTCTCACTCCCCATTGTTGACTGCAAATATGTTTTGTTAAGTTTCAATTTGCTGAAACTTCTCTCAGCTGTTGCTACTGTAATAGGAACTGTCAGCAGAATTCTCAATGCAACCCATGTATTTGGAATTATATTCTGCAAATTATTTGCTTTTAAAAATTATAAAGTTTCCAATGGCAAATTGATGTTTTCCGGAAGTAAACCGTTTAGAGGTTTAATTTCTTCAAAGAGCTCATTCCCATCAATGTCACTATTATTTTCATGATGAATAATTGAATGCAAATCCATACCTTGTTGTTTAATTCATTTAAATTGCCTATTTTAGTTATATTAAAAAGAAAACCCCAATTTCGCTCGTACGCTTTTATTTGTTCAAATCTTTCTTCGAGATGTTAATATCGTGTCCAAAATGATGTTGAATATTGTTATTCTAAACTTTGTTCTGTCATCAACAATAACAAGAGTGTCTTCAGATTCATAACTAAATAATTTCTTCCTATGAATTATTCTTTTTTCAGTAAATATTCGCTCCATTCAAAAAAGCTTTGCTAATTCCTCAGCTTGAGTCAAAGCATTTTCAAATTCTAGTGTACGGTATTGTCTAATGAATTCCGTAGATGATTTTAATAAATTTATAACTGTTTTTAAATCCATACTTTTTGTTTCCATTGATTTGCTAACTGTGTTAATCCGATGAAGTATGTCATACCACATCACTAACATAACTAAAAAGGAATAATCGCAAAGTTTTTCTGCTAGTGTTAAAGATTCAAATTTGGTGGCTGCATCGGTTGAATTTTCACAAAGTATTATTAGTGCATCATGAATTTC
Source organism: Typopeltis vanoorti (assembly GCF_054136105.1). Lineage (NCBI taxonomy): Eukaryota > Metazoa > Arthropoda > Arachnida > Uropygi > Thelyphonidae > Typopeltis > Typopeltis vanoorti. Next base: position 14,810,114 of record NC_143557.1, read on the forward strand.
GACAATCTGATACCTAACTGACTTTATGCGTTCAATACGACTCTCCCAACAACTTTCACACACTGCTTTAACAGTGAAATTTGGTACATTATCAGTTAAAATTTTCCATAAGTACACTAGCAACGGATGCTGAAAATAATGTATAAAGCCATTGAATAACATCAAAAAATGAAACAGATTGTGGGCAAGACATTGCTGCATCTCCTATAACTAAATTTAAAGAATGGCAGCCAGAAGGTATGTAAAATGCTCGGTGATTTACTTGCCGTAAACGAGCTTGAACAACTTTATTTTTCCTTCGCATATTGGACCCATTGTCATAGCCCTGTCCTCTAATATCATTAATATTTAATTTTAAATCTAAAAGCCACTTAATGATCTTATCATATAATGATTATCCTAAATAAATAATAAAGCAACACGCAAAAACCACGGTGATATCTTTAATTAGTAAAAGAACAGATATTTCGTACTAAAATTAATAGTACATCTTCAGTGTCTGTAACAGTAATAGGAATAGAATACAAGCAAAAAGTTCGGTGGATCACCTATTAAAATACAATCGTTACCGCATGCTAGGAAATAATAGAAATAACAAATTTCATCTATTAAGATAAATGATTTTTTACATAAGATAAAAGTCTCCCAGATCTTTGAGAGAGACATACAGTCATTTCTATTTAAATTCGGTCGGTGTAAGATAGTTTCACAACTTTCTTTGAATAAGCATTCATATGAATCTGCATCTATGGAGGAGAACTGCTTTATCCCACTGGACACTATGAGTAGAGTCAATACTGTGCTGCGCCAGACCAGATTTCAGAGGTTTGTTATAATCAATATAATATTGATGTCCTTTTATTCTTTTTTCCAAAGAATGGCCAGTTTGTTCAAAATAAGAGACATCGCATTTGCAAGGTATTTGGTAAATGCCAGCCAAAGATAGGAAGACAATTTATCTTTTGTAGAAGGTAATAAAGAAGAAACTTTGTTGATAGGAATATATGTTGGAATCAATTGATACTTTTTCAGAATTCTACCTATAGGTTCTGAGATTCCTGGAATGTATGGAATAGGAATGCAGACTGTTGAAGAAACTGTAGGTGTTGGAACATAAGAGTCAAGTATCTGTTGGATTTGATTGGAGTTGTAATCATTTGATTCCATTAACTTTTTAATGATGGAAAATTCTTGTTGTAAGATTATTGGGGAAGAGCAAACTTTATGTGCTCTATGAATTAGAGATTTAAGAATGCCAAATTTTTGAGACATGTGATGTGCAGACTTTTTTGTGAATGTATCTGCCAGTAAAAGTGGGTTTTCGAAAGACGCTTGTAGATAAGGTACCAGGAGATGTTCTAGTAAGGAGGATGTCCAAAAATAGTAAAGTACCAGAGTAAAGTTTGCTCTTACCCAATAATCTTACAACAAGAACTTTTGTTTTATCAACCCATAATTTTGCTTTCCAAATTATGGGTTGATAAAAATAATATAATATCACACAGCCTTTTCAATACATTTTTCCAATGCTCTCGTTCTTTAACAATGACTGACTGCATTTCTTCATCTATTGTTTTACTTTTTTGAAATCTCGTATTTGTTTCAATCCATTTGAAATAATTTTTTACATGTTCTGGTGTGACTCTTTAAGTAATCATTTATATGTTTCCACTTACAATGACCAACTGATCCTAAGGCTGAAGTTACTTTATTAGAGTAAAATAATTTGCAGTAAATACAAAATACTTTGTATTTGAATTTGCTGCACTTGTTGGCACTCATTGAATAAATAAGCCATTTTCATAAATATTCTTCACCATTTGGAGTTATTCTATAATACATTGATGCTGAAAAACACTGATTTTCTGCATCTCTGGGATAAACGAAATCAGTGCTTTCATCTCTGATACATTCTAATAAATCTGAAGATAAAATATAATCGCAAACTGTAGAGTTTAATGGGAAAGGCTATGTAGCAGGATCGTTATAATGAAAAGTATTTTCAGAAATGTTCTACGGGTTTTCTTTGAAATTTGTCACTTTTGAATTTGAAATTTGCAAAATTAAAATTAATTTTGCAAATTTTAAAACAAAAATTAAAATCATTATTTTAATTTTTCTGATCTTTTTCATTTAGACTTATATCATCAGAGTTTAATTCTCTAGAATTTTCATCACATGATGCATCTTCTTTTATTGAAATGTTAAAAGAAGTAGAGTCAGGTGAAGATGAATTTGTTGATTTTAGGAAGTTAGTTAAATATTTTGCACGTTTAGAAATATTTCTTTCTTTTTCTAATTTTCTTTTACTGTTTTCTGCTCCAGATAACTGGTGATTTAGTGGTAAGTTTTACATTTTATTATTTTTACTATTAAGTCCCCTTTTATTGTTAATTCAATTTTTTAAGAAGACATTTCGAAGGGTTAGAAATTCCAAATTTCTATGATTAAAAAAAAAAAATTGAATTAACAATAAAAGGGGACTTAATAGTAAAAATAATAAAATGTAAAACTTACCACTAAATCACCAGTATTATTATAAATTTCAAGGACAGGCAAAATAAAACAAAGAGAAATACTTAATCATTTCAAAACACATAACACATACAAAAACACAGAATGGACAAAGACGATCTTGTATAATTCTAATTTAATGAACTAACACCTAAAATTAAAATCAATATGGAGAAAGCCTTTGTTTGACAACTTTTCTGAGAGAGTTTTAAATTAGTTAATTGGTTTAGCCAATGCCAATGTGCTGCGTCGTACCAATATTCAGCCTTTTGTGCACACTTCCACCTCGCCTACTGAATATTATGTACATTTTTGATTTGTTTACTAAACTTTTATAATTCGAGCTTTAATTAAAACAACTTTATAGTACATGGTATTTTTAATTTAATTTCTTTGCGATCCATCTTTATCTTAAATATTTAAAAAAAAAAAAAAATCACGCATAATGAATAGTGATGATGACTGTTATAAAATGAAGTCCCTGCTATCTAGCGGTGGTTTATTTTACTGTTACCATTTATTGTTGCTATCAATACATTCTTCACTCTCCCACTCTCCTGGACTTTTAATAAGAAATAAGATCCTACGTCACCTTTTCAAAGTTGCATAGATATAAGGCTTTATTGCTGGCCTTAGTTTTGGCACCCCGGCAGCTGCCCGGTCAGCCCGACCCTTAATCCGACACTGGGGTAAGCAAGAGAATATGACTGAGAATACAGAAGAAAATGAAAGAGCAAAAGCTGGAATGGCTGTGGGAATAAGAGAGAGCATGACTGATGGGATGGAAAGCAAGAATGACTGCCAATAGGAAAGAGAGTATGATTGCTGGAATGCGAATTTTGAAGAATGAAAAATGAGATGAGGAACATGTAAAATGAGATTAGAAGACTAGTGAAAATGAACAGAAGAGTGTGAAGGAATAAAATGAAAGACAGTGAAGAAAAAGTGGTGGTGAACTCAAGAGTGGCCTTATGCGGAGATTCATTTATTAAAGAAAGGTGTGGTGCATGAAAGAGTGCACAAAGTTTTTTCCAGTAGGGAAGTTGGTTGCTAGAGCAAGGGTTCCAGTTTCTATCTCCCCCACTCTTCCCACATGCAGTGAGAGCAATACCCTCAATGACATACCAATCTCACTGTAGAGTTCCTGGGCCCTCCCCCATCCAAGGGTACAGCAATAAAATGATTCTGCAGGCTAGCTGCTGGTTAGCATATGGGACCAAACTGGTTAGTAACGAATTTAAAGGCTTCCCAATCGGCTAGCATCAAATCCTGCAACTATGTATTTTGGCAGTTTGTGACTAGAGGAAGACCAAATACTGTGGCTGCAGAGGAGAACTCTCAAGGCTACATACAGACAAGAGACTGAGTTCCCACTGTGTGGGCACTATGTTTGTGAGTCTGTTACCTCTTACTGCATGCCCTACTTCCTTTTTATCTCTTCCACACCAAAATGGACCACAATCCAAAGAGAGGCGATTTTTTCCACAAAAAAATAGTTAAAAAATCCCCATAAAAAACAAAAAAATCATAAAAAACAACCAAAATCCAAACAAAACTCACCAACATCCATGGTCTAAATTGCTAAAACATGACCTTCCTTCAGTAAACTCATGCTGTTCCCTGCAAAGTATAGAATGTTTGTCTACCCATTTTTGTATGAGTTCTTACCAACTTCTCTACAATCTTCACTACCACACCAGAGATACTAATAGGTTGGTAGTTAGACACATCAGTTTTTGTACCACCCTTGTGCAATGGAACTATCATACATTCCTTCCATTCCAGGAAGAAATCATTCCTGAGCTGAGACTCAAGTTATACAAATGTGTGAAAGGCCTAGCCAATTCAGCTGAACATTCCTTTAAGAAACAGGCAGATATTCCATCTGTCCCTATTGACAAATTCTTATCCAGGTTATGCAAGAGCTTTTCAACCTAATTTTCATGAACTTCTAACTCTTCATCCTACGTAGCAGTAGCACCATGCTACATACACCTGGTTGATATATCTTAGCAAAGTGAGCACTCGTTAACTGAACAATCTCCTTAGCTTCCGACACTCATGTACCATCTGCATTCAATAAAGTTATTCTTCCACATTCATTCTTTCTTTTGCTTGCGACATAACGATAAAATTCTTTTGGATTGCCTTTAGTTTGCATGGCCAATTTCTTTTCATACTCCGTTTTAGCTTTTCTTACAATACTCGTTACTTTTCATTTCATAATTCCTCTCACTCTTATTCTCTTCTTGTGGATCTCTAGCTTAATAAGGCTGCACATCCATTTCACTCCCAACCTATTTATTCTTCGAACACTAAGAATACATTCAGATACTGCCTCATTCAAGCACTTCTTCAAAGATTCCCATGCATTGCTGATATTTTTTCCAGTCAGTTACTGATACCATGGGATCACAGATAGTATTCTTCTAAGTTGATCATAATTTCCAGTTTGTAATTCAGCACGTATCCTGATTTAATCGGAGCTTCAATACAAGTAGATACTTCCCAAGAAAGAACAGCATGATCACTGTCACCAATTGGTGGTAAAATAGCCATATTCTTGACAGATATCCCTTCTGATGCTATGAGCAAATCCAACACTCTTTGACCTCAAGTTCCTTCTTTCACATGCTGCTTGAGAAAGTTATCTCGCAGCAATTCAATAAATTCCTGTTCTTTCTGATTATGAGATTTCTCTTCTACCCAATCAATGTTTGGAAAATTAAAGTCATCCATAATGATCATTCGCTTGGTACCCATAAGGCTAAATTGGCGATGCATTTCTTCACTCCTATAACTGAGCTGCCAGGTCTGTAGCAACACCCCACCATATATTTCATTCTGTTAACCTCCACTTCACACCAAATAGACTCAAACTCATCACTACATGGGACATTGTTATCATCATTGTTTTCTTGTATTTCTACCCTAACTGGACTTAAGTCATCTGATATCACTAGTAACACTCCTCCTCCTCTCCTATCTCTTCTGTCATTCCTAAAAATAGTATATCTGTTACACTCGATTCCACTTACCATATCTGATTCTGATAGCCAGGTTTCACTAATGCCAACAATCTTAGGCCACATGGTATTCAATAAAGCAACAAACTCAACCCCTTTGTTTCTAATGCTCCTGGCATGTGTGTGTATACATAATAAATTACGATCTAGCCTATTCTTATAATTAGATATGCAATGTATTTGGTCTTGTTCTAGAATTTTCTATTTTCCCTCCCCGGACATACTTAAAGGTCCGAACCCAAAGCATATTTTTCCGCTCCTTCGCCACATACATAACCATGTTCAAAGCCATTTATATCCTTATCACATTTATATACCAATGCTGAACTTTCACATACAATTCCCCATTCCTCCCTTGATGATCTAGTTTCCCTGACTCTCTGCATTAAGTCTCATACCAAGAAGTAATTTCTCCAGGCTTCTGATGCCAAATGAATTCAAGTGCAGGCCATCATTCTTATACAAATCTTTTCTGCCATCAAACACACCCCCACATGTCTAAAAACTCACATCCATATACTCCAGTAAAGTGCTCATTGAACAACTCCACTATGTCCTCTGCATCAGTCACGCTATTCCCATTTTTATCCCGCAATGTCATTCTTCCACAATCATTTCTCCACCTACTGGCCACATAGCTAAAAAATTCCCTAGGATTTTCTTTGGATCTTAGTGCCAATCTCTTCTCATATTCTAGTTTTGCCTTCCTCACCATTCTGGTCACTCTCTCCTGGCCTGCATCTTATATTCTTCGTGTATCTATCCTCACCCCTCTCCTTGTATATCTTCCATAATCTCTTTTTCAACTGCAGTTCCTGTTTGATATCGTTTGTCATCCACTTTACACCAAATTGTGTCCGCTTCTTCACCCATGGAATACAGCTTGCTGCTAACAAATATTCTTTCACAATTTCCCAAGCACTAATGATATCCTGGCCTTCCAATTCTGCCCTCCATGGAACTTCCCCAAGTTGATGTCTAAGACTACTATAATCACCCGCCTTATAATTCCACATACGTTCCCTTTTCTTTGATACACCTGCATGTCTGTTCATCTTCAAAGTCAAAACCACATGGTCCCTCTCTCTCTCCAACTGGTGGGAGAAATATCATCTCACTTATTATCAGCTCTTCTGATGCTATGACCAAATCCAAAACTCTTGTTCCCTCCATCACATGCTGCCGAAGACATTTGTCCCTCAAGAATTCCAGAAATTCTATTCCCTTCTTACTACTTGCATTTTCCTCTTCCCAGCTTATACTGCTGTAGTTAAAATCTCCCATAACAATCATTCTTCTTGCACTTGCCAAGCTCAACTGCCTAAACATCTCCTGGTCCTCACCCTCTGTGCTCCCTAGTTTATAGCAACACCCCACTAAATATCCTGTCTTGGCCACTTCTACCTCACACCATATGCTTTCAAAACCACTTGTGTCACTGCCTTCCAAAGCCTCTACTCTAAGAGGACATAAGTCATCACTTATCATAAGCAGTACTCCACCACCACGTTTTCCTTTCCTATCCTGTGAAAAATGCTGTATCCTGCCACTTCAATTCTGGTTATTATATCATCCTCTGTCAACCACGTCTCAGAGATCCCAATAATCTTTGGAAAGGTTGATGCTATCAGCGCCACCAATTCATTTCCTTTATTTCGAATACTCCTGGCATTAGTATAAAGCATGAAAATGTCACTGCTGCTGCTATTCCTATCAATGTCCCCTCTCGACCCCCCCCCTGGGCTCAATGTTTCCTGACATCGTCCCCCTTCCCCCAAGCACCCATTCCCACAAGAGGCCATCCCTACTACCATCCACCCTGGGAATTCTAGTTTTCCTGCATTGAAACACTGACTCGTTCAGAAAACAACAATCTTTCCAGATGCCTTTGTCGTTTCTCATTCAAATGCAAGCAGTCTGTAGCATTCGAACCCTCTCTTCTAACACATTCTGGCTATTATATGATTCAGTATTGTTGCTGTTCTGCTCAGCTCGTCACTATCATACCTGGGCAACACACACACACAATCTTCCTTCTCTCTGTTTTCCTTTGCACAACTTCAAGCAAGAATCTCAGATCTCTCACTGCCTGATTTAAGCTGCCTCTCAAGTCATTCGTGCCCACCATCACAATCATCTCATGCATCCTTTCATCCCTCTTAATTGCTGTAGCCACATTCTCTATTGTTCCTCCAGGCAAACACTTCTCATGCATCCTATCTTGCACACCACATACCATTGAGTCCATACATTATACTTCTCACCATTCCCTCTCTCCTACTGTTTCCATTCTCTCCTCCTCCTCCATCACTCCCATAACTCTCTCTCCTTCCCTCTCTTCTACTATTCCCATTCTCTCCTCTTCTATCATTCCCATACATCTCTCTCATTCCATCTCCTCTACTGCTCCTATTCTCTCCTCTTATAGCATTCCCATACCTCTCTCCTACTGTTTCCATTCTCTCCTCTTCTATCATTCCCAAAATGATCTCCTCTCCTATCCTTCCCAAAACTCTCCCTCTCTCCTACTCTGATTCGTCTTGCATTTATCTCTTCCATTCTCCTCATCTCATCTTTCATACTTCTCATCTCATTCACAAGACATTCCACCCCCTCATTCAGCTCATCTATCTCCCTCTGCAAGTTAGTCATTCTAAATCGAAATTCACTCTCCCAAACAAAACCATCTCCGAAACTTTCACAGTCACTCACGCCTTCCACACTATCGACTATTATTTTCCTATTCATATTTTTTTCTTCATTCTCTCCTATCACACTACTAGTCTTCCGATATTCATTTCCCGTTCCTGGAGCAACTAGGTCAGTTATTGATATATCTATTTCACTTATTTCCTCCCATTGCCTGCATTTCGTGCACACACACACGCACTCCTCCCTCTCTCACCAGCAACATATCCAATTCAGATTGGGAAATTTTGACCTGCAGCACATAAAGCATGGGGATTCAAGGATTTGCATTCTCTGTCATGGTGACAGAGAATGCAAATTGATGAATGCACATGCCGGCCTGGTTGGCCGAGTGGTTAGTGTATCTGCTCTCCAGCCAAAAGGCTGCTGGTTCGATTCTCACTGTGGGTATGGATGTTTGTGATTGTCTGTGAAAATACTAGTGGTGGTAGTCGGCAGTAGATGGCGTTGGTGTTAGATGATGAAGGTCGGTGGAGTAGTGAGACGACAAGAGTTGTGGAGTAGGTGTCCTCCCTCGATGAGTCTTTGGACTCCCTGGAGGTGTGATATAATAATAATTGTGGCAAAGAGAACTGTGTAATGTGTAATTTGGGCAGTTGATGTAAATAGTGGCTGTTGAGCTTGTGATTCTGACAGGAATAGCAATTCTGGTTTAGATGTCTCCCTCCAGTCAAAAACTGGCAAATATGTGGTTGCAAGATTTGATGCTAGCTGATCTAGAAGCTTTCAGATTGATTACTAACCATTTTGGCCCTGTGTACTAATCAGTGGCTGTCCTGCAGAACAGTTTACTGCTGATTCAATTATAATAAATTTAGTTTAATCCTTTATCCAAGTGTGAGCAAACAAAGTTTGCACCTGAAAGTATCTTCAGGATCTTGAGGACTGGGGGTAAGGTGGTACAACACCGGGTAACTCGTTGCAAAGGTGGAGCAAGCTAACATCACTCCTATCTCAGTATCTCCCATAATGCAAAACACATCTCCTTGAGGATAAGTCTAATGTTATGCATTAAGGGAAGGGCCACTACCCAGACTAGTTTCGACCTTTATTGAGGTCTCTTCAGTGGGAGCCAGGCCCAAGTGGAGATACCAAGCAGAAGCATTAGCAAAGTCATCTCTACCTATAGGAGTTGCCAAACGGTGTGCTACCTTTTTAAAAAATTACTCCGGATTTAGAGAAAGATGTTGAAAGTTTATTTTTCACTTGGTTAGACTATAATAAATTTATCCAAGTGTGAGCAAACAAACTGAAGAGACCTCAATAAAGGTCGAAACTAGTCTGGGTAGTGGCACTTCCCTTAATGCATAACATGTGTTTTGATGATGTGTTGTGGAGATGTGTTTTGCATTATGGGAGATACTGAGATAGGAGTGATGTTAGCTTGTTCCACCTTTGCAACGAGTTGCCCGGTGTTATACCACCTTACCCCAGTCCTGAAGATACTTTCAGGTGCAAACTTTGTTTGCTCACACTTGGATAAAGGATTAAACTAAATTTATTATAGTCAACCAAGTGAAAAATAAACTTTCAATACTGATTCAATTGTTTGCAAATAATGTTAAGCTGAGATTAACTATAAGGAGTAGAGCAGATGTTGTGGCCTTACAAGAAGACTTCAATAAACTGAGTGAATGGGCACATGAGTGGGGATATTAGTTCAATATTGTGAAATGTAAGATTTTAAAATTTGGAAAACAAAGATGGGATGTAAAATTTACTCTTGATGGGATATACTGTTAGAGGTGGAGGAAAGAAGAGTCTTGGGGTGATGGTGTATAAGGATCTAAAACCTAGAGGGCTTATTGTCAAAATTGTAAAGACAATACAACGAATTCTGGCAATGATGTGGAGAACCCTGACTTGGAGAAGTAAGGAGATGCTGCCATTGTAAAAGGTGTTGATTATGCCACATATGGACTACTGTGCACAGATTTGGTCACCTGCTTTTCAAAGTATGAAGAGAAGATGGAGAGGGTTCAGAAGCAATTGACCAAAATAGTTTCTGATATCTGGAATGTTGAATATGAGGAAAGGTGGAGACAATGCAAATTGCAGAGTCTAGCAGATATAAGGAAGAGGGTGATATGATAGGTACATACAAGTTGGTAAGGGGTATAAGTGACAAAATGTGAATGATTGAAATGTACTGCCAGAGAGAATGGTGTTTGTGGGCAGAGAATTCGAATGTTTAAGGCATGGTATGATGAGCTGTGTATATGACAAAAGGAACATCCTAGAGTAGTCTCTGACTGCATGTAGGTCTTCAGATGATAATAATAATAATAATAATGTTAAATATTGCATTGTTTACGTGGTCACTGTCATTTTTTCGTCATTCAGCATAATGTAGGATATGTGGAGACAAAAACACATGTGTTAGAGCTAATAAGAAGATGTTTCAAATTTATTTCCTGAAAATAAATAAATAGAATACAATAAACAAAAAGACACAGATAAAAAAATCCATAAATCATTTTTTATATACATAAGTATAATAAAATACTGATGATAAAAAAATAATAAAAAAGTAATAAAAAATATTAAAACATTACAGTGGAACTACATCAGTTATATCTCTAGAATCCTGTTGTCGCAAGGTTTTCTTGTGTTGGTATTCTGCCATCATGTTCAAGATGCTATACGGGTTGAGAGTATGTCTTACTCTCAACTTGGAATTACTAATCCATCATTCTTTTTGAGATCAGGATGATGATGAATCAGCATCCCACACTCTTCCTTGACTTTTCTTTCAAACCTGGTTTTGGTGCAGTGCTGGAGAGAATGGTGTCTTGGTGCCTTTCCAGTTAATTCTTTTACTTGTTTGGAGTGCATGGTCTAACAGGCCTGTTTTACCATAGTGAAGGAATTTAATGTGATGTTTGTGCTTTTCTTTTATTGTTGCAATTGTGTACTCTGTTTCTCCTATGTAGGATAAGTTGAAAGTGCATTGGATTTTGTAAACCCCAGGGTTGGCAAGGTATAAGTGGAAAAATAGGTATAAGTGTTAATGGATGAGCTGAGTATAGTTTTTAATTTTAAAGGAGGTTTGAAAGTTGCTTTAATGTTGTATTTCTGTAGTGTTCTATTTATTTTTTCCAATATTCCTTTAATGTATGGTATGGCTATGGCATTTTTTGTAATGTTTTTTTACTTTGCATGGTATTATTGCATAGGATCTTGTGAATTGTCATTTTTGTTGTAACTGTTTTTCATAACAGTTTGCCTAATGATTTCATATTCTTCAGCACTTGCTCATGAGAGCAATTTGTCAGGGCTCTATGTTTGAGGGGTGCTGATGACCCCTAGATTTTTGTGCTGGATGTTAGTGTATATCCTTGTGTGTGTGTGTGTGTAGATTTGCTGTAGACTATGAAGGACAGACAGCTTGAGGGAAGACATGTAACAAGTGTGTCTAAAAAATCAAAAGAACTGTTGTTTTCGATCTCAATGGTAAATTGAATACATTTGTGCTGTTTGGTTAAGTGGATTTTATTATGGATTTTTTATATAAGTATTTATTTTTATTGTATTTTATTTATTATTTTGATTTTTGATTTTTTTTTTTCACCAGAGATCAGGCTAGCATAAACAATTAACAACTACTCACATCCTCTTTATACAGTTTCCAGGCATGACCTCTGGTTCTCCCCTGATCTCCCACTATTTTCTGTAGAACATCTCCAGCACTGATCCTATAACAACCCCTTAATAGCTTGTAGATCTCTATCATATCTCCTCTCTTCCTCCTGTTCACCAGACTATGCAAGTTGCATCTTCTCAATCTTTCCTCATACTCGACATTCCAGATGTTAGAAACTACTTTAGTCAGTCACCTCTGGACCCTTCCCTTAATGTATAGCACTAAGGGAAGAGCCACTACCCAGGTCTCATCAGTGGGAGCCAGACCCAGTGGTGGTGATACCAAGGTGGAAGTAATGGAAGTCATATTTACCTATAGAATGCTGACTACCTTGAAAGAAAGAATTATCATAATCCATGGAGATCTGACTCACAACAGTGCAGCCACTTACAGGAAGATATAAGTGTTTCTGTAATAATCAGCTAGCCTTCTAAAATGATGTAGAGACTGCAACTTGATAACAAAACAGCATTAAGCTTAAAAAGAAATTTATTTCAGTCGAAGTGCTCGGCTCTGTATTTATGCCCAGATGGAAAAAGCCATTTGGAACAAATCTGGCAATTACCCAAAACAACATCCTGAATAAAATCAGAGTATCTAGCTATGTAAATCCCAGTATTTGAGATATTCTAGAGAAGATTACAGACAACTTGGCAAAGCACATTCTGTGTAAAAACTAAGAAAAACTAATAGCAAAGTTCAAAAACTGAAACAACAAAACAACATGCAATTGAGAAGCAATGCCCAGAGGAGCAGCCAATCCCTAACTAGCGATATAAGAAGCAGCCAATCCCTAACTAGCGATATAAGAAGCAGCCAACTACAAGCAAGTGAAGTGAGGAGTTATCAATATATCCAGCCACAACTTTCAAATCTTGGCAAGTGCATGGATAGCTTGGAACAGCATCTTATCATCCTTGATGAAATCTTCTCCAAAAAATTCACACAATCAAAAAAAAAGCTTGAAGTAATCTACAATGAGTGTCTCAAAGCTAACATGCCTACTGCAGACAACACCAGCAATTCATTGCTTCATCAGTTCAAGACACAATTCAAGCAGAAAATAAGAAGTACAATGCCAACATCCTAAACTTCTATTTGGAAACTGATGCAAAGCTAAATAATGACATTTGCAGGCTTGTTGAACAATGCAATTTTGACCTCAAGAAAATCATCAGGTGTCACCATTTCAGGCCAATGATCATGGAGACACAGAACTAACTTCCCATGCTTATAAAAGTAACATGCAATACCCTGATAAGTCAATCAGCATTCATATTTGCTGTGAACAGCAAGTCAGAAGGCACAAGCCCTGCATCATGTGTACGAGCTCAGCCAGATCTGACATATACACAGACCGAAAAAAGGTGGTAATTAAGAAAAGATCTGGAAGAGAAACCTCAAGCGAGGAAGAAACATGAACTTTTAATTACAAAGAAGGGATACTGATTAAGAAATCAAACTCTGAAAACCTGATCAAAAACACTGCACAGAAGACTGGGACCCATGTGGTCAAAAACAAACTTCACAGAACCTTTCAAATCCATTTCACAAATATACATGCCTCAGTTCGAACCTTAATGATGTTCACCTCTATCTTCAGTCTGCAAAATCGCACCTGACAGAAACTCAAATCTCAACCTTGTCAAATACTACCCATCATTGCTTTCCCAACTACACACTCTTTAACTCCACCTCAGATGTTAGAGGTGGGGTCTGCACATATGTTCACTCTGATATACCATGCCAGAGAATATCCAACTTAGAATCTCCAAGTTTTGACCTCCTTTGGCTAAAAACCACCTTACCCCACTCTACCAAATCCATATGCTGTCTCTACTGCTCTTAATGCCATCAACCACCCTGAACTCTTCAATCACCTTTCCTTAAATGTTGATTTTCTCCAATCCAACTCTCCAAACAGTGAAGTTATCCTTCTCGGGAACTTCATTGTCCACAACACTAGCTGACTGCCCACTTCCAACTGCACAGATCAAATAGGTAGAGAGGCTGAGACTTTTGCAATTGCAGATAGTCTCACACAAAATATCCACCAGAATTCTAGACGGTCCTAACTACTCCCCAAACACTTTGAACATTCTCATTACCAGTGATCCATCCAAGTAAGCTGTGAATATTGTCTGTATGCACGCACGCACACACACACACACATCTATGCATTGTATGGCATTACCAGAAAGCCAAATGGGATGATCTTCGCAACTTCTACCCCTCATTTCCTTGGTCAGATTATTGTTTCCAGTCACCAGAACCTATGTGCAGAAAGAATCACAGAAATAATACTCATTGGCATGGAAACATTTATTCCTTGCTCCACCCTAAATTCTCATTCCCTATTTAAGCCTTGGTTCTCCCACAGATATGCCAAAGCTGTACAAAAGAAGAGTCAGGCATACCATAACTGGCTTGCATCCAAAACTCCATCTTCCTATACAGCCTGCACCAAAGCCCAGAACAGCTGCAAGAAAATTATTACTGCATCAAAAACTGATTTCTTGAGAGTTAAAAGCAGGAAACTTGCATCCTGCCTAACAGTAGCTATGCCTTCTGGACTCTAGCCAAAACTATCAGTCGTAACTTCTGTTCAACACTATTCACACCATTATTACATCCAGATTGCATCATCACCCACAGAAAAAGTCAATCTCTTGGCTTCCTACTTCTTCTCTGACTCTTGCATAGATGATCATAGTAAATGTTTGCCAACTTCCAAACACCCATTACTCAATATCACGTTTGATCTTTTATCAGAAAGAAACCAGAAAAATTTTGCTCAAAGTGGATACCAAAAAATCTCCCAGTTCTGATGGCATTCCTCTAATTGGTCTGAAGGTCTGTGCTCCAGAGTTGATCCCACTTTATGCAGCCTATTTACACTTTCTTATTCCACCAGTATCTATCCCACAGTCTGGAAACTAGTCCATATACAACTTATTCCTAAGAAGAGTGACAAATCATTATCTTCAAACTACAGTCCAATTTCTCTCACCTCAATTCTTTCTAAGATAATGGAAAGAGTCATCAATGGCCAACTTCTACACCACCTTGAAGATTCTCATCTAATAAATGACCAACAGTATGAATTCCATCACTGTTGATCAATAGGGGATCTACTAACCTACGTCATCCATCGCTGGACAAACACATACAGACACATTAGAAAGTATAATAAAATTAGTTTAATCCTTTATCCAAGTGTGAGCAAACAAAGTTTGCACCTGAAAGTATCTTCAGGACTGGGGTAAGCTGGTACAACACCAGGGCAACTTGTTGCAAAGGTGGAGCAAGCTACCAACACTCCTATCTCAGTATCTCCCATAATGCAAAACATATCTCCTTGCGGATATGTCTCATGTTATGCATTAAGGGAAAGGCCACTACCCAGACTAGTTTCGACCTTTATTGAGGTCTCTTCAGTGGGAGCCAGGACCAAGTGGAGATACCAGCAGAAGTATTAGCAGGTCATCTCTACCTATAGGAGTTGCCAAATGGTGTGCCACCCTTTTTTAATAAATTACTCTGGATTTAGAGAAAGATGTTGAAAGTTTATTTTTCACTTGGTTAGAGTCCACTGAAGAGACTTCAATAAACGTCAAAACTAGTCTGGGTAGTGGCCAATCCCTTAATGCATAACATTAGACATATCCGCAAGGAGATGTGTTTTGCATTATGGGAGATACTGAGATAGGAGGGTTGGTATCTTGCTCCACCTTTGCAACGAGTTGCCCTGGTGTTGTACCACCTTACCCCAGTCCTGAAGATACTTTCAGGCGCAAACTTTGTTTGCTCACACTTGGATAAAGGATTAAACTAATTTTATTATACTCTAACCAAGTGAAAAATAAACTTTCAACATTAGAAAGGTTTGGCGAATCTCAAATGGTTGATCTTAATATCTCCAAGGCTTTTGACTGAGTTTGGGATAAAGGCTATTAGGAAAACTCCCATCATTCAGTCTACCTCCTGAATTCTGCAAATGGATAGCCTAACATTCTGGCCAGACACTCACTTTGAGTGATGGTGGATGGCTCCATATTTTCTATTTATACAATTGAAAGTTTATTTTTCACTAAGTTAGAATATGATAAATTTAGTTTAATCATTTATCCCAATAAGAGCAAACAAAGTTTGCGCCTGAAAATATCTTCAGGACTGAATATAGTGTTGTACTATCTTACCTAGGTAAGTAGTACAACACCAGGCAACTCGTAGCAAAGGTGGAGCAAGCTACCAACATTCCTATCCCAGTATCTCCCATAATGCAAAACACATCTCCTTACGGATATGTATACTGTTATGCATTAAGGGATTGGCCACTATCCAGACTAGTTTCGACCTTTGTTGAAGTCTCTTCAGTGGGAGCCAGGCCCAGAGTTGGAGATACCAGGCAGAAGCAGTAGCAAGATCATCTTTACCTATAGGAGTTGCCAAAAGGTTTGCCACCTTTTTTTTAATAAATTACTCTGGATTTAGAGAAAGATGTTGAAAGTTTATTTTTCACTAGTTTAGACTATGATAAATTTAGTTTAATCCTTTATCCCAGTGAGAGCAAACAAAGTTTGTGCCTGAAAATATCTTCAGGACTGAATACTACCCAGACTAGTCTGGGTAGTGGCCAATCTCTTAATGCATAACAGTATACATTTCCATAAGGAGATGTGTTTTGCATTATGGGAGATACTGGGATAGGAATGTTGGTAGCTTGCTCCACCTTTGCTACGAGTTGCCTGGTGTTGTACTACTTACCCAGGTAAGATAGTACAACACTATACTCAGTCCTGAAGGTATTTTCAGGTGCAAACTTTGTTTGCTCTCACTAGGATAAAGGATTAAACTAAATATTTATACAATTAATGCTGGAGTCCTACAAGGCTCTGTTCTCTCACCCACTCTCTTCCTTCTATAGAGAAATGATCTACTCCAGCTGACTGCCAATCCAGCACACAGTTTTGCTGATGTTCGTTTGACAAACCCAGCAAAGCACAAATCACCACAGCCTCCAGAAATCTAACCTCTACAACCTTAAATTCTGATCTTCAAAGAATTCATCAATGGGGTTATGGAAAACATTATCAACTTCATTGCCCAAAAACACACAGCTCTGCCTTAATTCCCACAAAAAAAGAACCCTGTTCTTCCAATCTTACCCTTGATAATACTCAAATTTCTATTCAAGATGGGATTCACCTTCTTGGAATAACTCTAATCTCTCTCTTGGAAGAAACATATCACACCTACTGTCTCCTCTGAATCCAAAAAATTAGGCTTTCTCTTTCACTTGAGGCATTACTTTAACTCTGAATAGCTCTTAACCCTATACAAATCATAAATCAGCCCCACCACTGAATACTGCTTTCATATCTGGGGTGATGACTCTAAGAGCTGTTAGATCAATTAGCCATAAAAGTACTGGATTTACAGAAAAGAGAATTAGATTGATTGATTGATGACTTCTCTCTCACTAATATGCTCCACTCACTTTCATACAGGTATTCAGACTCCACAACTTCCATCTCCTATAAATACTTCTATGGCTGCTGTTCATCAGAATTGGCATCAATAATTCCCCCATCCTCTTGCAAATCCATCCAAATGCATGTAGCAACTAACAGCACCCTCTCACAGTTCAACTCCAAATCCGCTGAACAAATTTCTCTTCTTCATTTATCCTTTCCACGGCTGCCCTTTGGAACAGTCTTCCACCACATCTATTTCCCAAGGAATGTCCCAATTGAGGTATTTCCCAATTGAGCATCGCCATAACACATGGCGGTGAATTTGAGCTGTGCAGAAGAAAGTGATTTTTAATCGGTGACTAGTCCGTTTTTTCCGTGTTTTTGAGTGCTAAATTGTTTCTCTGAATATGAGTGTACTTCAGTGGTTGCTTTTTGGAAGTTATTGGCTGTCGCGATATAATATATTTTGGTTACCGTCGTAATCGAATGTATAACGGTGGAAGACAAAATGAAGCTAAGTTTTCATTACTGTATTGAGTTATATTTCATTTTATTTAGTGTACTTAAATGTTTTGATTTGCTTGTAATTGTTTGTACTTTTTTCTTATTTATTAATTGAATAATTAACGATTATGCTACTCGGCAGTAAGGAATGATGGCGGATTGAGCTGCAGTCGCAAGTGGCGTATCGCCAAGTCCTCCGCCATTTAAGAACTCTATTATAAGCAATATCATAAGGGACTTTGTGGCATGCAGTACTTGCGGCATGTATGCATCTCAGGAATTGGACTTGTGAAAGAGAGCGGAGAGCGTATGTGCGCAAAATGCAGGCAGTAGGAGGAAATAAGTGCATTAGAAATATCAATATCCGACCTTGTTGCTTCGGGAACAGGGAATGAATGTAGGAAGACAAGTAGCGTCATAGGAGAGAATGAAAAAAATATATATATGAATGAGAAAATAATAGTTGATAGTGTGGAAGGCGTGAGTGATTGTGAAAGTTTAGGAAATGGTTTTGTTTGGAAGAGTGAATTTAGATTAAGAGTGACTGACCTGCAGAGGGAGATAGATGAGCTGAAAGAGGAGGTGGAATATCTTGTGAATGAGAGCAGAAGTATGAAAGATAAGATTAGGAAAATGGAAGAGATAAATGCAAGCCGAATCAGAGTAGGGGAGAGAGAGAATTTTTGGAGCATTAGAAGAGGAGAGAAAGGAAACAGTAGAAGAGAGGGAATGAGCGAGAGGTATGGGGAGTGCTAGAAGAGTAGAGAATGGAAACAGTAGAAGAGAGGAAATGAGAGAGAGAGGTATAGGAATGCTAGCAGACGAGAGGATGAAAAGAGTAGGAGAGATGGAATGAGAGAGAGATATGCAGGTGCTAGAAGAGGAGAGAATGGAAACAATAGGAGAGATGGAATGAGAGAGAGAGAGAGAGGTATAGGAATGCTAGAAGACAAGAGGATTGAAACAGTAGGAGAGACGGAATGAGAGAGGGATATGGAAGTACTAGAAGTGGAGAAAATGGAAACAGTAGGAGAGAGGGAATGAGAGAGATGTATCGGGGTGCTAGAAGAGGAGAGAATGGAAACAGTAGGAGAGGGAGGAATGGGAATGCTAGAAGAGAGAATAGCAGTAGAGGAGAGGGAATAAGAGAGACCTATGGGAATGAAAGAAGAGGAGAGAATGGAAACAATAGGAGAGAGGGAATGGTAAGAGGTATAATGTATGGCGACTCAATCATCCGTGGTGTTCAAGATAGGATGCATGAGGCGTGTTTGCCAGGAGGAACAATAGAAAAGGTGGCTATGGCAATTAAGAGAGGTGAAAGGGTGGATGAGATGACTGTGATGGTAGGAACAAATGACGAGTGGTAACGTAAGTTGGGCAGCGAGAGATATGAGATTTTGCTTGAGGCTGTATGGAAGAAGACAGAGAGAGGAAAAATAGTGTGCATGTTGCCTAGGTATGATAATGATGAGCTGAGCAGAAGAGCGGTGATATTGAATGGCATAATAGCGAGAATGTGTGACAAGAGAGGATTGGTATGTGTGGATGCTTGGAGTGCATTTGAGGAAAGAGAGGAATTGTATGCGAGAGACCACTTATATCTGAATGAGGAAGGATGTAGGCATCTGGAGAGATTGCTGTTCTGAACGAGTCAGTGTGTCCCAGGGAGGATGATAGCAGGCCTCTTGTGGGAATGGATACTTGGGAGAAGGGAGACGACATCAGGTAACACTGAGCACAGTGGAGTCTAGTAGGAATAATGCTGGGTATAGAAACAATGGCATTTATATGCTTTATACTAATGCCAGGAGTATCCGGAATAAGGGAGAGGAATTGGTGGCGAAGATAGCATCAGCCTGGCCAAACGTTATTGGGATCACTGAGACTTGGTTAACAGAATGGGATATAATAAACGGAATAGAAGTCACTGGGTACAGCATTTTTCATCAGGATAGGAGGGGAAAGCGTGGTGGTGGGGGTACTGCTTATGATAAGCGATGACCTATGTCCTCTAAGAGTGGAGGCTTTGGAAGGAAGTGAGACAAATGATTTTGAGAGCATATGGTGTGAGGTAGAGGTAGGCAAGACAGGATATTTAGTGGGGTGTTGCTACAGACCCAGGAGCACAGAGGATGGTGACCAAAAGATGTTTAGACAGCTAAGTTTGGCAAGTGCAAGAAGAATGATTGTTATGGGAGATTTTAACTACAGTAGTATAAATTGGAGAGAGGAAGATGCATGTAGCAATAGCGGAATGGAATTTCTAGAATTCTTCAGGGACAAATGTCTTAGGCAACATGTAACAGAGAGAACAAGAGGTTCAAGAGTTTGGGATTTGGTTATAGCATCAGAAGAGTTGATAATAACTGGGATGACATCTCTCCCACCAGTTGGAGAGAGAGAGGGACCATGTGGTTTTGACTTGGAAAATGAATAGACATGCAGGAGTATCAAAGAGATGGGAACTTATGTGGAATTATAAAGCAGGTGATTATAATAGTCTTCTTAGACGTGAACTTCCGGAAGTTTCATGGAGGGAGGAATTGGAAAGCCGGGATATCATTAGTGCATGGGAAATTGTGAAAGAATATTTGTTAGCAGCAATGGTAAGTTGTATTCCATGAGTGAAGAAGAGGACACAATTTGGAGTAAAGTGGATGACAAACAATATTAAACAGGAATTGCATGCGAAAAAGAGGCTATAGAAGAGATATAAGGAGACAGGTGAAGAGAAGATGCATGAAGAATATAAGACACAGGCCAGAAGCGTGACTAGTGTGGTAAGGAAAGCGAAACTGGAATATGAGAGGGTATTGGCCCTAAGATCAAAAGAAAATCCTATAGAATTTTTTAGCTATGTGGCCAGTATGAGGAGAAATGACTGTGGAA
This sequence comes from Typopeltis vanoorti, assembly GCF_054136105.1. Lineage (NCBI taxonomy): Eukaryota > Metazoa > Arthropoda > Arachnida > Uropygi > Thelyphonidae > Typopeltis > Typopeltis vanoorti. The sequence goes on from NC_143557.1 coordinate 14,830,879, forward strand.
GAATGATATTGTGGGATAAAAATGGGAATAGAGTAACTGATGCAGAGGACATAGTGGAACTGTTCAATGAACACATTATTGGAGTATTTCATCCTAGAGGAGTCAGTTTAATGCTAGAGGGTTAGGGTTGGTTTGAGGTTTAGAAGGTCAGGAGGAGAGTGTGTTTCAGATACTGAGTACTCTGGATGTCAGTAAAGATTTGGAACTGGATGGTATTTCACCACGAGTTTTAAGAGAATGTGCTAGGGAACTGACAGTGCCTTTAACCTGGCTTTTCAATGAAAGTCAGGCTGCAGCAAAGGTGCCCAGGGAATGGAAGGAAGGTAAGATAGTGCCATTGCATAAGGGTGGTAACAGACTGGAAGTGACTAATTATAGGCCAGTCTGTATGTCATCAGTAGTTGTTAAGATCTTGGAGAAAGTAGTAAAGGACTGTATACAGCATTGGACAGATGAGGGTAATGTTATCTGTGAGAGTCAACATGGATTTGTGAAAGGGCACTCTTGTTTTAGCAATATGCTAGCCTTTTATAATAAAGTTACAAGAAAATTAGATGAGGGAAAGGCATATACTGCCATTTTCTTAGACTTGGCGAAGGCATTTGGCAGGGTGCCACATGATAAGGTGATATTTAAGTTGCAGCACATGGGTCTGGATGTCAGATTGGTCAACTGGATTCAGAATTGGCTGTCTGATAGGTATCAGAGAGTTGTGTATGGTGGAGCAGTTTCAAGGAGGCAGAGGGTTACAAGTGGGGTCCCACAGGACTCAATACTAGGACCTATATTGTTTAACCTTTATATCGATGACATTGCCAGTGGATTGCAAGGGGATATTCAGTTGTTTGTGGATGATGTGAAGCTGGGAAGGATTATTAGTAGTAGTGCAGATGTGGTAGAACTGCAAGAGGATTTGAATAAGCTAGATAGATGGGCAAATTAATGGGGATTTCAGTATAATGCAGCAAAATGTAAGGTCTTGAGGTTTGGGAAACATCGATGGGATGCTGCATTCTCTATGGGAGGAGTTATACTGGAGGAAGTAGGGGAGGCAAGAGATCTGGTGTTGATGATTGATAGAAACCTGAAATTTAGGGGACATATTGCAAAGGTGGTGAAGGTAACACAGAGGATTGCTGCAATTATGAGAAGGACAGTGACCTGCAGAGATAAAAGGGTTATCATTCCGTTGTATAGGTCTCTGATCAGACGCTGATCAGACCACACTTACACTACTGTTCTCAGATTTGGTCCCCAGGATTTGAAGGGGATAAATTAACTGTGGAAAGGATACAAAGACGGATGACAAAGATGGTTTATGGACTGTACAAGGATAGTTATGAGGATCGGCTGAGGGAATGTGTACTGCAGAGTTTGGTGAATAGAAGGAGGAGAGGTGTGATTGAGACTTTTAAACTGTTGAGAGATGGTTACAGGGTTGACACTGGGGAGTTCTTTCGCTTGGTTGAACAGCGGGAAGGAGTGATGACAAGAGGCCATCCCTGGAAGGTACAAAAATAAACTGTGAGCAAGAGGGTGAGGAGTGGTTTTTTTGCGTGGAGGGTGGTTGAACTGTGGAATGCACTGTTTGATGGAGTGGTGAGAGCGAGAACAGTCAATGAGTTTAAGGAGTGGTATGATAGACTTTGTGTTTCTTAAGGGAGACCTCCCCTCGATGAATCTTGACAGACTTTATGTTCTTAGGAAGGACCTCCCACGATGAGTCTTTTGACTCCATGGAGGCCTGAATAATAATAATAATAATAATAATAATAATAATAATGTGAACCACAGCTTTTCAAATCAAATATGAATAAGTTTCTAATCTCCCATCCATAGTACTAATGTAGTATAGGTTGACCAACTTCTCATGGATGGACTCTCCATATAAAAAAAAAAAAAAAGATTCTTAACAAAGGAAATCTCTTCCTTCTGCTAAAAGGCCTTAACTATGCTAACTAGACTTCATATACCACACTGAAAGATGTCTAAAATTCCTACCCCCTAATATATTACCTAAAAATATAGATAGAAACAGCCAATATACTAAATTATGATAAAGAACTAAGTTGCAATATAACCAAAGCAGAAAATTAGCCACTAAATCTTTAATCAATAACCAAGGCATCATTATCACCATGGTGGTGGACAAAGACAATGCTACGGTTGTTCTTGATAGAACAGCTTACCATGAAGAAATGAACCGACTGGTATCCAACTACAACACAAACCATTTGGCTAACTACAATCCAATATCAAAAAAAAAAAAAAAAAAACAGAATTAATCAAGTCAGTCATCAATGTGGCTGGAGGAAACAATTAAAAGCTGTTACCACATTATGCCCATGCTCCCAGAATTTATGACTTGCCAAAAATACACAAAGCAAATACATCACTATGAGATAGTTAAAGGAATCGACAGCCCCAGTTATCACTTAACCAAGAAACTAGTGGCTATACTCAAGGAGTTGTTAGGTCATTCCTTCCCCTACATAAAAAATACACAACACTTCATAAACAAAATTAAACACTCAGCAATGAAGATTTATTAGACATCTTTGACGTAACACCCTTTTCACAAATGTCTTGATCAATGACACAATTCTTCTCATACAGAACAAATTTCCACCTAATATCACTTTATGCTTCAAGTGGCAAAATAACAATATGCTTCAAGTGGCAAAATAATTTCTACCTGCGAAAAGAACGTATAGCAATGCGCTCACCACTTTCACCCACCTTCCATAGCCAACTTTTACATGGAATACTTTGAGCATTTGCGACTTCATTAGTGAAAAGCAAATTACCTCCTTGCAACTTATCAAATGCTGAAATCAAAGGGCTAACTTCTTTAAGGAGAGATGATAAAATATCTATTTCTAAGGCCGATAAGGGAAAAGCTATTGTAATCATAAATAAGACTGACTATGAGACAAAAGTATCCAGCCTTTTATAAGACACCTCTACCTACCAAAAGATCACACATAATCCTACAAATTCACAAAATAAACAATTAAATAAATTACTTGATGAGGTTATCAGTTGCGACCCAAATTATGTGGATAAATTACGCACCTACTTTGGAAGAACTCCCCGTCTGTATGGACTCCCAAAAACACATAAAGAAGGCTATCCAGTGCGACCTATCGTGAATTGCATTAATTCTCCTACCTATCGAATTGCAAAAGTCTTGTCACATTCCTTAAGTGCTCTAACTGGACATTCCAGGTTCTATATAAAAAATTCAACAGATTTTCTTCAAAAGCTGAGTTGTTAGTCAGTTCTGACATTGTTTCTCTGTTTACCAATATTCCATTAGCCGACACAATCAAATTATTATATGAAGATTACCCTCCAGATATCGCAAAGATTTCTGAATTTGTTATCCATTCAGGTCATTTCAGCTGGAAAAACAAGATCTACAAACAAGTTGAAGGTACTGCCACAGGTAGCCCTCTGTCTCCACCTTTGGAAAACTACTTTCTGAAACAATTCGAAGACACTATGTTTTCATCCATTCATCCTCAACCATCTCTTTGGTATCATTATGTCGATGATGTTTTTGCTATTTGGTCACATACTGAAGATGAGCTTTCCACATTTCTACAACAGATAAATAGTCTTCACCCACGTATCCAATTCACCATGGAAAAAGAAAATTCTGGTAATTTACCATTCTTCGACATCCTCCTTACTCAAACTTCTTCTGGTACCTTATCTACAAGCGTCTTTCGAAAGCCCACATTTACTGGCAGATATATTCATAAAAAGTCTGTTCACCACACATCTCAAAAATTTGGCATTCTTAAATCTCTAATTAATAGAGCACATAAAGTTTGCTCTTCTCCAGTAATCTTACAAACAAGAACTTTCCATCATTAAAAAGTTAACGGAATCGAATAATTACAACCCTAACCAAATCCAACAGTTAACTGAATGTTATGTTACTATACCTAAGGTTTCTTCAACAGTCCGCAGAGTTCCAATCCCTTACATTCCAGGAATCTCAGAACCTATAGGTAGAATTTTGAAAAAGTACCAATTGATGCCAATTCCCACGTATATTCCTATCAACAAAATTTCCTCTTTATTGCCTTCTACAAAGGACAAACTGTCATTTCTTTCTTTGACTGGCATTTACCAAATACCATGTGAATGCGATGTTTCTTCTTATTATTATTATTATTATTATTTGACACCTCCAGGGAGTCCAAAGACTCATCGAGGGAGAGTGTGCCAACCGAATCAAATGATTGGGTCCCTTCAAACTACTAATCGCGCTCAAACTTACTTAACCGAGCCATTAGTAGTAGAGGCTCTACCAATCGACCAACCTTTGCCGGCAACCAACCTTTGCACTTATTTTGGACAAACTGGCTGTTCTGTGGAAAAAAGAATTAAGGAACATCAATATTATATTGAATACAATATAATATTGATTCAATGATGAATCAATGTTATATTAATATTAATATATTAATAATCAATATATGAATCAATTAGGGCCTCCCTCGATGAGTCTAAGGACCCATCGAGGGAGGCCCTAACCATCATGTCCACAAAACTAAACAACATTCCCACAGTATCTATCATACCTTGCCTTGAACTCACTCACTCACTCACTGTCATAGCACCAACAACAGACTCTGGCAGCTTATTCCACTCATTTACCACTCTAAAAGTAAAGAACCCAGCTCTAACACCCTTGCTAACAACACTCTTGCCCAGCTTCCATAGGTGTCACTTAGTTCTCCCATCACCAGTCCTGATCTCAAAAATATCCTCTGAATTAATCCTATACCTTAGCAATTTGAATGTCTCAATCATATCTCCCCTTTTCTGCTTTTCAACTAATTTCTGCAACCCACAAATCTTCAACCTATTCTCATAAGGTTCATTCCATAGACCTGCTATCATCTTGGTCACTCGCCTCTGGATCCTCTCCATCTCCTCCCCATCAAGAAGAAACCTAGGTCACGAAATCTGGGCAAAGTAGTCGAGATGAGGTCTTATCAAGGCTCGGTACAGATGAACAATAACTTGCTTATCTCTGCTTGTCAAATATTCTTCAGCAACCAAGTGATATGATGAGCTGATTTAGCCACTATTGCAATGTGCCCCCTAAACTTCATCTCCCTATCCACCAACACTCCCAAGTCCCTGGCCTCATTAATCTCCTGGAGTACAGTTCCACCAATGTGGTATACTGCTGCAAATCTTTTCACCCCGAAATGCATAACCTCACATTTTGTCACATTAAATTGACATCCATTCTCCTTAGCCCAGAACTCCAATCTATCCAAGTCGTCCAGCAAGATTTTGACATCTACATTCACTATTGCCCTACCGAACTTTACATCATCAGCAAACAAATGAACTGTTCCTCTTAGATCCTTCCCTATATCGTTAATGAACAAATTAAACAGCAGTGGTCCAAGAACAGAACCCTGCGGCACACCACTAGTCACAGGCCGTCTTTTGGACTCTACTCCTGAATAAACTACTCCCTGATATCTCTCCATCAACTACCCACCTATCCATCTCACCAACCCTATATCCATCTCACCAACCCTATATCCATTCCCATATGTTGCAGTTTACGGATTAGAATTCGTAAATTGTTTTGTGGTATCCTGTCAAATGCCTTAGCTAGGTCCAGCAGTATCACTGTAAACCCATTACCCTTATCCAGTTCAGCCGTCACTGTGTTATAAAACTTGAGCAAGTTACTGAGGCATGATCTAACCTTCACAAAGCCATGCTGTCCCCCGTACAGTATCTCATTTTCATCAATCCATTCCTGTATTTTTCCCTTGACTACTTTTCTCCAAGACCTTGACAAGGACTCCTGATATGCTGATCGGTCGGTAATTTTCAACAATAGTCTTGGATCCTCCTTTATGCAGTGGAACTATTTTCCTCTCTTTCCACACCTTCAGGACTAAAACAGACCCGAGACTCAGATCAAACAACATGGTCAAGGGCACTGATAACTGTTTAGTCGCTTCACGTAAGACCCGTGCCAGTATACCATCCAATCCCACAGATGTATTCACATTAAAGTTTTGTAATAGACTATTCACCTCCACTTCATTCATCACAATTCCTGTATAAACTAATGGTTCCTTCATTTTTTCAATGTCACCATCAGGATGATATACTCTTGCAAAGTGCTCGCTCAGTAATTTCGCTATATCGACTGATTCAGTTACCTCCTTACCATCGGAATTCCAAAATCATTCTGCCGTGTACAGTTTTTTTTTTTTTTGCTTACAGCATATTGAAAGAACAGTTTGGTATTCTCTTTAGCTTGCATAGCTAGTTTCCCTTCATAATCCGCTTTTGCTTTGTTTACCACACTCGTTACCCTTCTGGCCTGCGCTTTATACCGTTCGTGTGCCTACATGTCACCTTTCTCTTTAAATTCTCTCCACAGTTGTTTCTTTTTTTGCAGCTCAATCTTAATGGTGTTATTCATCCATTTAACCCCTACCTGTTTTACTATTCGGACCTTAGGTATACAATCAGCCGTAACCTCCTGTAAATGCTCCTTGACCACTTCCCATGCTCTATCGACATCCAGCCCTTGCAGTTTTACATGCCATGGCACTGATCCAAGCAATCACCTAAGCTTGTCATACTTGCCAGCATGGTAATTCCACATTTATAACTTGTCTTAATCGAAAATTCCACACCTTTAGCCGTCTCCCAGGTGGAACAAGACCTTATGATCACTCTCACCAATAGGTGGCAATATGGTCATATTCATAGTCATCATCATCATTATCATCATCAAATTCCTGCCAAGTGCCCTCAAGGGGGTGTACAGGATATGATAGTACTATATGAAAAAAATTACATCATTACTAACTTCCTATCTACAATTTTCTTCCAAATCAATCTGTTACTTGTCAAGACTCCAACATTATCAGATCTTATATTTCTATCATCTAAGGCACTTTGTACAGTATCAATCCACCTATATTTTGGTCTTCCTCTGGGTCGTTTTGCTGCCAACCTGGCAGAGAACACTTGTTTTGCTAATCTTTCCTCGCCCATTCTGTTTAAGTGACCATACCACCTTAGATTAGCTCTGCTAATGCATTCCTGGATGCTGACAATGTCAAGTTCTTTCCTAATATACTCGTTTTTAATATGATATTGCCATTGATGCCATCTGTTCACGCCTCTAATCTTTCTCAGGACTCTCATATCTGTGGTCTCTAGTCTTTGGTCAAGTGTTTTACTTCTGACCCAGCTCTCAGACCCATAAGTTAAAACTGGTTTGAACACTGTCTTGTATACAGCTAATTTAGTGTTCCGAATAATTTCTCTCTTATTCCATATGAATTTATTCAATTGACTTCCCACCATACCAGCTTTGCTGATTCTGTTGTTATTTCTATATTTAATTTACCATCTTCACTAAAAATCGTGCCTAAGTAGCTGAAATGTTTTACTTGTTCCACAGGTTCTCTGACCCTTAAGGGGTGCTTAAGGGTCAAAGCTGTATAACTGAAGGAATGCGGAGAACCGACCAGGGCTTCTGACCTAATGTCCAATCCTCACCTTCTTGTGGTGCACACTGTTGGGTATCTACTTGGATACTGAACGAACGAGGATGGGCTGGCAATTTGGGATTTAGCCGACCAAATTGTATTGTAATTGGTTAAACCAAAATAAAAAATGATGGTACAACATGACAAAATTTCAAAAATTTCATGCCGGCTGGGGTGTTGCCCAGTTAAACAAGGCCCCCGTTGTTTTCGCCAGGGAACCAGGGCGAACAGCGAAAAGTCAGCTACTGGAACAAATCTGAAAACAAACCCCAACTCAACATCACCAGAGTTAAAGATCAGTACTATCAACGTAAGAAGCCTGAATGGCAAAGAAATGGAGCTAGCTGAGGAATTAGATAAGTACCAGATCGACATAATAGGGGTGACTGAAACAAAAAAGACAAAAACTGGTGAGATCTTTCTGAGCAATAAATACAAAATGTTATATTCAGGAAATGACAATCAAGGAAAAGAAGGTGTAGCCATAGTATTCAACACAAAATACAAGGCTAATCTTCTTGAAGTCAGTCTCATGTAGAGTAATGTGGGCAAATATGAGCATGGGGAACTGGAAAATGAGACTTATTTGTGCCTATGGTCCCACAGAAGGTTCTACTAAGGTAGAAGTGGAGGAATTTTTTGATGCGTTAGAAAAAGCAACTGACACAATGAAAAATGAAAAGTTGGTCCTTGTTGGGGATCTAAATAGCATAGTAGGAAATGATTGTGAGACATAGAAAAATATTTTGGGAAAATATGGAGAAAAGAGCAAAGCTAATATTAATGGCAAATATCTGTTGGATTTCTGCTCAGGACATGGACTGGTTATTACTAACACCATGTTCCAACATAAAAATGTACACAAATTCACATGGAGAGAAGAGGCTAGGAATAAGAAAAGTCTCATTGACTATTATTATTATTATTATTATTAAAACAAGACCTCATGGAGTCAAAGACTCATCTAGGAGGTCCTTTTATCTTACACACACATCTCATCATACCGTGTCTTAAACACATTCAAACTACTCGCAGACACCACGCTCTCAGGCAGGGCATTCTAATCACTCACAACTCTGCACGAAAAAAACCTGCCTCTCACTCCCTTACTCACACCCTCCTTATACAGTTTCCAGGGATGACCTCTGGTTCTCCCCTGATCTCCCACTATTCTCTGTACAACTTCTCCACCATTGATCCTATAACAACCCCTTACCAACTTGTAGGTCTCTATCATATCTCCCCTCTTCCTTCTCTCCACGAGACTCTGCAAATTACATCTTTTCAATCTTTCCTCATACTCAACATTCCAGAGGTCAGAAACTACCTTAGTCATTCGCCTTTGGACCCTTTCCAACATCTCTTCATCCTTCTGAAAACCCAGTGACCAAATCTGGGCACAATAGTCCAAGTGTGGCCTAATCAAAGCCTTATACATTGGAACAAGTATCTCCCTACTTCTACATGTCAGTGTCCTCCGCATCATTCCCAGAAGTCTTTGTGTTGTCTTCACAATTTTGGCGATGTGTCCCCTAAATTTTAGATCCTTATCCACTATCACCCCCAGATCTCTTATTTCATCTACTTCCAACAATATATTCCCACCAAGCATAAATTCTGCATCCCATCTTTGTTTTCCAAATTTTAAAACCTTACATTTTGCAACATTGAACTCACATCCCCATTTGCTTGCCCAATCACTCAATTTAGTCAAGTCTTCTTGCAAGGCCACAACATCTTCACTACTCTTTATGGTTCGTCACAACTTTGCATCATCTGCAAACAACTGAATATCTCCATCCAAATCTTCACCAATATCATTAATATATAAGTTAAATATTAATGGCCCTAAAACAGACCCCTGAGGCACTCCACTAGTGACTTTCCTTTTCCTGGATATTGCACCCCCATACACAACTTGTTGATACCTATCAGATAGCCAGTCTCCAATCCAATGCACTAATCTAATATCCAACCCCATCTGCTCTAGTTTGACTGTCAACTTATCATGAGGTACTCTATCAAAAGCTTTTGCGAAATCCAAGTATATTACTGTGTATCCTTCTCCTCTGTCCAAGGAAGCAGTCACTTTATTGTAATAAGTAAGTAGATTACTAAAACATGACCTCCCTTTAGCAAATCCATGGTGTCCATCAAAAATTATACCATTGTTGTCAACCCAACTCTGGATCCTAGTTCTCACAAGCTTCTCCAACAACTTAACCACAACACCTGACACACAGATAGGCCTATAGTTTGATGCTTGAGTTCGATCACCTCCTTTATGAAGTGGCACAATCTTGCCCTCCTTCCACTCTTTAGGAACTTGACCAAGTGCAAGACTCGTATTAAAAAAATATGTCAAGGCAGGTGTCAACTCTCTAGCACACTCCTTCAGAATACGTGGTGATATATTATCAAGTCCCACAGCCTTATTTACATCTAGTTTACTCAACTCCCCAAACACCTCTTGCTCACTTACAGTCAGTCTCTCCTCCCCATCATCAACTGCTCTTAATCTCTCCATGAAGTCACATTCACAAGATTGAAAGATCTTTATGAATTGCTCATTAAGTATCTCCACAACACATTCTGCAACAGCTGTCTTTATACCATTTCCTGCAATCAATGTCATCCTTCCATAATCATTCTTTCTTTTGCTGGCTACATATCGAAAGAACTCCCTAGGATTCTTTTTGGCTTCATTAGCTAACTGCTGTTCATACCTCTCTTTAGCTACTCTCACCAACCAAGTCACCCTCCTTGCCTGGTCTTTGTAGACCTCATGAAATTGGTTACTTCCACTTCTCTTATGCTGTCTCCACAATGCCTTTTTTTTCTGTATTGCATGCTTAATCTCTTTATTCATCCATCTCACACCTACCTTATTTAACCTTCTCACCCATGGTATACATTTAGACATTGCATCTACTAAATAGTTTTTGAAAATCCCCCAAGCTGCATTGATCTCTTTTCCAGCTAACTCCTCATTCCATGCTACATCTGCAAGCTGTCTCCTGAGCTCTTCATAATCACCCCCCTTGTAGTTCCACATATACCCTTTTTTCACAGGGGTCCTTGCACTGCTGGCAACCACCCAGGTAATCACCTCATGGTCACTTTCACCAATTGGTGGATGATTTGACACCTCATTTATAATTACATCCTCCGATGAGATGACCAAATCCAAGACCCTTAATCCTCGTGTGCCCTCTGTTACATACTGTCTGAGGTAGTTATCCCTCAAAAACTCAAGAAACTCATTTTCTTTACTTCCAGTCGCTATCTCTTCATTCCAGTCTATATTGCCATAATTAAAATCACCCATAATGATCACCCTTTTCTTATTTGCTTGGCTTATTTGACTGTACATTTCACTATCACCACCATCCCCATTACCAGGTCTATAACAACATCCCACCAAGTATTTGATTCTATTCACCTCTATCTCACACCATACTGCCTCAGAACCACTGGCCCTATTTCCCTCTTGCATCTCTACCTTGTATGGACATAACTCTTTCTCTATCATCAATAGCACTCCCCCACCCTTTTTATCCCTTCTATCCTCACGAAACACATCATACCTTTCCATCTCTATTCCTGTCAGGATGTCGTCCTCAACTAACCATGTCTCACTTATTCCGACAATCTCTGGGTGCACAGACGCAATTAGTGCAACCATTTCATCCGCCTTGTTTCTTATGCTTCTAGCATTGGTATACAAACACAACAACTCATTTCTGGATCTACAGCTAGTTCCACTGATACCATTCACTCGATGTGCTCTCTCCATGCTGAACTGGGGCCATTTCTCTTTCTGCTTCTTCATTTTAGAACCCTTTGCAACAACATCTGTTTCCTCTTGATCCCTGGTCATCCCATTACTTTCCTGCCTACACATGCTCTCACCTCCTCTTGGAGCATCCACCTTTCTCACGCTGTGTATCCCTGTCCACCCTGGGCCTCCCCGTTTCCCTGCTCCTCTTGCACACCCATTCTCTCATTTTCTATACTCATACCACTCACCTCTCCATTGTTTTCCACTTCTTCAATCTCTCCTGTCTTACTCTCCTGCTCTTCCACATCACTCCCCTCTCGATCTGATTCATTTTCTCTATTCACTTCTCTACCTTCCAGCAGCAGTCTCTCCAAACGACTCACACAATAACCACTCAAATGCAGTCCATTGCTCCCATACAGCTCACTTCGTCCCTCAAACTCATTCCACACATTAACAAACTGTACTCCCGTCTCCTCACACATTTCAGCCAGAATACCATTCATAATCCTTGCTCTCTGCCTCATTTCACCACAATCATACCTAGGCAACACACTGACCACCCTTCCTGTCACACTATTCTCTTTTATCTTTCCAAGCAGTCTCTTGACATTCATTTTGACATGCTCTTTGTTCTCTCTCAAATCATTTGTACCAATTAATACAATTAACTCTTTTGCTCGCTCCCGCCTCATATCCAATGCCTCAATCACTCTACTTATTTTACCTCCTGGAAAACATACCTTGTGCATTTTATCCTCTAGCACACCTTTAATAATGGAGTCGCCATACAACGCCACTCGCTCATCTTTCGTTAACTCTTTCATGCCATCATGATTTATTGTAATAGTTTTGACCTGAATTCTCTTAATTTCATTCCGCATCCATTTCATTTCTTGCGTCATCCAATCTAATTCACTTTCCGAACCTCGCGACACATTCTCTCTATCATTAAATCTTTCTAACTTTCTAACTCTCGATCCCCTCTTCTCACATTCCCTCTCATTCATCCTTCTTTGTTTCCGTACTTTCGGTCCAACATACGTCCAACTTTCACTATCATTCTTCTCACTTTCACTCTCATTTATCTTTCTTTGTTTCCGTACTTTCGGACTAACATGCGTCCAACTTTCGCTATCATTCTTCTCACTTTTACTATCATTCATCTTTCTTTGTTTCAGTACTTTCGGTCCAACATGCGTCGAACTTTCGCCATCATTTATTCTTTCTATTTTTTTTACTTGCGATTTCTGCATTACGCAAGTTCTACTTTCATTCGTTCTCTCAATTTCGTTTCTTTCCACCTCACTTTCGTCCCTTTTAACATCCGTTACGGTTGTCAAATCGCTCTTTTTCTTTTTTCCTGATTTTTTAACATTTTTTCGCTTCTCTTGCTCAGTATCATTTTCTTTCAAACGTGCAATCGTGATACAATCGGTACTAGCACTTTCTGTCATCAATTTCATATTCGCATTCATTAATTCTTCGTTCAGGTCACACTTCGCACACACCATTCTTCCATCCGCACTAAACATGCACAAATCATTTATGTAATCGAAGGAATACATATAACAGACCTCACACTTAACGAAACGACTGAAATCTACATTCAAATCATGAAATGACAATGCCGCTGCCATTTTTTTTTTCTCTGCCGGTTATAGGTCTAAGAATAACGATTTCGTAATTTAGTTTACACAAGAAAAAATAACCCACACTAATAATACCGGTAGCGTACAACGTTTACAGCCGCTCTTACTCAAACAATTACGCATATATACTTAATTATTCCTAGTAAAAACTTATCTAAATCAGGAGCTCTTCAAAACACATCCGCAGTAGTGGGCGCCCTATGTTATTGTTGATAGTGATGTTTTCTCCCTGGTGCAGGACACCAGAGTGTACAGAGGATTTGAAATTGGAAGTGATCACTATTTAGTCTTGAGCAGGATAAAATTGAATTTCATATTGAAAAGAATAACATGTAAGAAAGTTTTAAAGCGAATAAAAGTTGAGCAGCTCTCAGATGTGAACTGTAGACTAATATACACAAAGATTATTGAAGAAAAAATGAAAGAGTTTGAGAACAGGAACCAAACCTTGGAGATTCAGTGGCAAGCCTTCAAGAAAACACTGATTGATTCAGCCAGAGAGGCATGTGGTGAGGTTGTCTGCAAGGATAAAAAAATCAGAACTTCCTGGTGGACACAGGAAGTTAAAGAGGCAGTGAAGGAAAAGAAGAAAGCATATCAAAAGTTCCTGTCAAATAAGTCAACTTGTGCTCGTAGAGAATACAGAAACAAATGCAAGAATGCTAAACACTGTGTAAAACTAACTAAACAAAAGTCATGGGAGGAATTTGACAAAAATATAGAAAATAAATATCAAGAAGGTGGCAAAATATTCTGGAGGTTGTTGAAGAAGCTTAGGAATAGAGGAAAGAGTGCTGTAAAAGGAGTTAGAGATGATAAAGGTGACATGAAAATGGGAGAAAAAGATATCCTTGAAGTATGGAGTAATTACTTTGAAAAACTGCTAAATGAAACAAGCAGTGATGACAGCACAGTGGTAAAAAACATTGACCAAGCATGCAGTCAGGAATACATATCCATACTTGAAGTAGAAAAAGCCATCAAAGGCTTGAAATGTGGAAAGGCAGCAGGAGTAGATGACATTCGACCAGAAATGCTGAAGTATGGTGGTATAAGAGTCTTACAGTGGCTGCAATGCATAGTTCAGAAAGCCTGGACAGAGGGACGAATTCCTGATGATTGGAGTAGAGCTGTCATAGTTCCCATATATAAAAAGGGAAATAAAACTGAATGTGAGAATTACAGAGGTATTTCCCTACTGAGTGTTCCTAGCAAGATCTATGCAAGTATACTTGAGAAACGGTTGAGTAGAATTGTGGAAGAAAAGCTTGGTGAAGAACAAGCTGGATTCAGGCCAAATAGAGGCTGTCAGGATCAGATCTTCACTTTACGACAAACAGTTGAGAAAGCATGGGAATATAATAAAGATCTGTATTTAAGTTTTGTCGATTTGGAGAAGGCATATGACAAGGTGCCAAGAGAGAAGCTATTCAATACACTGCAGTTATATGGTGTTAATGGGGCATTATATCAAGCAATATTTAGTCTTTATCTGAGTTGTAAGTCAGCAGTTAGAATTGAAGGAAGTACAGGAAGATGGTTTAATGTTAAATCTGGTGTGAGACAAGGATGTACATTATCCCCTCTGGTCATATTCATCACAGTCAAATTCTCAGATGCTATTACCAGGTCAAGCACTCTCAAACCCCTAGTATTTTCAATTACATGCTGTCTCAAATAGTTATCCCTTAATAATTGAATAAAATCCATTTCCTTCCTCACATGTGTCCTCTCCTCCTTCTAATCAATGTTACCATAGTTGAAACCCCCCATAATAATTGCCATCCTTCCACTCATTTCATCAATTTGTTTATGCATACTATCTCCACCATCTATTCCATCACCTGGTCTTATAGCAGCACCCAACTGTATATTTTGTTCTGCCAGTCTCAATCTCACACGAAATAGCCTCAAATGAGCTCTTTTCACTATACTGCAATACAACTTCAATTCTCCTTGGCTGCAGTTCATCAGCTATCATCAATAACCCCCCCCCCCATTTTATTCTCTCTGTCCCGCCTAAACACACTATAATCTACACATTCTATCCCACTAACTATATCATCTTCTGTCAGCCATGTTTGACTAATGCCAATAACCTGTGGCCAGGAAGAGCCAATCAAGGCCAAAAATTCTTCCTTCTTGTTCCTAATACTCCTGCCATTAGTATACATGAAATGCAGAGATCCCTTTGTCCCACTCCTATCTTGATGCATTATTCTAACTATCCCATTCTGATTTCTTGTCCTTATTATGGGCTCAAGTGCATTATGTACATTTTTACACTCAACTGTCTCACTGATGTCCGCATATCCACCCCCCGCTTCCTTGGTAGTTCTAGTTTCCCTGGTTCTGCACATCCATTTTCACATCATTCAGCAACACTTTTTCCAGTCTCCACACACCAAATCCATTCAAATGTAGACCATCCATCTTGTATAAATTCTTTCGCCCATCAAACTCATTCCACACCAAACCGTCTGCATAACCTGCACATAAAGTCATTTGCGATTATGGCCCTCCTTCTAAACTCCTCTCTGTCGTACCGCAGCAACAGACTCACCATCCTAACTCTGTCACTCTTTTCTTTCGCTACCTTTAACAATACTTTCAAGTCCTCTCTCATAAAAATATATCTCCTTTCAATTCATTCGTATCCGCTGCAACTATCAATTCTTTCACCCTCTGTTTTTGCGCTCTAATACTCTCACTTACATCCTTAAATTTCGCACCCAGTAAGTACGATTTAGTTGAACTCCCATCTATCACTCCTCTTAATAACGAGTCACCATACAACACTCTTTCCTTCATTTCTGAAACTCTGCCCACTCTTATGCTTATTTTTCTTTCAAACACTTGCTTATTTCCATTCCTATAACTCTTTGTGTGACACTGAAGATGTACTATTAGTTTTAGTATGAAATATCTGTGCCTTTATTAATTAAAAGTTATTACTGTGGTCTTTGTAATTTTTTAATTTATTTTATTTTATTATATTTTTTAATCATCAGTATGTTATTATAATCCTTACTTATAAAAAAAAAAAAGAATTTGAGGATTTCTGCAATCTATGTATTTATTTTTATTTTATTTTATGGATTTATTATTTACTCATTTATTTATTTATTTATTATTAATTATTTTATCATTATTTTTATTTATTGATTTACTTATCCTATTATTATTTATTTATTTATTATTAATTATTTTATCATTATTTTTATTTATTTATTATTAATTATTTTATCATTATTTTTATTTATTGATTTACTTATCCTATTATTATTTATTTATTTACTTATTCTATTATTATTTTTATTTATTTATTATATTATAATTTTTCTCTAGAGAAGTAAGGCTAGCATAAACTATTAAAAAAGCAGTTAGATTTATCTTACTTTTGTGTTGTGTCATGTAGCTTGGCTTGTGTCTTGTTCATATGTATGTTTTCCTGATGATACCTCGATAATACAGAGGTTGAAACATCATGTTATTTGCTTAATTATAAGTAAAGTAATTGCTCAAATGTGTGTGTTTTTGCTATAAATCCTACACATTGAATGCTGGCTGCTATGTAACGTTGAAATAGAAAATTCATTCATCATAAAATGTAATTGATGCAAAAAGTGTGAACTTACTTTATCAATCCTTAACAAATACTATGCATTCAATCCCCACTATCACAAATAAATAAAATTTGAGGAAAAATGAATACACTTTCAGCAGTATTACAGAAAATGAAACTTATTTTGGATTCAGCAGTTCTACTGACATATTATTATTAAGATTCATGACATCTTGGTTTCAAATCCTAACTGGAGAACCTTTATCAGATCTTTTCAACTGAAGGTCAGTTAGCAGTCTCATATGGAGTGATGGCAGGTGTTTTCTTCCTGGAAACTTGGGTTATTCATCCCACAAAGCAGGCAAACCCACCATTAGAACACAAGAAATTAACAGACATAATATGCTGGTCTTGTAGCCTGAGTCACTTAAGCCATAAATCCAAATAAACTAAACTCAAATCAAGGCATCCATGCAGTTAGATAACTCATCATGGCAGGCCCATCTTGGACAATATAATATATATGACACCGTTTGCTGCCCTATCAGACAATGGCCCAACCTCACTCCATGCAAAAAAGCTACTTCCCACACTCTTACCAACCACTTCCTTTTGCAACTATCAGGACCCTGTCATTCTACCATATGAAATATAAATCCAGTGTCAATCTTGAAAAATACTTCTCAACAGTTTAAATGTCACAATCATAAAACCCCTTTATCTTCTATCCATCAAACTCTGCTCTTTTCATGCGCTCCTCTCCCATAGCTACCTGTTCTTTCCCACATCACTCTTTCATGATTCGGAAGAGAAGAGGCTATCATCAAAGAAATAAAGAAAAGCAAAAAATAACACACCTCCGTAGCGCAATTGGAAGAACGACGGTACATTGCACCCTTCAATTGGAATAGGCCTAAGTTCGATTCTCGTCGCGACGGGAGGAATCTTTATCTGGACGATTTTCAATCAAAGGTGAGTTAGCCAATCTCATACGGAGGTAGCACAGTTTTTTCCCCTGGAAACTCGGTTTTTCATCCCGCATACAGACAAATCGGCCCTTCAGAACACACGCAATTTACAGACATAGAATACCAGTTGTGATGGTGGTGGAGGTGAGCAGTAGATGGCGTTGATGGAAACGATTCGTAGTAGAGGTTCGGTGTGGTGGTTGAGACAGTTGTAGGTGTCCTCCCGTGATGAGTCTTCGGACTCCTTGGAGGTGTCAGGAATAATAATAATAATAATATCTTCCTATTCATCAAAATATCCCTTCACCTCCAGCATGCTATGCAGCCTTGTCTCCAGATCTAGGTAAGGTGGTACAACACCCAGGCAACTCGTTGCAAAGGTGGAGCAAGCTACCAACACTCCTGTCTCAGTATCTCCTATAATGCAAAACACATCTCCTTGCGGATATGTCTAATGTTATGCATTAAGGGAGGGCCACTACCCAGACTAGTTTCGACCTTTATTGAGGTCTCTTCAGTGGGAGCCAGGCCCAAGCTGAGATACCAGGCAGAAGCCTGGTCCTGAAGATACTTTCAGGTGCAAACTTTGTTTGCTCACACTTGGATAAAGGATTAAACTAAATTTATTATAGTCAGAGAACTTGGAGCCATCATGGAACTGGTGCAAGAGTGTGGTTAGTAGGGATGTGCAGACAAGATATTTTGCATGATGAGTATCAAATGAGTGGAATGAATTGCCATAATTAGTTGTGAGTTCCCTGATGGTGAATGACTTTAAGGAGATATACGATATATCTCCCACTATTTTCTATAGAACTTCTCCAGCACTGATCCTATAACAACCCCCTTATCAACTTGTACGTCTCTATCATATTCTTCCTGTCCACCAGACTCTGCAAATTACATCTTCTAAATCTTTCCTCATACTCGACATTCCAGAGGTCAGAAATTACCATAGTGAATCTCCTTTGGACTCTTTCCAACATCTCTTCATCCTTCCGAAAACCAAGTGACCAAATCTGGGCACAATAGTCTATGTGTGGCCTAATCAAAGCCTTATACAACAGAACAAGAATCTCCCTACTTCTACAAGTCAATGTCCTCTGCATCATTCCCAGAAGCCTTTGTGTTGTCTTCTCAATTTTGGCTATGTGTCCCCTAAATTTCAGATCCTTATCGGCTATCACCCCCAGATTTCTTATTTCTTCCACCTCCAACAATATATCCTCACCTAGCATAAATTCATTCCATCTTTGTTTTCCAAATTTTAAACCTTACATTTTGCAACATTGAACTCACATCTCCATTTCCGTGCCCAATCACTCAATTTATTCAAGTCTTCTTGTAAGGCCACAACATCTTCACTACTCTTCATGGTTCGTCCCAACTTAGCATCATCTTCAAAAAACTGAATATCTCCATCCAAATTTTCACCTATATTGTTAATATACAAGTTAAACAGTAATGACCCCAAAACAGACCCCTGAGGCACTCCACTAGTGACTTTCCTTTTCCTGGATATCACTCCCCTATACACAACTTGTTGATACCTAACAGATAGCCAGTCTCCAATCCAATGACCTAATCTAATATCCAACCCCATCTGCTCTAGTTTGACTGTCAACCTATCATGAGGTACTCTATCAAAAGCCTTTGCGAAATCTAAGTATATTACTGTGTATCCTTCTCCTCTGTCCAAGGAAGCAGTTACTTTATTGTAATAAGTAAGTAGATTACTAAAACATGACCTCCCTTTAGCAAATCCACGCTGTCCATCAAAGATAATACCATTTGTCAAGCCAACTCTGGATCCTAGTTCTCACAAGCTTCTCCAACAACTTAACCACAACACCTGACACACAGATAGGCCTATAGTTTGATGCTTGAGTTCGATCACCTCCTTTATGAAGTGGCACAATCTTGCCCTCCTTCCACTCCTTAAGGACTTGACCGAGTGCAAGACTCATATTAAAAAAATATGTCAAGACAAGTGTCAACTCCATGGCACTATGATAGGTTTTGTGTGTATAAGAGTTAGTTTGGATCTCCCATGATGGGCCTTCAGACTCCATGGAGATACTGAATAATAATAATATTAGTCTCATCTGCTCAATTTTGTATATGATTTCTTCAAAATCTTAACAACTAGAAAGGAAATATAAGCTGGTCTATAGTTTGATTCCTCCATTCTACCATAATCCTTATGCAATGCCACTATATTACTCTTCTTCCACTCCTTCTGCAGTTTTCCAGTAGCTAGCCTTTTTCTGAAGAGTCAAGTCCATGGATCTATTAGTACTCTAGCATATTCTCTTAAAATATGTGGACAGGCGAGGTCCCATCCAATCCTATTCCTTACTGCTTTCCAGAATAATTAGAACTGGTGCAAGAGTGTGGTTAGTAGGGATGTGCAGACAAAATATTTTGCATGTTGAGTACCAAATGAGTGGAATGAATTGCCATAATTAGTTGCGAGTTCTCTGATGGTGAATGAGTTTAAGGAGAAATATGATAGGTTTTGCGTGTATAATAGTTAGTTTGAGTTTCCCATGATGAGCCTTCAGACTCCATGGAGATACTGTATAATAATAATAATATTAGTCTCATCTGCCCAATTTTGTATACGATTTCTTCAAAATCTTAACAACTAGAAAGGAAATATAAGCTGGTCTATAGTTTGACTCCTCCATTCTACCATAATCCTTATGCAATGCCACTATATTACTCTTCTTCCACTCCTTCTGCAGTTTTCCAGTAGCTAGCCTTTTGCTGAAGAGCCAAGTCAATGGATCTATTAGTACCCTAGCACATTCTCTTAAAATATGGGACAGGGGAGGTCCCCGTCCAATCCTATTCCTTACTGCTTTCCAGAATACTTAGTGTTCGAAATACATTCCCCCTCGTATATTTCTAAGCCTTCAATCCTACTCATTCCTTCCAGAATAAAACTTGCTTTTCCAGAATGAAATACCCCAATAAAGTGAACAAATTCAGTATATCATCTGCATTGGCCACTCAACTCCCATTTCCATTTAACAAGGTCATTCATCCATAATCATTTCTTCACACACTCTCAAAACCATAAGTATCATTTCCTTCCAAATTCTCTGCTCAAAGAGAACACGCCTCATCACTTATCATAAGTATCACTTCACTACCCCAATTTACCCTTCTGAAATATACTATACCCTACTATTTCTATTCCTGTCAGGACATCATCTTCTGTCAACCATGTTTCAGTGAGTCCAATAACCTTTGGTTATTGAGGCTATCGATGCAATCAATTCATTCCCTTTATTCCTGATACTCCTGGCATTTGCAGCATAAACATATACACATAAATAAATTTTTTTTCCCCTCAGACATACAAATGGAGTCAAACACTAGTACTGTTCAGACAATGCTTTTCATACACGTCCTTTAATTCATTCACCCAAACACTCAAAACAACCTGCGGCAACTCATTTTAACCATTCACAGCCCTCCAAGCAAAAAATCTAGTCCTAACTCTTTTGCTAACTACTCTTATGCAATTTCCATTTAAGACTCCTCTTGTTCTCACCCTTCCTACCATATACTGAAAAAAGTCTTTGATGTCAATCCTGTAAAACTCATTTAATAACATGTGTTTCCATAATACGGAGTATTCCATAGACCTGCCACAAACTGTAGTCTTTTACCTCTAGATCCTCCTCACGACTTCCTCATTCCACTGAATCCAGGCAACTAGATCTGCATGAACGAATGGAGATGTGGCCTTATTAAGCCTTTTTAGGAAATAATAACCTCCTTATTATTATTATTACTACCCAAGAGACCCCATGGAGTCAAAGACTCATCTAGGAGGTCCTTTTATCGAACACACAGCTCATCATACCGTGCTTTAAACAAACTCAAATTCTCTGCAGACACCAACTCTCATGCAAGGCATTCCAATCATTCACAACTCTACATGAAAAAAACCTGCTTCTCACTCCCCTACTCACACCCTCCTTATACAGCTTCCAAGGATGACCTCTGGTTCTCCCCTGATCTCCCACTATTTTCTGTGGAACCTCTCCAGCATTGATCCTATAACAACCCCTTAATAGCTTGTAGGTCTCTATCATATCTCCCCTCCTCCTGTCTACTAGACTCTGCAAGTTGCATCTTCTAAATCTTTCCTCATATATTCAGAGGTCAGAAACTACCTTAGTCAGTCTCCTCTGGACCCCCTCCAAAATCTCTTCATCCTTCTGAAAACCAGGTGAACCAAATCTGGGCACAATGCATGACTGTTAGCATGTTCTTCAACAACCAAGTAATCTGATGTGATAATTTGGCCACTTTTATAATATGCCCTCTAAATTTCAACTTCCTGCCACAATCATTCCCAAGAATCCTGGCCTCATCAATTTCCTGCAGTCTGCAGCTTGTGATCTCTTCATCCCAAAGTGTATTGCCTTACACTCTGTCATGTTAAACTGGCAAAAATTCCAGCCCTCCGTGCCACAATTGGAAGAACAGCAGGACACCGCACCCTTCGAGTAGAAAAGGCTTGAACTCAATTCTTGTGATGACAAGAGGAATCTTTATATGGGCTTTTTCAATTGAAGGTGAGTTAGCCAATCTCATATGGAGGTAGTAGGGGTTTTTTTTTTTCTCCTGATAACTTGGGTTTTTCATCCCACATATCAGAAAATCAGCCAAAGAAATGCATATTAATAGACAAAAAAATACTATTGGTGAAGGTGGTGGGCAGTAGACGGTACTGTGTGTGTTAATGCTAGTGGTGTCGTTGTGAATAGTTGGAAGATTAAGAAGTGGAGAGACGGTGAGTTGTGTGTAATGGAATAGTGGGTCATCCTGCAATGAGTTCTTGGACTCCCTCACAGTCTCACATAATAGTAATAATCACAGGTTAATTTAATAATTGTGTAGAATCTGTCCACCATCTTCAATGACTTTTATTCTTCCAAGATTTGCATCATTGGCAAATAATGGAATATTTCCTCTTAAATCGTTTTGTATATCACTGATTTATAACATAAACAGCAGTAGACCAAGTGCTAAGCCTGTTGTACACCACTAGTCACTCTTCCAAGTGTATCACTCTTCCTGTCATTTGCTGAATTCATTTCTCCCATTTAATACTCTTTGATGTCTTCCATTAGCTATCCTCTTATCCTAAGTACCAGTATCATAACCATCCTCATTTGCACCAATTTATTTAACAGATCTCGGTGTGGTATCCTGTCAAATGCCTTTGCAAAGTTCAGCATCATCACTGCTAAACCATTCCTTCAGCCAAATGAATTGTAACTTTCTTATAAAAAGTGAGTAAATTACTAAGACAAAAAATGTCTTAGTAATTCTTAGTAATCCTCAAAACCATGCTGTCTCTTATAGAGCTTGGTGTATCATATTCCTATCAACCCAGTCCTGAATTTTGCCTTTTCCAACTTCTCCAATGCCTTAACTACCAGCACTCCACAGGAACTGATTAGACTTCAATCTGCTTTCTGTTTAGGAGCCTCCTTTATGCAATGGAATATTTTCTTCTTTTTCCACTCTTAATTAAGTTTCAGAAAAAGAAAGTGCACTCCAAATAATTTAAATGCAAAATTGCATGATTCTTCAACAGAATCAGTGATACATATGTGTTATATGTGGCAATTGTGTAACAATGCATAGCAAGGATGCTTATGATTTAAGAAAAAAATTTAAAAAAAAGCACAAAAATGTAAATGTTTTGAAGTTAGGTGCTTGGAGAAAGTGTTGTTCAGTGAAAGGTTGGAAATGCAAAACCAGGGAAGAAATATTAGGGGAAAGTAATCAAGCATGTGTCTGGCCACCCCTGGGATAGATAAGTATGAGTGCAGAAAGGATTATAAAGAGCTGGGTGCAGCTTCCCAGGTTTTGAATCTGAATGAGCAGGTAACTACATTATGTAAGGGTAACTGTGGGCCCAAGGGGGATGTTGAAATGCATGTACACGAATGCCTAAAGTATCAGAAATAAAGGAGAGGAGTTTTTAGCATTGGTCAGCTCAACTTAGCCAAACTTATTGGCATAAGTGAGACCTGGTTGTCAGAGAATGATGTAGTTACAGGGATAGAATGTAATGCATATTGTATTTTCAGAGAAGATAGAAGAAATAGGGCAGGAGGAGGGGTATTATTAATGATAGATGAAAAAATTCAGCCAACAAAAATATAAGTTAAGGAAGACTGTAGATCTGATGGAAATGGTTCATTTGAGGCTGTCTGGTATGAAATAGAGGCCAATAGAACAAAATATATTGTTGGTTGCTGCTATAGACCTGGGGAATAAATGTGGACAACATGCATCAGCAGATTAGCATAACGAGTGCCGTTATCATGGGAGATTTCGAGTATGGTGATATAGATTGGAAGGAGGAAAGGACATATGGTGAAATGAATTTATACAGTTACTATGGGATAATTACCTGAAACAGCACATGTTTCAGGTAATTATCCCTTTTTGAGAGTGGTGGGTCTGGTAACAGCATCAGAAGATTTATCTATAACTGCAGTAGCAACTCTACCTCCAATTAGGGAAAGTGATCTTGCAATATTGTGCTGGGAGTTTGCTCAACATGTGGAAATTTCAGTCAAGAAAGGGTTTATGTGTATTTTCGCCAGATTTGTATATACTACAAATCTGGCGATAATGACAAACTTAGGAGGCAACCTGGATCAGTACCATGACATAAGAAACTACATGGAATGAATGTCATTAGTGAATGAAGTGGTCAAAAATTGTTGGAGTGAGTCAGTATCAGAGTTGCATACTCATGGTTAGGAGGATAAACCAAATGTAAATACAGCAGTGAGTCAGGACAATATATTTGCTCACATGCTACAAGAATGTGCAAGTGAACTAGCAGTGCCTCTGACGAAGTTGTTTACTATAAGTCCCAGCTCTGGCAAGGTTACAAGCGAGTGGAAGGGGGGGGGGGGGTATAAGACAGTTCCATTACATAAAGGTGGCTCCAAGACAGAAGCAGTAAATTACAGACCAATTAGTATCTCTGGAGTGGTGGTTAAAGTATTGGATTCAGGAATGGGTAGATCGGAATATAATACTTTATAGGGGACAGCATGGCTTTGTCAAAGGAAGGTCCTGCCTTGGTAATTTATTCACATTTGATAATAAGATGACAGCAGAAATGGATAAAAAAAATGGCTACATCATGATACTGCTAGACTTTGCAAAGCCATTTGACAAAATACTGCATGGAAAACTATTACATATGTTGCAACAAATTATTATTATTGTTATTATTATTATTATTATTCAGGCCTCAATGGAGTCAAAAGACTCATCGTGGGAGGTCCTTCTTATAAAACACAAATTCTATCATACCACTCCTTGAACTCATTGACCGGTCTTGCTCTAACCACTCTCTCAGACAATGCATTCCACAGTTCAACCACCCTCAATGCCAAGAAACCACTCCTCACCCTCTTGCTCACAGTTTCCATTCGTAACTTACAGCAATGGCCACTTGTGATCACTCCTTCCCACTGTTCAACCAAGTGAAAGAACTCCCCAGTGTCAACCCTGTAACTACCTCTCAACAGTTTAAAAGTCTCAATCATGTCACCTCTCCTTCTTCTATCTAGCAAACTCTGCAGTCCATATTCCCTCAGCCAATCCTCATAACTAACATTGTACAGTCTTGAAACCATCTTTGTTTTCTGCCTCTGTATCCTTTCCACAGTTAATTTATTCCCTTCAAATCCTGGACCAAATTTGAGAACAATAGTCTAGGTGTGGTCTGATCAGGGTCTTATACAACAGAATGATAACTCTTTTATCTCTGCAGGTCAACGTCCTTCTCAGTATTGCAGCAATTCTCTGTGTTACCTTCACCCCCTTTGCAATATGTCCCCTGAATGTCAAGTTTCTATCAATCACCAACCCCAGATCTCTTGTCTTCCCTACTTCCTCCAGTACAACTCCTCCAATTGAGTATGCAGTGTCCAATCGATGTTTCCCAAACCTCAAGACCTTACATTTTGCTTCATTAAACCGAAATCCCCATTAATTTGCCCATCTATCTAACTTATTCAAATCCTCTTGCAGGGCTACCACATCTGCTCTATTACTAATAACTTTCCCAGCATCATATCATATGCAAACAACTGAATATCCCCTTGCAATCCACTGACAATGTCATTGATATAAAGGTTAAACAATATAGGTTCCAGTACTGTGCCCTGTTATATTTTACAGTATTACTAGATATCTACTACTAGATATTTTATACTATAATTACTATTATCATCATTATACAAGCACCTCCATGGAGTCCAAAGACTCATCGTGTGAGATCTAATCTATCCACACTACCATAAGTCTCCTTGAACCCATTAACAGATAAAGCCCTCACAACTGACTCTGACAACCCATTTTACTCATTCACAATTCTCCAAGCAAAAAATCTAGTCACATCCCTACTAACCACACCTTTATTCAACTTACAGGGATAACCCCTTGTTCTAGTCCTTCTAGTCAAGTGCTGAAATATTTCCCTTGCATCTTAGGCAACATGTAATAGAGGGAACAAGAGGATCAAGAGTTTTGGATTTGGTTATAGCAACAGAAGAGTTGATAATAACTGAGATGATATCTCTCCCACCAGTTGGAGACAGTGATCATATGGTTTTGACGTGGAAAATGAATAGACATGCAGGAGTATCAAAGAGACGGGAATGTATGTGGAATTATAAGGCAGGTGATTATAATAGTCTAAGACATCAACTTGGCGAAGTTTCGTGGAGGGAGGAATTGGAAGGCTGCAATATCATTAGTGTGTGGGAAATTATGAAAGAATATTTGTTAGCAGCAATGGTAAGTTGTATACCACGAGTGAACAAGAGGACACTATTTGGAGTAAAGTGGATGACAAACAATATTAAACAGGAATTGCATGCGAAAAAGAAGCTGTGGAAGAGATATAAGGAGACAGGAGAAGAGAAGATGCATGAAGAGTATAAGACACAGGCCAGAAGAATGACTAGTATGGTAAGCAAAACTGGAATATGAGAGGAGATTAGCCCTAAGATCCAAAGAAAATCCTAGGGAATTTTTTAGATATCTGGCCAGTAGGAGGAGAAATGACTGTGGAAGAATGATATGGTGGGATAAAAATGGGAATAGAGTGACCTATGTAGCGGACATAGTAGAATTGTTCAATGAACACTTTATTGGAGTATTTCATCCTGGAGGAGTCAGTTTTAATGCTAGAGGGATTGGGCAGGTTCAAGGAAGGTACAGGAAGAGAGTGTGTTTCAAATACTGAGTACTGTGGATGTCAGTAAAGCTGTGGGACTGGATGGTATTTCACCATACATTTTGAGAGAATGTGCTAGGGAACTGATAGTGGCTTTGATCTGGCTTTTCAATGAAAGTCTGGCTGCTGGAAAGGTGCCCATGGAATGGAAGGAAGGTAAGATAGTGCCATTGCATAAGGGCGGTAGCAGACTGGAAGTGTCTAATTATAGACCAGTTTGTGTGTCATCAGTAGTTAGCAAGATCTTGGAGAAAGTAGTGAAGGACCGTATACAGCATTGGGCAGATGAGGGTAATGTTATCTGTGAGAGTCAGCATGGATTTGGGAAGGGGCGCTCTTGTTTTAGCAATATGCTAGCCTTTTATGATAAAGTTACAAGAGCATTAGATGAGGGAAAGGCATATACTGCCATTTTCTTAGACTTAGCGAAGGCATTTGACAGGGTGCCACATGATAAGCTGATATTTAAGTTGCAGCACATGGGTCTGGTTGTCAGATTGGTCAACTGGATTCAGGAATGGCTGTCCGATAGGTATCAGAGAGTTGTGTATGGTGGGGCAGTTTCAAGGAAGCAGAGGGTCACAAGCGGGGTACCACAGAGCTCAGTACTGGGACCTATATTGTTTAACCTTTATATCAATGACATTGTCAGTGGATTGCAAGGGGATATTCAGTTGTTTGGAGATGATGCGAAGCTGGGAGGGATTATTAGTAATAGTGCAGATGCGGCAGCCCTGCAAGATGATTTGAATAAGTTAGATAGATGGGCAAATTAATGGGGATTTCGGTTTAATGAAGCAAAATGTAAGGTCTTGAGGTTTGGGAAACATCGATTGGACACTGCATACTCTATGAAGGGAGTTATACTTGAGGAAGTAGGGGGAGACAAGTGATCTTGGGTTGATGATTGATAGAAACTTGACATTCAGGGGACATATTGCAAAGGGGGTGAAGGTAACACAGAGGATTGCTGCAATACTGAGAAGGACACTGACCTGCAGAGATAAAACAGTTATCATTCCGTTGTATAAGACCCTGATCAGACCACACTTGGACTATTGTTCTGGTCCCCAGGATTTGAAGGGGGATAAATTAACTGTGGAAAGGGTACAAAGGCAGATAACAAAGATGGTGTAGGGAACTGTACAATGTTAGTTATGAGGATCGGCTGAGGGAATGTGAACTGCAGCGTTTGGTGGATAGAAGAAAGAGGGTTGATATGATTGAAACTTTTAAACTGCTGAGAGGTGGTTACAGGGTTGACACTTGGGAGTTCTTTCGCTTGGTTGAACAGTGAGAAGGAGTCATGACAAGGGGCCATCCCTGAAAGTTACGAAAGGAAACTGGGAGCAAGAGGTTGAAAGTTTATTTTTCACTTGGTTAGAGTATAATAAATTTAGTTTAATCCTTTATCCAAGTGTGAGCAAACAACGTTTGCGCCTGAAAGTATCTTCAGGACTGGGATAAGGTGGTACAACACCAGGAAACTCCTTGCAAAGGTGGAGCAAGCTACCAACACTCCTATCTCGGTATCTCCCATAATGCAAAACACATTTCCTTCCGGATATGTCTAATGTTATGCATTAAGGGAAGGGCCACAACCCAGACTAGTTTCAACCTTTATTGAGGTCTCTTCAGTGGAAGCCAGGCCCAAGTGGAGATACCAGGCAGAAGCATTAGCAGGTCATCTCTACCTATAGGAGTTGCCAAATGGTGTGCCACCCTTTTTTAAAAATTACTCTGGATTTAGAGAAAGTGTGTTTTGCATTATGAGAGATACTGAGATAGGAGTGTTGGTAGCTTGCTCCACCTTTGCAAGGAGTGCTCTGTTGTTGTACCACCTTACCCCAGTCCTGAAGATACTTTCAGGCGCAAACTTTGTTTGCTCACACTTGGATAAAGGATTAAACTAAATTTATTATACTCTAACCAAGTGAAAAATAAACTTTCAACATCTTTCTCTAAATCCAGAGTAATTTATTAAAAAAGGGTGGCACACCATTTGGCAACTCCTATAGGTAGAGATGACCTGCTAATGCTTCTGCTTGGTATTTCCACTTGGGCCTGGCTCCCACTGAAGAGAGCTCAATAAAGGTTGAAACTAGTCTGGGTTGTGGCCCTTCCCTTAATGCATAACATTAGACATATCTGCAAGGAAATGTGTTTTGCATTATGGGAGATACTGAGATAGGAGTGTTGGTAGCTTGCTCCACCTTTGCATGGAGTTCCCTGGTGTTGTACCAGCTTACCCCAGTCCTGAAGATACTTTCAGGCACAAACTTTGTTTGCTCACACTTGGATAAAGGATTAAACTAAATTTATTATGTGAGCAAGAGGGTGAGTAGTGGTTTCTTTGCATGGAGGGTGGTTGATCCATGGAATGCATTGCCTGATGGAGTGGTGAGAGCGAGAATGGTCAATGCATTTAAGGAGTGGTATGATAGACTTTGTGTTTCCTAGGAGGGAACTTCCTCGATGGGTCTTGATTAGGGTGCGTATATTTTTTTTAAAAAAATACGGAACACTTTTGGTTTGAATAAACCAACAAAATTTTATTGCTTTTCTTACTTACGAACATCAGCAAAGGGAAAACAATTTAATTAATTATAGCAATCTTAGAATTGAACTTTAAACAATACTAAATCATTGATCTTTGCCTGTGATATACTTCTCGGATGACTGTATTTTCTCAAGTAAAGAATGATTATGTTTTACCAAGTTATGAAATTCCACACAATCCTTATTGAAAAACACTTTAACAATTAGCACAGCTTTCATGGTTTCTACAGATAACCTATTCTTTTCATTTGTCCATAAGGATTTCATCCGGGAAAACAGTCTTTCAATACTAGCATTTGTGCCAGGAATGCAGCAGAAGAACTCAACAATCTTCTGCAAATTTATTAATTCATTTACTCCAACACTGTTGAATAATTCATACCAAATTTCTCCTGTAGATTTTGCTTTAATTTTTTCTTTCTTCTCTGTAATTGTCTTTTTCAATATCATTACCTCATCAAACAGTTCAGTTTCATTGATTTTTGTGTTTGGGCAGACCTCTTATAGTTGTTACACTTGTCTGAACACTTTTCCAACTGAGACTGGCTTCTGGATTCTTCAATAAAATCCAAGACAATCAAAAGTAAGAGTATCAGAAGACCATTCTTGGATGTATTCTATACAGGTGTTATAAAATTCATTTTTATAATTACCATAATTCTTCTCAGTGATGAGTTCATTTTTAAGTAATGCCTTCAGTAAGGACTGTTCTATCCTTATTGCAAAATCATTATCTCGTCTCTGCTGAAGTTTCTCTAAGAGGCTTTCAATAATGGATTTTGCACAGATTGTTGCATGAAACATTTCAGATCAGCATTCTAGAAATGTGGCTATTAGCTCTGAAACTGGATTACTAAAGAAATTGTTTAGAAGCAATGGTGGTTTATCAAGTAAAAGAACATATGATTTGAGAACTTCGTACATCTCATTCATCCTTTTGAGAGACAACCATCGCATTTTTGAGTGCCCTAACACTGTCTTGTACTCAGTATTTAATAAGTCACAAAAACCTTTGAGTGTATGCACTCTAACAGTATAGATATAAAAATGCTGATATAATTTTTCAGTGACAGCTTGAATGACCATGGGCAATGTATCAGCTGCACATTGTATAGCATTATTTATGATATGGGATGAACAACCAACTCCTATCAATGTACGATTCAATTTTGATTTCAATTTATGAAAAACATTGTTCTTTCCTCTTCTGGAACTTCCACCAAAATTTGTATTAGTATTATCTGCTGACAAGGCAACAACTTTCTTTTCAATATTCCACTTTGTCACTAGTTGCCATACACATTCTGTAAGTTGGTCTGCAGTTTCACACAGTAAATCTAAAAACTCTAGAACCATAGTTTTGATGGCCTCTTCTGGTATGAAGTATCAAACTAGAACTGGACTATTTTCAAAGCACTGTGGTTAGAACTGTCTATCATTATTGACACATAATTAGCTTTCTCAAGTTCATTTCTGAAAACAGCCACTGCATAAGGTGCTAATACACTCACAATTATAGACTGAGTCTTCTTTTGACTGCAAGTGAACTTTTTGTCATATAGTTTCCAGATTATTTTCGACGTGCAGTCCATCAAACTGAAACTCTGGTTGTGCATGCATACATGATATGCAAATGTAGCTTCATCAGCTGAAAGATTTCTTTCCATTTCACCAATTGATTTTTCAGAAAAATAATCTGACACTTTACTACTTACACTTGCATTTTTTGCTAATTTGTGTCTCTTCGTAGCAATGTGCTGCGTGATGTCTGACCGACCACTGTGTTGTATGCTGAATATTGCATTGCATTGTGTACATTTCACTTTCTCGTCGACTTTGCCATCACAATTACATTGTATAATAAAAGGGTATTCAGTCCTTAGCTTTTCTGTGAGAACATACTTTCTCTAGGGCATTTTAAAGGCATATAAAATAATAAAAGTAATTACGTTTCATAACAGATCTGTGTTATATCAAATAAGCCGTGCTTAGTTATTACAACGTCCGCTAGTTGCACTATTCCCGCAACATGTCAGTATTGTCAATTGATAAGACAATTTTATGATCAATAACTAATATCGATTTCTTGGCAATTACATGTTTTATGTTTAAGAATGGGAATGTTAAACACAAATCGACAAATTACGGGATAATTCTGCATCCTGAAGAGTTTTATCGGGATCAAGAACACAAACTCGTTATGAGGGACAATCCCGTAAAATACAGGAAGTATACGAACCCTAGTCTTGACAGGCTTGTGTTTCTTAAATTATTTAATAGTATAATTTTTGCTTGTGTGTCACAGGCATCTTCAGTACATTTTCAGCTCAAATTAAACAATAACTGATAATTCCAAAAAGCACCACCAAAGTATAGCTGGTGAAAGAAAAATAAAAAGGTCAATAAATTTCCTAACAAAAAAAAATAAAAAATGTATACAATAAAAAGTTTGGAAAGATTAGCTGATTTATAAAGTACTATCTCCCATAAAGGGGATAGACGTAAGCTGCCGGATCTGTTTAAGTTAGGAGAATGAAGTAAAGTTTCACATGTTTCTTTATAAAGGCGTTCCATGCGGAACCGACTTTTGTGAAGGACTCTTGTCTTTCTCCAATGAACTCTATGTCTGGTAGAGATGGCATGTTCTGCAAGTCCAGACTTTTCAGGTTTAAAGTATTCAATATAAGATTGGTGTTCTTCTAGCTGAATAGAGGCAGATCTTCCTGTTTGTCCGAAATAAGATAATCCACAAGAGCACGGAATCTGGTAGACACCTGGATAATTAAGATGTGGAAGCTTGTCCTTAGGAGAAGTGAGAAAGGTGGAGATTTTTCTAAACGGTCGAAAGGCAACAAAAATATTCAGTGGTTTTAAAACTTTTGCTATACATTCACTAATGCTTTGTACATAAGGGATAGGAATGCGCATTATTTCTTCTGTATTTGAAGAGGAAGACATATTAAAACTACTCAAAGCTCTTTTAATGAAGCAATTCCTATAACCATTAGACAGAAAGGAAGAAGTTATATATTGCAGTTCTTTCTGTAAAAAATCGTCTGAAGAAAAAAAGGAGTGGGCCCGATGAATCAGTGTTTTAATATTTCCTGCCTTTTGACTATGACAAGATTATGAATGATATTCTGGCTGAAATGTGTGAGGAGATGGGAGTACAGTTTGTTAATGTGTGGAATGAGTTTGAGGGACGAAGTGAGCTGTATGGGAGCGATGGACTGCATTTCAGTGGTTATGGAGTGAGTCGCTTGGAGAGACTGCTGCTGGAAAGTAGAGAAGTAAATAGAGAGAATGAATCAGATCGAGAGGGGAGTGATGTGGAAGAGCAGGAGAGCAAGACAAGAGAGATTGAAGAAGTGGAAATGAATGGGGAAATGAGTGGTATGAGTATAGAAAATGAGAGGATGGATGCGCAAGAGGAGCAGGGAAACAGGGAGGCTCAGGGTGGACAGGGATACACAGCGTGAGAAAGGTGGATGCTCCAAGAGGAGGTGAGAGCATGTGTAGGCAGGAAAGTAATGGGATGACCAGGGATCAAGAGGAAACAGATGGAATTGCAAAGGGTTCTAAAATGAAGAAGCAGAAAGGGAAATGGCCCCAGTCCAGCATGGAGCGATCACATCGAGTGAGTGGTATCAGTGGAACTAGCTGTAGATCCAGAAATGAGTTGTTGTGTCTGTATACCAATGCTAGAAGTATAAGAAACAAGGCGGATGAAATGGTTGCACTAATTGCGTCTGTGAACCCAGAGATTGTTGGAATAAGTGAGACATGGTTAGATGAGGACGACATCCTGACAGGAATAGAGATGGAAAGGTATGATGCGTTTCGTGAGGATAGAAGGAGTAAAAAGGGTGGGGGAGTGCTACTGATGATAGAGAAAGAGTTATGTCCATTCAAGGTAGAGATGCAGGAGGGAAATAGGGCCAGTGGTTCTGAGGCAGTATGGTGTGAGATAGAGGTGAATAGAATCAAATACTTGGTGGGATGTTGTTATAGACCTGGTGATGTGGATGGTGGTGATAGTGAAATCTATAGTCAAATAAGCCAAGCAAATAAGAAAAGGGTGATTTTCATTATGGCAATATAGACTGGAATGAAGAGATAGCAAATGGAAGTAAAGAAAACGAGTTTCTTGAGTTTTTGAGGGATAACTACCTCAGACAGTATGTAACAGAGGGCACACGAGGATTAAGGGTCTTGGATTTGGTCATCTCATCGGAGGATGTAATTATCAATGAGGTGTCAAATCATCCACCAATTGATGAAAGTGACCATGAGGTGATTACCTGGGTGGTTGCCAGCAGTGCAAGGACCCCTGTGAGAAAAGGGTATATGTGGAACTACAAGGGGGGTGATTATGAAGAGCTCAGGAGACAGCTTGCTGGAGGTGTAGCATGGAATGAGGAGTTAGTTGGAAAAGAGATCAATGCAGCTTGGGGGA
Organism: Typopeltis vanoorti; assembly: GCF_054136105.1. Lineage (NCBI taxonomy): Eukaryota > Metazoa > Arthropoda > Arachnida > Uropygi > Thelyphonidae > Typopeltis > Typopeltis vanoorti. The sequence continues at coordinate 14,864,720 of NC_143557.1, forward strand.
TTTTCAAAAACTATTTAGTAGATGCAATGTCTAAATGTATACCATGGATGAGAAGGTTAAATAAGATAGGTATGAGATGGATGAATAAAGAGATTAAGCATGCGATACAGAGAAAAAGGGCATTGTGGAGGCAGCATCAGAGAAGTGGAAGTAACCAATTTCATGATGTCTACAAAGACCAGGTAAGGAGGGTGACTTGGTTGGTGAGAGTAGCTAAAGAGAGGTATCAACAGCAGTTAGCTAATGAAGCCAAAACGAATCCTAAGGAGTTCTTTCAATATGTAGCCAGCAAAAGAAGGAATGATTATGGAAGGATGACATTAATTGGAGGAAATGGTATAAAGACAGCTGTTGCAGAAAGTGTGGTGGAGATACTTAATGAGCAGTTCATAAAGATCTTTCAATCTTGTGAAAGTGACTTCATGGAAAGATTAAGAGCAGTTGATGATGGGGAGGAGAGACTGACTGTACGTGAGCAAGAGGTGTTTGGGGAGTTGAGTAAACTAGATGTAAATAAGGCTGTGGGTCTTGATAATATATCACCGTGTATTCTGAAGGAATGTGCCAGAGAGTTGACACCTGCCTTGATATATTTTTTTAATACGAGTCTTGCACTTGGTCAAGTTCCTAAAGAGTGGAAGGAGGGCAAGATTGTGCCACTTCATAGAGGAGGTGATCGAACTCAAGCATCAAACTATAGGCCTATCTGTGTGTCAGGTGTTGTGGTTAAGTTGTTGGAGAAGCTTGTGAGAACTGGGATCCAGAGTCCCCCCCCCCCACCCCCCCCCCCCCCCACCCCCCCCCCCCCCCACCCCCCCCCCCCCCCACCCCCCCCCCCCCCCACCCCCCCCCCCCCCCACCCCCCCCCCCCCCCACCCCCCCCCCCCCCCACCCCCCCCCCCCCCCACCCCCCCCCCCCCCCACCCCCCCCCCCCCCCACCCCCCCCCCCCCCCACCCCCCCCCCCCCCCACCCCCCCCCCCCCCCACCCCCCCCCCCCCCCACCCCCCCCCCCCCCCACCCCCCCCCCCCCCCACCCCCCCCCCCCCCCACCCCCCCCCCCCCCCACCCCCCCCCCCCCCCACCCCCCCCCCCCCCCACCCCCCCCCCCCCCCACCCCCCCCCCCCCCCACCCCCCCCCCCCCCCACCCCCCCCCCCCCCCACCCCCCCCCCCCCCCACCCCCCCCCCCCCCCACCCCCCCCCCCCCCCACCCCCCCCCCCCCCCACCCCCCCCCCCCCCCACCCCCCCCCCCCCCCACCCCCCCACACACATGGACCATTGTGCCCAGATTTGGTCACCTGGTTTTCAGAAGGACGAAGAGATGTTGGAAAGGTCCAAAGGCAACTGACTAAGTGGATTCTAACCTCTGGAATGTCGAGTATGAGGAAAGATTGAGAAGACGTAATTTACAGAGTCTGGTGGACAGGAGGAAGAGGGGGAGATATGGTAGAGACCTAAGTTAGTAAGGGATTGTTATAGGATCAATGCTGGAGAAGTTCTACAGAAAATAGTGGGAAATCGGGGGAGAACCAGAGGTCATACCTGGAAACTGTATAAAGAGAGTGTGAGTAAGAGAGTGAGAAGCAGGGTTTTTTTGTGCAGAGTTGTAAATGATTGGAATGCCTTGCCTGAGAGCGTGGCGTCTGCAAGCAGTTTGAGTGCGTTTAAGACACGGTATGATGACACTGTGTGTATGATAAAAGGACCTCCCAGATGAGTCTTTTACTCCATGATGTCTTGGGGTAATAATAATATCAATAAGATAACAGTTAGAAGACGTAATATTTCAATAACAGCAATAGTCTACGTTTTGCGTTATAAGTACAGTGACCATACGTCCTTTATTTAAGAGGATAGTCTTTAATTTCGCTGCTCTGTCCTTTATTTAAGAGGATAGTCTTTAATTTCGCTGCTCTGTCCTTTATATTTATTTTATTTTTATTTTTTCTAAATGGCCATTTTGTTCTTTATGTAGTGAATTGAAATAGCAATTTGAGTATTGGCGCGCAGCACAGGCCGTTGAAACATGAAACTGTCATTTACCCGGCACTCGCTAGCGGCGCGGCATATGGTTGTGTCGTTGATGTGTGTGTGTGTACATATTGTACTAGACTGTGTGTGTGTAGTGTATAGTTCTCCCACCGATTTGAGGTCCCTCGAAACTACTGCGCATGTCAGAAAAAGGAGAATCCATTCCGATAATAGGGTAATCAGTCTGTCTTCTGGGATGTAATAATAAACAAACTGAGTTTGTTTATTATTACAGGTCGGAAAATTTAGCTTTTCTTTTACGAACATTGTTGTTTTTCAAGTGTAACTATTTTGCTTGTATAACAGTTGGAAAAATGTACGTAGAGTGTTAATACGTGCAAATACTGCGTTCTACATAAAACAATGTCACTTCGCTCCATGATAAGTTTCCTTTTATTCTGGGACTTTTTAAAACAAAATCCGATTTCATGATGTATTTTCCTTAAAGTTTCTCTTTTCCAAGGAAAATTAATTTTTTTTAAGCACAGGAATCAAGTTCAGAATAGTTGGCACTCTTTTCTCGACCACGTAAAATTCGTGAATAGTTCTTCTTATAACGCCTACATCAAAATCATTCAAAGCTACGGTTTCGATGGTTTTCTTTCTCTGGCGCTTTTTTTTTTTTTTAGGAGATTTAAATTTTGGCTTACCTTCACCTTTTGATTCCCTACGAATTCTTTTAACAGTCGACCCCGATACGCCCGCAATTGCACTTGCACGTTTTATGACTTGAGAAAGGGGAACAAGAAGACGGCCTTCTGACGATTATTTTTCGCAGAATGTCAGCACATTATTCAATATTCTTTTGCAAGAGCTACTGAAACGTTTAACAACATAACTTGTTGACTGTACTGGATCCATCATACAAATTAATAATAAAAAAATAATGTAAAAAGAGAACAACAAAAATCAAGCTAGTACTAGTACAGCGACAGACAAGAAAGCACGTGATTTCGCATGTTGGCGACCAATTCGTACATCCTTCATTTCTTTCTCCCCTTCAGCATGAATCGACTATTCTTGGCACAAAGACAAGCAGGGATCTGGAAATGGTGGGCGAACTATAGCAGTGTTTATTTTTAAAAAAAAAACGTTTTCTTGCGAAAAAGTAATAATGTGATTGTTTAAAATCCTATGTATATGCTTATATATTATAATAAATGTTATAAAGCTTTTTAGTTTTAGTGAAACAAATAAAGCAACCTGCTTTTTTTTATTATGAAATAATTTCTGATTTGTCCTTTATTGTCTCCAAAAAAAAATATGGTCACCGTATTTATAACCAATTATTCCAAATTATCATTGCATTATTAATAAATTTATGTCAAATTATATGTCATGTTAGATTAACTGCATTTTTAGCATTAAAATAAAATCTTTACCATCACGCAGTTGTTTCCGAAATAAAGATGTTTGTAACTCAGCACATAATATTTGATCAAAAAGATTGGCTAATGATGGATTCATTTGTCTAAATTACGCACTAGCAAGAACTACAGTACCTTTTCTGTGGCATCTTCAGAGACACACAAATATCACATATTTAATTAACAAAATTATTAAATAATATTTAACTAAACATATTTAATTAACAAAATTATTAAATAATATTTAACTGAATATTCGTTGTTGAAAGTGAGAATCTAGAAAATAGTGATATTTGCCAGGTAGTACCAGATAGCTGTCAGAGTGGCGTTGAAAGTGAGAATGAAGGTAAACATACAAAACGAATGACATACCATCATTGGCCAGAAGGGTGAAGCAAGATGCTTTTATTCTCCGTTGTCTGATAGGGAGGACGAATTGAAGGAAAGATTTATAAGCTGTGAGCTTGCCCGGGGGGGGGGTACGGGGATTAGTCATTGTTACTAGTATTTAGGATGGCTTCTTGTATTTGAAGAGGTCAGTTTCGTCATAGTTTCGATCTAGTTAAACAAACAGGCATTGTTGCCGTTTAACTAGATCGTTAGGGTGTGTAGAGATCTTTGAGAAGAATTTTTCCGCAGTAGTTAGTAGGAAGGAGTATATGTAAGGGATGTTTGTATCTCTATGCAGTTGGACGTTCCTTACAAACCACGGTGCATCCAAGATCATGCGCAAACACTTATTTTGCACTCTCTGTAGCCTGAGGATGTTGGTGTTGAATGTGTGGCTCCAGGCTGGAGATGCATATGTCACTATGGGGCGGATCGTCAGCAGGTAGAGGAGTACTTTGATTCTGGTATTTAGCTTGCTTTTTCTATTCATTAGAGGGTAAAGTTGTGCGATGGTTTTAGATGCATTCGCGCATAAGGCTTTGATGTGTGGGTTGAACGTTAATCTTTTGTCTAGAAATGCCCCAAAGATATTTTGTTTCTGTTTGCCAGGGGATTTTGGTGTTGAATACATAAAGGTCCCCCTTGGGAGTTGCCAGTCTTCTGGTGAAAAGTATCGCTATACTCTTTTGGGGATTCACTTGTAATCTCCATTTGCAAGAAAACCTACTAAAACTAGTAGGTTTTCTTGCAAATTGCAAATAATGGTTCTCCATTTGGAGAACCATTATTCTAGTTTTAGTAGGTTTTCTTGCAATTTTTTAGTGACGAGATGTGGTTGTAGAGATCTGGCAAGTACTGCTATGTCATCTGCATAGAGTGCTAAGATGGCTGACATTGGGTTGTGTGGGATGTCTGCCATATATATCAAGAACAAGATCGGTGCCAGTAGGGAACCTTGGGGAACCCCCGCAGAGATCCGTCGCTGACTGGAAACTGTACCGTTTATTTTGACTTGTATGTGTCTGTCCTGGAGGTAAGATTTAATTAAGTGGACGATTCTTGATGGTATGCCTGCTGAGATGAGTTAGTGTAGTAATCCGAAGTGCTATATTTTATCAAAAGCTTTCGCTATGTTGAAGGAAATTGCTCCAGTGTGCTGGTGCCAATTGTAGCCGGTGGTGATGTACTCAATTATCCTATGAATTTGTTGAGTAGTACTGTGATGTTGTCTGAAGCCAAATTGTTCCTTAGGAAGGATATTTAACTCGTTTACTGAGGCTTGGAGTTTGGAGAGGGTGATTTTTTTGGTAATTTTGCCTAAGTTTGAGATTAGGCTGATGGGTCGATAGCTTTCAGGCAAGTGTGGATCTTTACCTGGTTTATGCACTGGGACCACATCTGCAACTTTCCAATAGCTGGGGAAATAGTTAAATCGGAACATGGCGTTGATTATGGTGGTGAGATGTATGACAGCTCTTTGGGGCAGCAATTTAATTATTCTATTTGTTATGCCATCTGGGCCAGGGGCTTTTTTATTCTTTAGCCTCTTTAGAACTTCATACATTTCCGCTGGTGAGGTGTTTGCAGGTTTGTTGTTACAGGTGTCAGTGAGTTTTAGTGCATGTTTGACATGGAGGTGGATTTTATAGACATGCTTGATGTCCAAGTTGTCGTAAGTAGGGCTACACTGTTTTTCTAGGTTCTTTGCTATCTCTTCAGCTTTTTCTGTGTCCGTGTGTGTACTAGGCCCCTGTCTGACTTGAGTAGGGGAAGAGATTTGTTTTTGTTTCTGAAGCTTCTTAATATTTTCAGATGGAGTGTTCGCCGGGTGATATAGAGGCTAGTTTGGCTTCCCATGTTTCGTTCCTGTGAGCTTTAAATGCTTCTCTAACTTCATTGTTCAGTTTGTTGAGGATCTTTTTGTCACGAGGTGCACGGGTGTTGTGGTACATTTTCCTTGCTTTGTTTTTGTCCCTAATTAAATCCATCATGTCATCGGGTAGTCGGTTTGGCTTAAGAATGGTTTTGGTAGAGGTGACAACCTTTATGGCTTTGTTGATTTGCTGAGTCAGGCTTTTGACAGCATTTTCAATTTCTTTTGTATATCTGATGTGAGGGACGGTTCAAATGTGTTCGATAGTACTTCTGGTAGTTTTTTCCATGAGATGAAGAAGTGGGGGAAGGCAGCAGTTGTTCTTGCTTTCCCAGCTGGAGCAGGATTGGATTGTGATTGGATATCACCTCGTTTAAAGAGTCTAGGATATACTGTACCTTAATATTTTGTAGGACAGCAATGTCAAGAATGTCGGCTGTGCCATACGTACTATGATGTGTTGGTTCTGCAGGGCCTGCCACCACTGCATAATTTGAACTGGAGTAGCTGAAGAGGGTGTAGCCGTTTCTGTTGGTGGTTTAGCTGTTCCACGCAGGGTGTTTCACATTTAGGTCACCGGCAATGATGACTTGTTCTTTATTGCCCAGGATGGCATCCACATCTGAATGTAGTAGATTCTTTGATGGAGGTTGTAAGCTGCATAAAGTGTTAGTTTCCCAGCTGAGGTAGTGCGTACTACTATTCCTGTGAGCTCCAGATTTCTGGTTGAGGGGGCTAGTTACAGAGTGGTAATCGATGTGGCTTTTTATGAAAATGGCGGTGCCACCTCCTCTGTAGTTTATTCTGTCGTATCTGTGGAGGAGGTATCCTCTAACTTTGGGATTGTCTGCTGGTCTTAAGTGGGATTCGTTTATTAGGATGATGTCTAGGTTGTATCTCACTGCGAATTCTTGAAGTTCCAGAATCTTGTTTCTAAGTCCGTTCGCGTTCCAAGCGATGATCTGTATGGAAAGTGGGGTGCTTTTGTTTTTATGCATTTATGAGAGCTGCTAGGATGGATTGGGATTCTTGTAGAAATCTTTTTCTGGAATCCGATGTGGTGTTAGATTTGCTGAAGTCTTGCAGCATATATGCGAGGGAGTTTGTGATGATGGCTGCTAAATTTGGGTGGTATTGTTTCTGAGTGGCCTTTGTTGAGCAGACTACATCTGCGTAAGTCTTCGTCTGCCGTTTGGGTTTGCTTCGATCGGGGCTTTTGGTTGCGGCAGTTGGTTCTATATCGTGTTTTGTCTACCTCTGGTGGGTTGAGGAGCTGGGGCTACTGCTACTGGTTTTTGTAGATTAGTAGAGGGAGCAGATCGTCTGTTTTTTTGGGTGTTGTATACATCTTTTGTAGTTTGCTGGATGCGGGCTCCTGCAGTTTGCACATTTAGCCAGGGTGGATTTTGGTTTGGTGCAGGTGTTTGTGGGGTGGCTCTCATCGCATTTTAAGCACTTGTATTCTGCTTTACATAATCTCTGGGCATGACCATACTTTTGGCACCTGTGGCACTGTCCTGATGGGATCCTTTTTCTTAGTGGTTCTTGGCTGATTTTTAGCCTGCAAATTGATGTTAGGTCATATATGTTTTTGTATGCCTGGTGGATCTCTACTAAGATGAGTGGCATCGGACGTTTGTCTACTCTGGTCATTCTGCTGCCCTTGATGGGTGGTAGGTCTTGGTAGCAGAGATCGGCGGCTATGTCTTCTGTATGTATGTGCTCTGATACTCCACGGAGAACCACCTTCAGGTACTTCTCGGAGTCGAGATTGAAGGTGTGGTATTGTACACCTTTATTGTCTAGTTCCTTTGTGAGTCTGCGGTAGTCGATTACAGTGGCAGGTTGAATTTTGATACCGTCGTCTAAATTCTTTGCCGTTACGAATGCTATCTGTAGACTAGTCATAGTGGCCCTTAGTTCCGTCCACCTGTTCTTTTCTCTTAAGATAATTGGAGGCAATTTCTCTTTAATGGAGGCAGTAGGGTCAGAGTTGTGTCCGTCTTCTTCCATACCTTTATCTGTGGGTGGTTCTGTCGTCTGTGTTTTGCGTTTTTTCCGCGGGTGGATCTCTCCTTGTTCCTGGGAGGGATTGGAGACCACCAAATCCAGTTTTTCCTCTGTATTAGCAGTATCCTCGCTTTCCACATCGTCCCTCGTTGTGGAGTACAGGTTTAAGTAGCCTGGCCATTCCACTTCAAATTTTTTAAGTAATTTTTTGAGTAGGCTTAACGCCAGACCTTTGTCTAGTGTTTCTATCAGGGAATCCGTGTCTATTTCGGTCATAATTAGGTCTAGTAGGTTGTGATGGGGGTTGGTCAATTACTAAAACTGAAAATTAAAAGCGAAACCTTCCCTTTTGCTGAACGAATCTCAATCAAAATCCACTCCTTTGTATCGAATGCACCTGGTAAAGTTTTCCACACGTTTGCTTTCTGCGATAGCTACCATTAAAATCCAATGACATATTTTCTTTTTCAGAATTCACCACAATTCCTAAATTGCATCTAAATCAAAGTTTTACCTCTATATATCAATCAAATGGCATCTAAATCAAAGTCTATCCAATTCTCCAGCTCACAAAAATCGACTCACCCAGAACGAAAGAATGAATTATCGGAGAATAAAAATGATGAAACTGATGCAATGAGTGAGATCGCTCGGTTACGCAGAGCGATACACAGGCCAAATCGGCAGCTGGAGCGTTGGCAAAATTGTTTACCCAGCGAAGCGACTGATAAATGTCAAAAGTATGATAGTGAGTGTAAACAAAATGAAAGAGTGAGTGTTGTATGGAGATTCATATGACAGTGAAGAGTATATAAGAAGGGCCATAATTGCAAATGACTTTATGCGTGAATTATGCAGAACGACTAGTGTGGAATTTGTGGATGTGTGGAGTGAGTTGGATGGGCGAAAGGATTTATATAAGATGGATAGTTTACATTTGATTGGATGTGGTGTACGGACTTGAAAACGTGTTGTCGAATGTAGTGAAAGTGGATGTGCAGAATCAGGGAAACTATTATTAAGGGTGGGGGGGGGGGAAGTAGATATGCAGACTTTAGGGAGACAGTTCAGTGTATCAATGTGTGTAATATGCCCAAGCGAGTACGAAAGACTACGAATCAGAATGGGATAGTTAGTATAGAGCATCAAAATAGGGATGGGACAAATGGGCTTCTGCAATTCATGTATACTAATGCCAGTATTAGGAACAAGAAGGAAGAATATTTGTCCTTGGTTGGCACCTCCAGGTCACAGGTTATTGGCATTAGTCAAACATGGCTGACAGAAGATGATATAGATAGTGGGATTGAATGCGATGGGTATGGTGTGTTCAGGAGTTTCAGGGAGAATAAAATGGGGGAGGGGTATTATTAATGATCGCTGATGAGCTACAGCCAAGGAGAATAGAAGTGGAACTGCTGCATAGAGAATAGAGCACATTTGAGGCTATTTAGTGTGAGATTGAAACTAGCAGAACAAAATATACAGTTAAGTGCTACTATAGACCAGGTGATGGAATAGATGGTGGGGATAGTATGCATAAGCAAATAGAAGAAATGAATGGTAAGAGGGTTTCAACTATGGTAACATTGATTGGAAGGAGGAGAGGGCACATGAGAGGAAGGAATTAAGGGATAACTATCTGCGACAGCATGTAATAGAAAATACTAGGGGTCAGAGAGTGCTTGACCTAGTAATTGCATCTGAGAATTTGGCTGTATCGGGTATGACCACGTTGCAACCAATTGGTGAGAGTGATCATAGGGTCTTGACTTGGGAGGTAGCTAAAGGTGTAGAATTTACAATTAAGACAAGGTACATGTGGAATTATCGGGCTGGTAAGTAAACAAGCTTAGGAGTTTGATTGGTTCAGTGACATGGCATGTAAAACTGCAAGGGCTAGATGTTGATAGTGCACGGGAAGCGGTTAGGAACTGTTTGCATGAGGCAATGGCTGACTGTATAACTAGAGTCCGAATAATTGCCAGCTTGGTTGGTCGAGAGATTAGCATATCCACTCATCAGCCAAAAGGCTGTGATTCGAATCCCGTCGTGGGCATGGACGTTTGTAATAGTCTATGAAAATAGTAGTGGTCAGTCCCGTTGATGTAGTTGCCGTGAGTTGTAATTGGTGGATTGAGTGGTGGAAACAGATGTAGAGTAGGTGCCCTCCCTCGATGAGTCTTTGGACTCCCTGGAAGTGTCAGGTAATAATAATAATAATAAATCAAGTAGGGGTTAAATGAATGAATAACACCATTAAGCTTGAGCTGCAAAAAAAAAAGAAACAACTATGGAGGAAATTTATGGAAAAAGGTGACTGGCAGGCAAGAACGGTATAAAGTGCAGGCCAGAAGGGTAACGAGTGTGGTAGGAAAAGCAAAAACGGATTACGAAAGAACATTGGCCATGCAAGCTAAAGACAATCCTAAACAGTTTTTTCGATATGTTGCAAGTAAAAGAAAAATATATATGTCAGAATGATTTTAAAGAATGCCGATGGTAGGGATGTAACCGAATTAGTTGATATAGTTGAATTACTGAGTGAGCACTTTGCAAGAATATATCATCCAGGTGGTGACATTGCAGGAATAAATGAACTAATAGATTATATGGAAATTATGGTGAATGAAGTGGAGGTGAGTAGTCTATTACAAAACATCAATGTAATACATCTGTGGGATTGGATGGTATACCAGCTCGTGTCGTACGTGAAGCGGCTAAAGAATTGTCAATGTCCTTGACCATTTTGTTTAATTTGAGTCTCGGGTCTCGGTTAGTCCCTAGGGGGTGGAAAGAGGGGAAATAGTTCCATTGAATAAAGGAGGTTCCAAGACTGCTGTTGTAAATATCCGACTGATTAGCATATCAGGAATCGTTGTCAAGGTCTTGGAGAAATTAGTCAAGAGAAAAATACAGGTTTGGATAGATGAAAATGGGGTACTGTATGGGGGACAACATGGTTTTGTGAAGGGTAGATCATGCCTCAGTAACTTGCTCACGTTTTATAACAGAGGGACGTCTGAACTGGATAAGCGTAATGGGTTTACAGTGATTCTACTGGACCTTGCTGAGGCCTTTGACAAGATACCACATGGAATTCTAATCAGTAAACTGCAGCATATGGGGTTGGATATAGGGTTGGTGAGATGGATAGGTGGGTAGTTGACGGAGAGATATCAGGGAGTAGTTTATTCAGGAGTAGAGTCCAAAAGATGGCTTGCGAATAGTGGTGTGCCATAGGGTTCTGTTCTTGGACCACTACTTTTCAATTTGTTCATTATCGATATAGGAAAGGATCTGAGAGAAAGTGTTCTTTTGCTTGCTGATGATTCAAAGTTAGGTAGATCAATAGTGAGTGCACAGGATGTCAAAATTTTGCAAGATGATTTGGATAGTTTGGAGGACTGAGCTAAGGAAAATGGATGTCGATTTAATGCGGCAAAGTGAAAGGTTAAGCATTTTGGGGTGAAAAGATTAGCAACAGTATATCACATTGGTGGAACCGTATTCCAGGAGAATGATGAGACCAGGAATTTGGGTGCGTTGTTGGATAGGGAGTTGAAGTTTAGGGGGCACATCGCAAAAGTGGCTAAATCAGCTCATCAAATCACTTGGTTGTTGAAAAATACTTTCACGTGCAGACACAAGCAAGTTATTGTACCTCTGTACCGAGCCTTGATAAGACCTCATCTCGACTACTGTGCTCAGATTTGGTGACCTAGGTTTCTTCTTGATGGGGAGGAGGTTGAGAGCATCCAGAGACGAGTGACCAAGATGATAGCAAATGGTCTATGGAACGAATCTTATGAGAACAGGTTGAAGATTTGTGGGTTGCAAAAATTGGTTGATAGGCAGAAAAGGGGAGATATGATTGACATTCAAATTGCTGAAGGGTTCCTATAGGATTAATTCAGAGGATATTTTTGAGATCAGGACTGGTGGTGGGAGAACTAGGGGACACCTATGGAAGCTGGGCAAGAGTATGGTTAGCAGTGGTATTAGAGCTGTGTTCTTTACTTTTAGAGTGGTAAATGATTGGAATAAGCTGCCAGAATCTGTTGTGGTTGCTATGACTATAAATAGGTTCAAGGCGAGGTATGATAGATACTGTGTGAATGTCGAATAGTTGTTCTTGACATGATGTTAGGGCATCCTTAGACAAGTCTGTCGACTCCTTGGAGTTACCCGAAATAATAATAATAATAATAAATTATATCTGCAGCATGGTGTGAAAAGCTGTGCGTTTGTTAATGAACATTACAGTCTTCAAATCTAGAAAACGTTGAGCACACGGAAGCCATTAATATATATTAAAATATTACTAGAATAAATCTATTGAAATATATGAGGACATATTTTTATTCATTTCTTACATGGGATCAGTGCCATCGGCGTTGGAAAATAAACCTTACTTACCTGTATTTCGTATAATTTATTGTTTATGGTCATGAAGTATGAAAATAACATTAAAAAAAATAAAAAAATCCGCTAATGCATTTGATTTAATCCCCAAAGGAAGTTAAGTCCTTTACTTCCTTTGGGGATTAAATTGGAAGCCGAAATCTATCTTTCAAGCCTTCACTGATAGTGAGCATAAACTATCAATGAATCATTTTATTAATCTATATGAAATAATGTTATCAGAAAGCGGTTTTTTTTTCCTCCCAGAAAGTCGGTTTTTCATCCCGTAAACTCAAGAAAATCGACCGTAAAATCTATACTATTTCAGACATTAAATATATTGTGTTAGGGACCACGAGATGGCGGCACTTGTTGAGCCGTTTTTTTCACTGGGTGCCACTTAATTAGTGATGGCCTTGGTCCAGCTATCTCTGATTGGGCATCAGTGGAGATTGAAATGCCCACTCCGTCCAAAAGTGAGATAGGGCTATGAGGGCCTCGTCTACTCCCTTTTCGGGAATAAAAGGCGTTAACTGATTTTTTATTTTGTTTTATTTATTTATGATTAAAATAATGATATAACTACAAAATGAAATCGCTAGTATTTACATTGATTTATGGGGTGGGGGAAGATAAGTGCACACTGCTATCCAGCCATATCAAAATGGTATTTGCATCAGTAGCCCAAGGGGAAAAAAAACGAAAAAAAAAAGTGTAGTTTCAATTCTAGTTGCTTATCAGAACTCTTTGTAAACTTTTTTTTAGCAACTGCCTGAGTTAGTTTATTATTGATGATAGCAAGTAATGTCTTCTGTAAGCTGTCCCTTTCTCTTGAAAAGCCTTAATCCATTGATCGTTTGAGGTCACTATGAGCAAAAGCATGAAGCATCAAGACCTGCTGTCTTCTATCTACTACAATGCAGCACCTGTGGCAAGTGTCTAACTTGTACCCCCCCGACCCAAAAATGACTAAAAGTTTGAAAAATTTAAATGTAACAAATTAAATTTTACTAAATGCAATATGTTGAATACTTAATATTAACCCCATCAAAATGAGTTGCAGTGTGTTGCAGAATTTGTGTCTAAAGCGGCGTATTTCCGAAATTTAAAAATACAATATAAAATAGCAGACTTTTATATCTATTTATTTATTTTTATTTTTTTACATTTTTTACGTTTTGCACCCCAAATCTAGTTGCGCCAGTGGCGGGGAACTTTTTCGCCACGTACTCGTTATGGCACTGTTTCTATCCTCAAAAAGTTAGGGTGAAAGGACATTCATTCCTTAGAATAAAAAGCGTTCAAGGATTGATAACAATCTGAAATAATTATAAAATAAACACTAATGTTTTTTGTTCTCAAACGGATTCGACAGGAGTGCTTTATCCCTACTTTAATTCATTATGCCTGCACTAATAGTGATCAAGAGCCTTTCAACAGAGAGAGAAAGAGAAGAGGAAATGGTATGAGATCTATGGGGAATTTTTGAGCTTCTGGGATAAAAATCAGATTTCTTTCAGTAGAGAAAATGCTACTGGTCTATAAGAGATTGATTGATTTGAGAGCAGGGCTTAGAAAGGCTTAAAGAAACTTCTCTTACCAACGACTAGAATCGAATATACAATGGTCTTTCTTCTGGTAACCTACTGCTCTGAAATAATAAAAGAATGGACAAAATACCAAAGGAAAATTAGAATCAAATTACTGACTAAATACATTGGTGTATGCGAATGAAAATAAATTACTAATACAAGAGATACACTATAAATATTTTCTTAACTTGGCATGATAGTGATCACGATAACACAAGGAAAGTAGTGAATAATATTTATTCTAAAGCCATAAGGTTCGGCCTGAAAATTATAGGTCTAAATCAGTGACAACAGGTATCTGAATGCAAAGCAGATATCGAACAATGGATTAATATAAAAGAGTGAGAACCGCATGATATTATTCATAAAACTACTCAAAGGAATAACTTAGGAAGCATTGTATTATTATTTATTTATTAACTGTATTATTCATTAAAACTTTAATGATGGGTCTTACAATAAGATTCTCAAATATCATTGGTATTGAGGTAATTATTCCGATTCAAATTCGAACCATGAAGTAAGGCTTCGGCGCTTTCATTAAATAAACGTTCGAACTTATAGTGACAACGATGGAGTAAACGCATTTCAGACCATAGCATATTACAGTCGATATCTGTTCCATGTTGTGCAAGGCCAGTTGTCTCTCAGATTTTCTACTGATGATGAAAGACTGGTGTTCTTGCATTCGTTTCTCCACTGAACTTCCAGTTTATCCGAAGTAAAGTGACAGTCCATGGAAAGTGGTAGATGACAGGAAGAGGAAAGCAGAAAATGCTCTCCATCTAACTGTAGTAAAAGGGGGAGAGAGAGAGAGAGCACAAAATGCTCCCCCTCTTCCTGTTAAAAAGAATGAAATACAGATGGAAAGCTTTCATTTATTCTTTGCAGCTTCTTTATAACTGTAAAGAACGAAAACGTTAAAGCTGTATCTATCTTGAGCCAGATAATAGGTGAAAGCTGAAGATGATGGAGGGAGAAAAATCTTTGAAATGACATGGCTGTGACATTAAAGAACTGTGGTACCACGAGGGATTTCCAAAAAGTAACGTAGCACTTTTATTTTCTCGAGGATGTTTAATAAGAGAAAGTTAAAATTTAAAAAAAAAAATTAAGAAAAGTGAATATGCATTACATCTCCAGGAAGTCCCCTAAATTATTGATGCCCTCCTCCCAACAATAGATCAGTTTCTCCATACCAGTACTGAAGAAGTCCGTGCCCACATCCAAAGTAACCAACATCTCACCGTCTGATGAACTTACTCATCCGTAGTGAAATGCCTTCCAGAAAGATGTTTCCTGAGGTGGGGTTCAAACAAATCGAAGTCAGAATGCACTATGTACGGGCCATCTAGGATATATACTAGAATTTCGCAACGACTACAACGCAACCACTCACCAGTGGTGTACAAGTGTGTGGAGTAGCGTTGTCATGCACCAAAATCATTCTGCTTGTCAGGAGTCCTCGTTTGCATCGAATTGGCTTTCAGCTTGTCCAACGTTGTAAAGGTCCACATTGATTGTTTGTTCCTCCCTTTGGCAAGACGTCTACCAAAAGAACGCCTTCGCGATCCTAGAACACTATGGCCACGCTTTTCGGACACCAGGAACAGTTTTGAATTTGTGTGTGTGTGTGTGCACAGGAGATAGTGGATGTTTCCATGTCATGGAATCTTGTTTGCTCTCCTTGGTAAAGCGAAGCGATGAACCCACCTTTCGTCTTCTGCGACTAGACGAGCAAGAAAATCCTCGCATTTTTCGCTGTATCCCAACAAATTCACCAGAATCATCACAATCCCTGTTACCTTGTATGCCTCTGACAAGTATCGGGACATCGTGAACAGTTTTGTAGATAGTGGACTTACTCATTTTCACCACTTGTGCAATTTTACTCAGTTTCACTTGCCGTTCTTCAAGAACAGTGCTCTTAATGCGCGAAATCTTGTCCTGTCTTGCTTGATGAAGGCCTACCCACCCGATATCAATCTCCAATATCAGAACGGCCTGTTTTAAATTCAATCCGCCAAAATTCTGCCAGCTTTTTTGACATTACCTTTTTGCCATACTCGACAACAACAACCAATTCACGGGGAATGTCACTTGAAGTCTCTTTTGCTTGCTATAAACGAATAACTTCACTGACATGTTTTGAACCACACTCGCACGGTAGCCGCTACTTTGAAATTGGAATTAACTATGAGATGGCAGTAGCACCACACTTCAATAGACGTTTGTTTTCAACTTCATTAAAGGGTCTATCTCTCCACTATGATTTATCTAACTTCCTTTCACCATTATTAAGAAAAAAAGATGTCACCTTACTTTCCGAAAACCGCTTGTAAAACGGTCAGGCAACTGAAGCATACAACTTTAATTGTTGCATGCGAAAAAGTCATGTTTGTGGAGAAACTGAACAGGAAACGAGAGAAGATATGGATTTGTTGAAAGAATACATTTTGATAGAGTACGAGTTATCGAATGCGAAACAGAGTAAAGGAATGAAATTTAGCGTAAGTTCAGGGGAAAAGGCTGTTAATAACAGAAGAAAAGATAGGTAGACCGAAGGAGTGTGAGTTTGGAGAAACGAAAGTGATATGGAAGCGAAAGAAAGTACGAATGAGTAAACGGGGGGGAAAGGTACAGAGAGGGGAGCGAGGCTATTGGAGCGACAGAGAGTGAAATTCTCGGTATGTAAGGTTTGAAGAGAGTTGTTCGAAATGAAATCGGGAATATGCGAAGTGATAACAGACGTTTACTGGAAAGAAATGAAAAAGTGCAAGATGGAAGATTAAAAGCATTAAGAGATGAAAAATGACTCGACCATACATTGTATGATTTCATTATTATAGGATTGGTTAATGAGAGTTCATAACTTTTGTTTTCCAGAAGAGAGAATGCCCAACGTAATTCTTGCTTTGGATATGAGGAGGAAACGAGCAGGAGAGTTAGTCTTGGTTTTGGAAACAAATGATTTAGTTGGACACAAAGAGAATGTAAGAATGAATATCAGTGGGCTATTGAGGACAGTGAAAGATAACAGTATTTTGGGAAAAGTTGTCAGTGTATTGCCGAATTCTGTCAATGATAGTTGCCACAGAAAGCATGAATATAGAATGCTATGCTGGCAGAGCTCTCTGAGGAAAGGAGTGCAGTTTGTGAATGAGTGGCATGTATTTCAGGGAAGAATGGATTTATACAGAACTGATGGATAGCATTTGAATATCTTTGAAGCGAATGAACTGGAAAAACTGACTCTAGAAGGAAGGGCAGTTTGTGATGCAAGTAAGAGGCAAAGTAAAATATCAAGAGAGTGGTTCAGAAGAGACAGAAGTGCATGGCAATGGAAACAGTGGTAGTGCAAAAGATGAAGATTGAATGGGAATGCAGAGGAACAAGTTATGCTGGAGTCGAGAGTGAGAGGCCAACACGGCAGAGAGAGAGAAAGTTGAAAATAGTGTATTTGTTTATGGGAATGATAAGCATAGAAAGGAATGGATTGCAATAAATGGGGTTAGTTTCGACTAACGAGATAAATGGCAATAAGTGATTAGTCAAGGACAGGTATAGTGGAGAAATTACCACCGACAAATGCATTGGACGAACTGGTTACAGACCTAAAACAGCTGTATAAAACATCTGAAACAGCTGTATTTGTTTACAGTTGTAGTCAGTGTTAAAAATACGGGAGGTGAAATTGTTTCATTGATCGTGTATATTCATCCAAAATTACTTGGTAAAACTGAAACATGAATGAGGATGATATCACGACAGGAATAGAAATGAAAGGGTACAATGTTTTACATAGGAATAGAAAGTACAAGATCGGAGTGCTATAGGTAATAGCAGGAGAATTATGTTCACATCAGGTCGACATCGAAGAAGGAAATAGTGATGGTTTTCAGAGTATGAAATTAACAGGAAGCGATATTTAGTTGGATATTGCCAAAAGCAGAACGAGGAGGGTGCTGATGACAAAATATATAAACATCTTGGGTCATTGAACAAGGGAATGTTGATCATTATGGGTAATTTTATTTGTAAGGGAATAACAAAAATTAATCCCTTAAGTTCTTGAGATACAACTACCCAATGCATGAGTATTGAGAGTTTTGGATCTGATTGCTCTATTAGAAGATATGACTCTGAGTAGGGTTTCACACTACCTCCCAATTGGAGAGGGTGATCATGAAGTGATAAACTAGACTACCTAAGTGAATATTTCTATAAGGAAAGAATATATGTGGTTGGTGATTGTGCAAAACTTAAGAGACAGCTTTGAGCTGTAGTATGGAATGAGTTGAGCAGGGAAAAAAATAAATCTGCTTGAGAACCAACAAAGATGTTTTTATAAGCATCAATTTGTGAATATATTCCAAAGTCAAATCGATGAATGAGAGGATTAAGCATGAAATCTGTAAGTAGTAGGATGCACATTGGAGGCAGCACCAGTTGAATAATGGAAATAATGTGTTGCACAAAGAGCAGGATAGGAGACCAACTCAGATGCAACAGTGCATGCGAACAAAAATTAGCAAATCAGGCCATGAAAAACGTTAGAGAGCTTTTTTTTCGGGATATTTAGCAAGTAGAAAGAATGGCAAGATGATGTTCATGGATGAAAATGAAATAATAATATTAATAAGTTACTGCCTTTTATTCCCTTATAAGGAGTAGACGAGGCCATTTAAACCTTATCTGGCTTTTTGAGACTGAGTGGACAGTTTAATCTCCACCAGTAGCCAATGAGAGGTAGTTGGTCTATGACTGTCACTAATTATAAACACCAACCGATGAAGACGCTGATAAACAAGTGCTGCTCTCTTGGTACCTATTATCTTAACAGAATATGTCACTGACCTGAAATAATGTGGGTTCTACAGTTCATTTTCTTGAGTTTATGGGATGAAAAACCTGTTTGCGTGCCAGAGATCGATTAACTCGGGAATCGTTCGAAGAAAGGCTTATAAAAAGTTCCTCCAGTCGCGACTATACTTGAATCAGAAGTTTATCTTTGGGCAGCCTAGCGCAGAAGGTGCAAGCACCATTTCCACTGAGCTATGCAGGCTTCCAGGATATGAAATATATACAGGATCGTCGCCAGGTTAGATCGTGCCTTGAGGCAAACAATTAAATATCTCCACTGGTTGATTATAATAAGACAAAAATATAAGAAAATCTCCAATTGCTTTTTTGTTTTTATTACAAGAGAAACATCAATGCAAAACGATTACATAATATTATTTGTTTGGTTATCGCACAAAAAACTGTTTATAAGCTCTCTAAATTTAAATTATAAGCTATGTCCATCTCTTTCGATATAGTTGCTAGACCAACCAATCTTTCTTGGGTCACTACTGTTCGCAAATAATTTTTAATCAGTTTAAGCTTGGAAAAACTTCTTTCCGCACTTGCTTCGCTAACAATTCGACGGCGCTTAGCGAAATATTGCTGAACGAGTGCCCTGAGGCAGACTGCCTCTATGCTACATCCTGTTGACGGTACTGAATACATATATTTGATATATATTATATATATTATATAGTGGTCATTTAGGTAGTTAAGCGAACACTCCAGGAATTTTGCATCAGTCTTGGCCAATCTGTGTATCAACAATCTTGCAACAGCACTAAGTCTCAACGAGTGGAAGAAAGATAAAATTGTTCCACTTCACGATGATGGTGATATGCCTAAGGCATCAAATTATAGGATGATCTGAATGTTTGGAGCAAAGTTCAAGTACTGGAGAGGTTGGTGAGAGATGGGATACAAAATTGGAAGTAATAGGAGTATTCTATATACCTATCAGGATGGGTTTGTTACACGGGAGTAGTTTTACCAACTTACTCTTTTTACCATAGCTAGGTGACGAATGTATTAGAAGCAGCTTGGTTATATAGTGGTACATAGTGGTACACTCAGATTTTGCAACAGCTTTTAATAGATTGCTACATTACAATTTGTTAAATAAACTGGAGCAGATGGGACTGGATAATGGATTAGTGAGTTGGTTCTCTGATAGGTATCAGCAAATTGTACATGGAGGTGCTCCAGGAGGAGGAAAGTCACTAGTGGTGGGCAGCAGGGGTCTATTCTGGGACTATTATTATTTGATCTGTATATTAATGCTATTAGATTACTCGGCCATGGGGTTTTTTCATTTCTGGCATTGCAACTATGCCCTCTCTAATAAACCTCTCTTACTATAATTCTTCTATAATCTACTCTTTCCCCTTTCAATATACCATATTCCTCCTATGGGTTTAAATTCGGAAGAAGGCTAGTTCAGAAGCCTTAAGGTAGCAGCCCTACCACTGAACTATTCCATCATCAGGCTAGTCCCCTGACATGGAGAACATAATTCTACTTGTAAGCTGACAGAAAAAGATAATCGGATTGAATCTATGGAAAACGACCCTAGAATGGAAAAGGTAAAACAAAAATGGAAACGACAAAATATAATACTCATAGCAAACTGGAACAGTGGCGCACTCAGGATTTAATCTTGGAGGGGGCCGAGCGCTCACAGATTTAACCTTGGTAGGGGAGGGGGAGGTTGAGTAGACGATTTGCAAATACACATTACGCATAGCATACGACCTATGACTGAGCATTTGCAGTGATCGCTAATTCATAAGTAGGATAGAAATATAAGACACGACACAACATAAATAAAAAAAAGTGAATTTTAATTAAGAAAAGATTTTTGGAAATTTTTCTAGTGTTCTTTCCTTTTCTTTGGGAGGTGTCCGGGCCCCTTAGCCCCCCTCTGGGTGCGCCACTGAACTGGAATGTAAGAGGAATAGCATATAAAGAAATAGAATTAGACCAACTATTAAATGAAAGAAATTTTTAAATAGCAGTAATCGCTGAAACAAAAAATAAATTAAAAGGAACTATGAGAACCGAAAATTTTAATGTGATATACAGTGGAGTCGACAGAGACCAAAGGGCACAAGCAGGAGTCATGATCTAGATTCATAACTCCCTTTCAAAACAGTTAAAACATTATAAATTATGGAATGAAAGAATAATAGAAGCTAGAATAAAAATAGATAGAGGCTATTTAACAATAACTGGTTTATATGCCCCAGAAGAAGGAAGAGAACAGGATAATATTGATTTTTATAATCAGCTACAAAACATATATAATAAAATAAATTAAAATTATTACGTAATTTTAGCAGGAGACTTAAATGCAAGAATTGGAAACACGAAAATTAATAATAATATAGGAATACATGGAGAACATACTCTAAACAGGAATGGTAAAAAATTGATTGACTTTGTAGTTTATAATAACCTAAAAATAATGAATTCCTTCTATAAACATAAAGACATACATAAATATACTTGGGCAGCAAGAGGATGGAAATCAATATTAGATTACTTTATATTAAATGAAAATACATCAAAATTTTCATTAGATGTTAGAGTTCACAGAGGATATGAAATAAGCAGTGACCACTTCCTTGTTAAAATAAAATTAAGATTTCCACCAGACAAATCGGCCCTTCAGAACACACGCAATTTACAGACCAAAAACAAAACAAAACAAAAAAAAAAATAAATAAATAAATACTAGTTGTGGTTTGTGGTGGTGGGCGGTAGATGGCGTTGATGGAGATGATTAGTAGTAGAGGTTCGGTGTAGTGGTTGAGACAGTTGTAGGTGTCCTCCCGCGATGAGTCTTCGGACTCCTTGGAGGTATCAGGAATAATAATAATGGCTACAAGTAACAAGAACAGAAAGAAAATTTGAAACATTTGTTTATGTTTATAAAACTAGACTATTCAATGACACAAATGTGCAATGGCTATATGAACAAAGAATTAACCAATATTTAGATAAAATAAAATGAAGAATTAGAAATAGAATGGCTTAATATAAAAACGATACTAAATGCAGCAGCAAATGAAAGCTTTGGAAAGACTAAAAAATTCAATAAAAGGAAAAAACTGAGGATCTGCGATGATACAATCAAAGAAATAATCAAAAAAGAAAAAAGAAGCCTACGACAAATGGTTAAGCAGTTAAAGATTAGAAGATGAAATAGAATATAAAAGAATAAGAGCCATAGCTAAACTAGAAGTCAGAAAAAGACATAGAGAATCATGGAACAAATTTGTTTCTAATTTAGAACATGATTTTGAAACACTTAAATGCAGATACCAAAGAAAACACAATATTAAACACCGAATTGAAATTAGAAGAATTTCTAAATTACTACACAGAATTGTGGAAGATAAATATTTAAAAAAAGATAACCGAGAAACAATTAACGAAAATGAAAAGGAAATAACTAAATAATTAGAAATCAGCCTGAAAGAAACAAGAAAACGGAAAATCACCTGGAGAAGATAAGCTAGGTTCAGAACTATATAAATACGCAGGAACAAGATTCAAAGAAAGACTTATTATTTTTAAATAAAATTTATTCAATTGGTATCCCCCCAATGGAATGGAATGGAAAAAAGCAATTGTGGTTCCTATCTTTAAAAAAGGTAATAGAGATGACCCTAAAAACTATAGAGGGGTATCAGTATATTAAATTATTGTTACAAAATATATAGCAGAATCTTCAATAACAAATTAATGAAATATTCCGAAAACTTTATTTTTAGAAGCCGACAAAGGTTGGTCGATTGGTAGAGCCTCTGCTACTAATAGCTCAGTTAAGTAAGTTTGAGCGCGGTTAGTAGTTGGAAGGGATCCAATCGTTAGATGCTGTTGGCACACTCTCCCTCGATGAGTCTTTGGACTCCCTGGAGGTGTCAAATAATTAATAATAAGTACAGAATGGATTTAGAAAAGGACGATCATGTATAGACCCGGCCTTTTCCCTAAAATTAGTAATAGAGAAAAGAAGAGAATACAATTTAGAAACACGTATTGCATTTATTGACTTTGAAAAAGCATTTGACAAAGTTAAAAGAAGCATATTATTTAACATATTAAAACCTAGGAGGTGTGATCACATATGAAAATGAAAAAGATATAAACGTAAAAATTGCAAAATATTTAAAAATAATAGGCGTAATTAACTCTATATTTAAACCAAACCTAGTTCAAAAACAAACCAGACTAAAAGTACACAATACATTAGCCCTACCAGTCTTAATGTATGGAAGCGAAATCTGGACAATAAAACAAAAAGACAAACAAAGATTAATAACAGCAGAAATGAAGTTTACGAGAAAAACGCAGAGTATACCCTATTTGATCACAAAAGAAACGAACAAATTATGAAAGAATTAAACCAAGAACCAATAATAGAAAAAAATTAAAAAATATAAACACAAATGGATGGAACACGTTCAAAGAATGAAAACAGAAAGATTACCTAAACAAGCCTTAAAGTATAAGCCATTAGGAAAAAGAAAACCAGGACGTCCTCTTAAACGATGACTTCTAAGGCCAGAACAGGCCATGCTAGGCCTAAATTCTTGATATGCATGATGATGATATTAATGCTATAAAGATAGGTTTAACTGATGATATACAGCTGTTTGCAGATGATGCAATAAATGGGGAGAGTGATGAGGACTCAGCAGATGTTGTGGCTTTACAAGAGGACTTGAGTAGATTGTATGGTTGGACAACAATGTGGGAATGTCATTTCAATGTTCTAAAATATGGTATGCAATAATGGGATGCAAATATACACTCTTGGGGAAAGTTTGGAGGAAATTGAGGAGAAAAGAGACCTCAGGGTGGTGGCGAACAAGGATCTGAATTTCAGAGTTCATTGCACAAGTTGTAGAGTCATTACCTCAGATTATGCCAATGATCCTGAGGACCTTAATGTGCAGAAATATAGAAGTTCTGGTTTTATTGTATAAGGCCTTCATAAGGTGCAATATGCATTATTGTGAACAGATTTGGTGCGCTGTTGTTTGGTTATGAGGATATATTGAAAGGGTCCAGAGAAAACTGATGAAGGTAGTAACTGGTCTCTGGGATGAAAAGTGGTGTAGCTAGAGCTTTTGCAGCCAGGAGTGTCCCTGGATTTTCTGCCCCTCTCAATACACACAAAAATGCTACAAAAAGTCAAAACGACGTATAGGGTAAGGTTCAAAGTGCCACCTGAGGCGGATCGCCCCCCCCCCATCTATGCCACTGGATGAAGACAGATTGAGTGAATGCGGTTTGCAAAGCCTTGTATATAGGAGGAAGAACAGGAATATGATTGAGACATTAAGTTGGTAAAGGGTTGTTACTAGGTTAAAGTGGAAGAAATTTTTCGGACAACTGGAGAAGGGTGGTAGAAAAAGGCAGACATACCTGGAAGCTCTATAAGGTGGATGTTATCATGGGCATAAGAGAGGAGCAAGTTCTTTACATGAAGAGTGGTTGGTGAATGGAATGCATAGCCTGACATTGTGGTGCATGCAGATACATTGAATGTGTTTGAAGCACGGGTTGATGGACTATGTGTACAACAACGTGTACCTCCCACAGTGAGTCATTTGACTCCATGGAGGTCTGGTGTGAATAATAATAATTTGTACAAACACCAGATGAATTGGAAAAAATACATCACAGTGCAATTTAAAAAAAAAAACGATATGAAAGATGGAAATAATTACATAGGTATCAATCTCTTACCAACTGCCTTAAATATCTGTATAAAACTGATTAAATCAGAGTGCCACTTAGTGAAATGTCGCAGAAAGTTGTTGCGGAAAATATAAGTTTTATTCTTGTACTAAAGTAGTGATTTGGAATCATCTTTTTTTTTTTTTTCATCGCTCAGTGTAACAGAATGATTGTGGAGATTTCTGTGGTAGAAAGACAATTTTATTTTTACTATTTTTAAAGCTTATGGTAAACAACAACAAAATGGCAGTTGGAAAGAGATCGGCCCTTCGCCTGGTGCGAAAATCAAATGTAAAATAGCAGCATGGACTTTTTCAGAATGCCATGTATAGAAAATTTTTCATTTTCTATACATGACAGAATGTGGGTTGTGTGTTTGTAGAAACTGAACAGGAGACAAAAGGAGGTATGGATATGTTGAAAGCAGGGCCGTACTCACACTTTTCCAGAGGCGGATGGGGTCCAAAGCACTAGAGTGCTTAGGGACATCTCCCTCATAGTTTGGGCTCTTAAATTGGACTTAATTTTTCAGGGAGCAAGACTTGAAAAATTAGTTGATCAAAATGAGAAGGAAAATGAAAAATATGCTTAGCGAGAAGAGAAATTTGGTGAATAAGAATGGATGAATACAAAAGGTTAGGATGAAGGAAAGCAGAAAAAAAGAATAGTGATGCATGGAGATAACATTATTATTAGAGGTGTGGTAAATGAGAGAATCCATAAGGTGTGTTTTTTCAGAAGAGACAATTAGCAGGAAACTTCTGATAAGAAAAGCAGTGGTTGTTGGAACAAATGACTTATTTCAACATAAAGAGCATGTAAGAGCAGATATCAGGAGATTTTTAAGGAGAGTAAAAGATAGCTGTGTAAATGGAAGTGTGGTCGGTGTGTTGTCTAGGTATGATAATGGTGAGTTGAGACGAAGAGCATAGATTATGAATGGTATGTTGGCAAGCAGGGTGAGTAGAAGGAAGTGGAGTTTGTGAATATGTGATATACATTTCAAGGAAAGATGAACATGTATGAAAAAGACAGATTGCATTTGAATGGATTTGGTGTGAGTCAGTTAGAGAAACTATTGCTTCAAGGAGGAACAATTGATATCAGCAAGAGGAAAGAAATAAGAAGTGAAATCAAGAGAGCAGAACCGGTGAGACTAAAGGTATTGTAAATGAGAATATTGCTCCCTGAAAAATTAAGTCCAATTTAAGGGTCCAAACTATGAGGGAGAGGTCACTAAGCACTCTAGTGCTTCGGACCCCATCCGCCTCTGGAAAAGTGTGAGTACAGTCCTGCTTTCAACATATGCATACCTCCTTTTGTCTCCTGTTCAGTTTCTACAAACATACTGTAAATTATAATGATAGAATCAGAATGCAAAGATAGAGACGGATATGTTTTGAGTCAGGGTGAGCAGGTACACAGTATAAGAAGAGCAGATGTAGTAGTGAATCTGTGAATGGCGATGGGCAGTTTGTAAATAGGATGGTAGGGTGTAGTTGAGTCTGAAGAAATACAATAAGTGGTGATAAAGGCAATTGGTAACGGTTAGGTATGGGGCAATCATAACCTACGAGTGGTGCGGGAAGAACTGATTATAAAAGTGATTGCTGTGTTTATTTACAAAAACCAGAAGCATCAGAAATAAGGGAGATGAAATGGCTTCATTGATTGAGTTCACTTGCCCCAAAACTGTCGAAATAAGTGAAACATAGTGGGATAAGAATGACATCCTGATGGGAATAGAAACAGAAAGGCGTGGTATTTTCCCTGAGGATAGAAAAGACAAGAAGGAAGGAGGGTGGGTTCTGTTGATATCAGGAGAATTATGTCCACACAGACTGGAAATGAGACATGTAAATGGTGACAACAGCTTTAAGTCAGTATGGTGTGAAGCACAGGTTGTCTGGAAGAGATATTTAGTTGTATGTTGCTATAGGCCAGGGAATGTGGAGAGAGCTGATAAAGGAACGTATAAGCAACTTGGGTCAGTTAACAAGCGAAGGGTGATTATTATGAGGGATTTTAATTGACAGCATAGACTAGAATGAAGTGATAGCATTTGGGAATATGGAAAATTAATATCTTGAGTTCTTGATTGATAACTGTCACAGACTGTATGAAAAGCAGTGCACATGAGGATTAAGGGTTTTACATCTAATCATTTCATCAGAGAATGTGATTGTGAGTGGGGTTTTCCACTTTCCTCCAGTTCGTGAGGATAATCATGAACTGAGCACATGAATTGTGGATATCCATATGAACTTATGTGAAGTAAGGATATATATATATGGAATTACAAGGATGGTGATTATGAAAAGCTTAGGAGACAGCTTGGAGCCATAACATGGAATGAGGTGTTAAGTAGGAGGAAGTTATATGCTGCATGGGAACTGACCAACTGAACGATGGCGTCACCATCGATGTGCGAATATATTCCGAAGGTTAAAAGACTGCATCAAGTCTGTGTCAAATCGATGAATAATGGGATTAAAACATGAAGTTTGAAAGAACAGAATACTGTGTAGGTAGCACAAGATGACTAATGGTAGCAATCAATGGCATGAGGAGCAAGAGAGCATGACAGGAAGGCAACTCAGTTCTAAAAACTGCAAAACTACAGTATGAGTATAAATTTGAAAATCAAGTCAAGAAAAACCCTAGAAAAATTTTCAGATATGTGATGCTTGTGAGGAAAAATTATTATGGTAAGATGATGGTAATGGATGAACATGGTAAAATGATAACTGCTGTAGAAGCAATTGTAATTTAGTGAACAATTTATAAGGGTGTTTCATTGTCATCAGGGTGAAATCACGAGAAACTCAAGTGTAGAGGATACAGGAGAGAATGGTTTAATTGTGAGTGACCAGGAGTTGTTTGAGGAAATAAATAAGATTGATATTAATAAAGCGAAAGGAATCATAACATATTAAGGAAATGCTCCAGGGAATTGGCAGTAGCATTAACATGACTGTTTAACAAGTCTTACAACAGCACAAGTTCCAAGAGTGAAAGAAGGTAAAATTGTTCCATTGCATAAAAGTAGCGAGAAAGCTGTGGCTAGAAATTAAAGGCCAATCTGTATATCCAGAGATATACTAGAGAGAGAGGATTGGTGAGAAGTGAGATACAGAAATGGGTTGATAACAGCAGTATTCTCGGTGGTTATCAGCATGGGTTTGTTAAAGAGAGATCATGTTTTACTAACTTGCTTATGTATTATAATATGGTGACAAATACTTGGACATGGGAGATGCACATACAGTGGTGTACTTGTATTTTGCAAAAGCTTTTGATAGACTGTCAAATGACAAACTGTTAAATAAATCGAATCAGATGGGATTGGATAACAGTGTTGATCTGTGACTGGTTGTCAGATAGGTATGAGAAAGTTTTATATGGAAATATCCAGGAAGAGAAATGTCACTAATGGTGTGCCTCAAGGGTCTGTAATAGGGATATTTGGTTCCATGAAAATTCATTCAACAGTTAATCGAAAGAAAATTCATCGAACGACAATTCATTGAAAATGCAATTCATCGAAACAACAATTCACCAAAAAAGTTTAACTAAAACTTTATTAAACTGATCCAGCCAAAGCGGAATTGCTAATATCATTTCGAAAACGTTATGATAAAAGTGATCCATTCAGAACAAAAACTGAACCGTGCAGACAGCTTATTGTACTGACAACTTCTATTAATTCCACTAAATCAGCGAGTTATTGTAATACATAATTTGGACACATTATTTCTTTGTTGCCACAAATATAGCTGAACTGAAAACTGGAACGGTTCGACATTTTCTTGTAAATGTTTCAAATAGAGAATCTGAATCAGATTTGCTATTTGAAACTTTTATTCATCCCATAATAATTCAAATAGAATTATTATGGGATTAATAAAATTCATCCCATAATTGTTGTATTGAAGTCGCATATTACTTCTTCAAGTGCCATCCCTTAGAAGGAGGTTGACAACCATGGCATCGAACCTTTTTCTTTCTTTTCCTGCTCTTGAACATTTATGGTAATTCAAGCCAGTCTAGTCCTTAATGTCTTCAAACCACATTCTCCTGGTCTACCGCTCCCTCTTTTTCAATCCAATTTCCCTTCTAATTATAATTTTTGAATGCCTTGTTGTCTAGTTAGATGTCCAAAATATTTAAATTTTCAATTTTTAATTATTTTCATTAATGTTCTTTTCATTTTTGCTTTCTTTAAAACATCGTTTTTCATTTTATCTGTCCATGGTATTTTCAACATTCTTCTGATGGTCCACATTTCGAAAGCTTCTAATTTTTTCTCTGCTTCTTTATTTAGAGTCCAAGTTTCACTGTTGTAGAGAAGGCTTGACCAGATACAGCATTTTATTAATCTTTTTCTTGTGTCTATATTAATGTCTCTGGATGTAAGAACAGTTTTCATATCAATAAAGGCTTTTCTTGCTATCTCTATTCTTTTTATTTCTTTAAGGGAATTTCCTCTGTCTGAAAACATTTGTCCCAAATATATAAAAGACTGAACCTGTTCAATTTTCTTTTTGTTAACAGTTATATTTAGTTTCTTATTTATTGGTTCTTTTGATATAATCATGCACTTTGTTTTCTTTAGGTTAATAATTAGTCCCACGTCTAAGCTTCTGTTGTAAATTTCTGTGACTAAGGATCATCTTCAGATTCAGTTATAAGGCCTGTGTCATATTACTACTAGTAACAATAATAATAATGAAGCCTGCATTGGCTGGGGTTTTCCTCCCGGAAACAGGCAAATTAGTCCCATGAACAGACATAAAATAGTTATCGGATAAGAAAGACAATAAGAAACCACATTGTTCTATAATTATTCCCTATTAAAGTAGCATTGGTATCTCACTCTCTGATCGGTTCAGTTTTTGTTCTAAATGGATCACTTTTATCATAATATTTTCGAAAAGTTAAAATTTTCAGTGAATTGTTTTTTCTATGAATTGCATTTTCGACGAATTTTCATTTGATGAATTGTTCATTCGATTAATTGCCTTTTCGATGAACTCTCCAGATACCGGATATTTTCGTTCAGTTTGTGTAACAGTGATATTGGAATTGGGTTTAACTGAATTGGGTTTGTAGAATGTAATGGCTGACTGTATATATACCTAGAGTCCTCATAGTAAATCAAGTAGAGGTTAAATGGATGAATAACATCATTAAGCTTGAGCTGCAAAAAAAAAAAAAAGAAATGGCTGTGGAGGGAATTTAAGTAGAAAGGCGACCTGCAGGCACACGGACAGTATAAAGCACAGGCCAGAAGGGTAACCAGTGTCGTAAGAAAAGCAAAGGCGGAATATGAAAGGAAATTAGCCACTCAAGCTAAAGATTCAAACAGTTTTCAAACATATGGTATACAGCTCGGTTCTTACGTGAAGTGGCTAAAGAATTGTCAATGCCCTTGACCATTTTGTTTAATTTGAGTCTCGGGTCTGGGTTAGTCCTGAGGGGAATGGAAAGAGGAGAAAATAGTTCCACTGCATAAAGGAGTTTCCAAGACTACTGTTGCAAATTACCGACCGATCAGCATATCAGGAGTCGTTGTCAAGGTTTTGGAGGAAGTAGTCAAGAGAAAAATATAGGAATCGATAGATGAAATTGGAATACTGTATGGGGGACAGCATGGTTTTGTGAAGGGTAGATCATGCCTCACTAACTTGCTCACGTTTTATAACACAGTGACGGTTGAACTGGATAAGGGTAATGGGTTTACAGTGATACTGCTGTACCTTGCTGAGGCCTTTGAGAGTATACCACATGGAATTCTAATCAGTAAATTGCAGCATATGGGGATGAATATAGTGTTGGTGAGATGGATAGGAGGGTAGTTGACGGAGAGATAACAGAGAGTAGTCTATTTAGGAGTAGAGTCCAAAAGACGGCATGTGACTAGTGGTGTGACGCAGGGTTCTGTTCTTTGACCACTACAATTTAATTAGTTCATTAACGATATAGGAAAGGATCTGAGAGGAATTGTTCATTTGTTTGCTGATGATTCAAAGTTGGGTAGAGCAATAGTGAATGCACATGATGTCAAAAGATTTTAAAACTGACCCCTTTGGTCCGTTTTGGGACTGCTGATAAAGAAATTGAAATGGATGGGATTGGATCAGATAACAGACTTCTGATTTGGATCATCAGTGACTAGCTGTCAGCGGTATCCAAATCAGAAGTCTGTTATTCAATCCCATCCATTTCAATTTCTTTAACAGTTTGTTATGTGACAGTCTATCAAATGCTTTTGCAAAATTTCAGTATACCACTGTATATGCATTTCCCTTGTCGAATGCATTGGTCCAGTGGTCAGAGTATCTCCTCTCTAGTTAAGGGCATGGATGTTTGTGATTGTCCTACTAACCAATAACCATATTTATTGCTGTAACATGTGTCCTGGTGCAGTATGACCCTTGATGTCTTTGCCCCATAAAAAAAAATCTACTGCATTGGTCACATTGTTATGGTATATAAGTAGGTTAGTAAAACATGATCTACCTTTACTTCTCATCTAACCTAACTAATCTCTCTAGTAGCTTCACTACAACCCCAGATATACAGATTGGCCTATAATTTGTGACCACAGCCTTATCACCACCTTTATGCAGTGGAATAATTTCACCTTCTTTCCACTTCCATGGAACCTGTGCTGCTGTAACTCTTATTAAACAGGCATGCTAATACTAATGCCAATTCCCTTCAACATTCGCTTAAGACACGTGTCGATATGTTGTCAAATCCTATCGTCTTATTGATAGCATGGTTATGTATTGTTTAAAAACGTCCAGCTCATCAAAATTAGGCCATGCTTTCTTATGTCCTCTACACTTAAGTTCCTTACCATAATCATTCTTTCTTCTACTTGCCACATATCTAGAAGACTCTCTAGGATTTTTCTTTGCCTGATTTGCCAATTTCTGCTCATGCACTTTTGTTTTCCTTAGTTAGTAAAGAAAACAAAAGTGTAACTTGATTATTACCATTATTCATCTTGTACTGTCTACAAAGTCCCTTCTTCTTCCAGATGTCATGCTTAAGCCCCTCATTTATCCATTTTACACCTACCATATTCCTTTACTGCTTCCCATGCACTATCAACCTTCAGTTGATAGTGCACGGGAAGAAACAAATTGATTGGTACTAAACCAAGCAATCTCCTAAGCTTGTCATACTTACTAGCCTGGAAATTCCACATGTACCCTGTCTTAATTGAAAATTCTATGCATTTAGCCACCTCCCAGGTCAAGAACTTATTATCACTCTCACCAACTGGCAGCAACGTGGTCATATTCAATACAGTCAAATTCTCAGATGCAATTACTAGGTCAAGCACTCTCGAATCCCTAGTATATTCCATTACATGCTGTCTCAGATAGTTATCCCTTAATAACTGCATAAAATCCAATCCCTTCCTCCCAAGTGTCCTTTCCTCCTTCCAATCAATGTTACCACAGTTGAAATCCCCCATAATAATTACCCTCCTTCCACTCATTGCTTCTATTTGCTTATGCATACTATCTCCACCATCTATTCTGTCACCTGGTCTATAGCAGTCTATAACCCAATTGTATATTTTGTTCTGCTAGTCTCAATCTCACACCAAATAGCCTCAAATGTGCTCATTTCACTATCCTGCAGTTCAACTTCTATTCTCCTTGGCTGCAGCTCATCAGCTTTATCATCAATAACACTCCTCCCCTATTTTTTTCTCTCTGTCCCTCCTGAACATACTATGAACTATAAATGTGAACTATACCCTTCACATTCTATCCCACTAGCTATATCATCTTCTGTCAGCCATGTCTCACTTGTTCCTAATACTCCTGGCATTAGTATACATGAAGCGCAGAAGCCCATTAGTCCCACCCCTATCCTCATGCCTTATACTAACTATCTCATTCTGATTTGTTGTCCTTCGTACTAGTTCGGGCATATTATACACATTCTTACACTCAACTGCCTCACTGATGTCTGCTTATCCACTTCCACTCCTCCCTAATAGCTCTAGTTTCCCTGATTCTGCACATCCACTTTCACTTCATTCAGTAACACTTTTTCCAGTCTCTGCCCACCAATCCGTTCAAATGCAAACTATCCATCTAAGTCTTAATGTTCAGGTCATAACCAACACTCCAGAGTCCTGATATCACTGCTTATTTGTCTTTATACCCTCTCTAGTGTTTCCACATGACAATGAAAGCATGACGACCAAATCTGAGCAAAACAGTGTATATGTGGTTTGATGAATGGTTTATACAGATGCACCAGAACATCCTTATCTCTACACATCAATGTATTTTTTATCATAGGAGCAATATGATGTGCAGTCTTTGTAACATGTGCGATGTGCCTCAGAACTCCAGTGCACTATCCATCATCACTCCAAGATAATGAATCTCATCCATTTCCTGAAGTACAGCTCCACCAGTACAGTATGTAGTCGTATATCTCTGCATCCCAATGTGTAACACCTTGCATTTATTAACATTAAAAGCCCGGCCCTACTCATTTGTCTAAGCTAAAAGTCTACTCAAATCTTCCTGTAGAGAATTAACATCAGCACTACTTGTGATAATTCTACTTAAATTTACATTATCTGCAAACATTTGAAGATTCCCAGTCAATCCTCATGAAACATCACAAACAAGTTAAACTGAGGCACTGAGCAATATAACACTTTTAACAAAAATGCTTCTTGAATATTTCTTACACGTATTGTGGCTTCTACAGTGATAGAGTCATGAAGAACCCATCACCTCATGCTAATAAAATGATGAAAGAGTGTAAATATGCATTTATCTAAAGCAGTATTAAACTATGTATATAATTTCTTGGTATCTTTAATTTATAGTCTAACCAAGTGAAAAAACTTCCAACAATTTTCTCTAATCCAGAGTATTTTAATAATAAGGTGAGACACACTTTTGCTACTCTTATACGAAAATATGACCCTTTCTATAATGCACAGCATTATACATGTCCACAAGTCCAACCACTTGCCAGAAGATATTATGAATCTGATTAGAGAAAAAAAATAAGGCAAGAAAAAGTTACCACATCACCAGGGCGCCGCAAGACAAACGGATCTTGAACAGGTTCAACTCTGCAGTGTGAGATGCCCTCCCAGCCCATAGAACTCAACTCTGGGAAGAAAAACTAACCTCCATCTCTGCTGATAACCACTCCATATGGAATCTCATCCAAAAGATTAAAAACAGAAATATATTCTTTCCCCCTCCAAACAGATTCAGGTCTCATCCGCACTGATGCTGATAAAGCTGAAGCAATAGCAAATCATCTTGAAAAACAATGTAAACCTGCATATGATCACCTCGATTTTAACCATATATACAAGATCCACCTTAACATCAGATATTCACTCAATTCTGCTCTCACATATTCCACTCAAATTGCATCCACCTCACCTGCTGAAATATATGCTATTATTAAGAAGTTCAAGAACAAAAAGGCTCCTGGACCGATGGTATCTCTAACAAAGTAATAAAGCTTCTACCAAGTAGAGCTATTGTCCATCTGACAGTTATAATTAACTCCATTCTTCACTTCAATCATTTTCCTTCCTACTAGAAACTGGCGGACATAATACTGATCCATAAACCGGGAAAAGATACCAGATTGCCTCAAAATTACAGACCAATCAGCCTCATCTGAAATCTCGGCAAAATTGCCGAGAAGGTGAGTCTTACCAGACTCCAAGATTCAGTACTCTGATTAAATATCCTGCCTGAGGAGCTGTTTGGCTTCCGACAATAGCATAGCACCACGCAACAAATACACAGATTAGTGGAACACATCATCACGGGTTTTAACTGGTGTCAAAGCACTTGGACTGTTTTCCTTGACATAGCCAGTGCATTCGACAAGGTTTGGCATTATGGTTTGCTATACAAGCTGATATCATCTGGTGTACCAATAGGAATCATTCATCTTATAATGGTATACAAGTCAGGATGTGTGGGGTAGTCTCGACACAAAAAACGCATCTTGGCTGGAGTTCCACAAGGATGCTTACTAGCACCAATCCTATTCTCCTTATACTCGTATGATATACTACACAACCCATTATCTTCAATGAAAGCTCTATACGCTGATGATACAGCGATATTGGCCAGATCTTTAAAGCCTCACCTAGCCATCAAGAAACTGCAAGAAAACCTACTGCTAATCGAACAATATTTCTCCAAATGGCGACTCCAAGTGAATCCCCTGAAGAGCGCAGTCATCCTATTCTCTAGAACAGGGGTCGCCAAAGTTATTTGCCCGTCGACCCCTACAAGCGTTTCTTGATTTTTTATTGATCCCCTATATTTTACTATTACGTAATTATAATAGGACAAGCAAAAAAAAGACACTTATGTGAGTTTTTAGATTGTTTATTTTATAGTTACAGTGTTTATTGTATGTATAATATAGTATATATTATTATATTACTATTACTACTACTATTCCCCCCCCCCCCCAACATGGTTTTCAGAAAAATAACGGAACAACATCTCTCTTGGAAGACTTTACAAACATAATTAATACCGCCTAAGACAAAAACAAAATTGCCATGGTAGTCTTTATTGATCTAACTAAAGCACTTGATACACTTACACATCAAACCTTGTTAGAAAAGCTGAGGCATGTTGGAATAGACAGGCCTCTTCACAGGTGGTTTACAAACTACCTTCAAAATAGAAAGCATATCACACGTATCAGGTCAAACCGAAGCAGAGAGCTACCAGTAACCTGTAGAGTATCACAGGGAGCTGTACTCTCCCCAACTCTATTCAACATTTACACGCACGATATTAATCAGCTACCACTCAAAGGTAAGATATTCCAATACGCAGACGATACAGCAATAATATCCATCCATAATATTGCAAGCATAGCCCAAACAAATATGCAACATGACATAAATCTGATCATAGACTGGCTCACGAAAAACTCCATACACCTAAACTCGGAAAAGACAAAATTAATAATATTCAGAAATCCACTAACTCGACCAGTTGATAACAAATATATAACCATTCAACATCCACTTTCCAACATAAAAAACACACAGAACAGCAAAACCACTACAATCACTCAGGGTGAAACAATACGATACCTTGGAATTTACCTCGATGCAGATATGAACTGGAATAGCCACATAAATCATCTACACAACAAACTCCGAACAATAAGTGGCAAACTCTACAGGTTAAAAGACATAGTTCCCATATGCCTAAAAACACTAATATACAAAGCACTATGCCAAAATATACTAAGATACGCTATAACAACGTATGCTTTCTGTACACCCTACAAATTAAATAGATTAATGTCGCTACAGTACAAAATGATAAAACTGATCTTTTGGGAACAAAGAGAAAATAATGACCTTATATACATTGCAATGTCAGAACACAAAATACTGACAGCAAAACATTTATGTCACTATGCAGCTTTGCTGAAACATTATTTCGATGCCAACTACAGGACAGTCAGAAATACATACCGTATAACAAGACCTCAGACTACTAATTATATCACATATAAATACAATAATCACTACGGAAAGGCCACACGAAGCTTCTACATCCCAGACATGATAAACAAATTACCTTTTGAATACAGAAACCTTACAAACTACAATAGCCTGAAAAGAGCTCTAAGGACATAACTATGAACAAGAAACACACACCCAAAATACCATACAAACTTAATGAACCACAATATATTCGTTCAGGCTTCCAGTTCAACAACGCATCAGTGCATTCCAAGTTACTGTGTGTGTGTGCGAGCGCGCGCACGCGAATTTCTCAATCATAGATTTCGTAGCTTCCCAACACAGCAAAAAAAAAAAAAAAAAAAAACCCAATAAATAATAACCAACTGGTGTCATCCTCAGATAAGCTTACATATAAGCTCCAAGGATATGAAAGCAGAGAAATTAGTTCTCATCTAAGATGTATCATATGTAACCAAGTGCATGTAATGTATGTATCACATGTAAACCAAAGTATTTAATGTATGTATTATATGTAAACAAATGTATGTGAAGTAAGTATCATATGTAAACAAATGTAAGTAATGTATCATATGTAATCAAATGTATGTAATAACTGTAACAAAAGTATGCAATATAGAGTGATTATATCCATTGATATTGTATATATAGAGTGTAAAATTGCAAAGAAACATCTGTAAAAATCATCATAATGAATATTATAATAATATACATTGTAAACAGTTATTGTTGTTATTATTATTTAAAAAAAAAAAAACTTTATGAACGAGAAAGTATTTGTAATGCATAATTGTCTTCACATAATGTATGTAATTTATTGAGAAATAATAATAATAAAAAAAAATTATTATTATTATGTATATTCTATATTCAAAAATTCTGTATAATATTTATTGTTAATATTAGAAGAACATGTGTTGTAAATACATAATATAGAGGCAAAAAAGTATTTTTAAACATTTTAATTGAAATCCAATGTAGAAAATGTAGCACTTTGTGCTGAATTCTGTAAAATTATAAGTTGCAATGTCACTCAAGATGTTTATTCTATGTGTAATTATCTTAGCAGATCAATAAAAAATATTATCATATCAAAAAAAAAATATATAAATAAATAAAAATTCTGTATAATCTTTATTGTTAATATTAGAAGAACATGTATTGTAAATACATAATATAGAGGCAAAAAAGTATTATTAAAAATTTTAATTGAAATCCAATGTAGAAAATGCAGCACTTCGTGCTAAATTCTGTAAAATTATAAGTTGCAATGTCACTCAAGACGTTTATTGTATATGTAAATATTTTAGCAATCAATAAATTATTTAAAAAAAAAAAAATTACTATCACTAGTAACATCACTGGTATTACTAGTGATATTAATAAACTACTGGTATTACTACCAGCACTGCTCAGCTCTTCAACATAGAGAAGTTTAGTTCGTGAATGAATAACGATTGAATTATAATATGTATGTTGATGAATTTTAGAACATTAACGCTCACTTGTATGTCGATGCGCAATAATGAGACTGGGATCGAATCCTTGTAAGTATTAGTAAATAAGAACCACGCACGTGTTGCAATCTCGCTCCCACTGCGCCGGCCGGCAGGAACCACCAACATCCGTTTATTGGTAAATACGTCATTTTGGCCTACTTGATTGGCCTCAATTTCATGAATAGGACCTGTAAGATGGAGGTACTGATTCCACGATCACTCTTAATTGTGTTGTCATTACTTCCATGTCTTTTGTCATGGAGGTAATCCAAGTTAACAAAATTAAATATTACCCATACAATGATGTCTTATATTTTTCTG
This sequence comes from Typopeltis vanoorti, assembly GCF_054136105.1. Taxonomy (NCBI): domain Eukaryota; kingdom Metazoa; phylum Arthropoda; class Arachnida; order Uropygi; family Thelyphonidae; genus Typopeltis; species Typopeltis vanoorti. The sequence continues at coordinate 14,902,350 of NC_143557.1, forward strand.
TCGACCCCTAATCGATCCCTGAGCCCGAATCGACCCCTAACAATGTCATATCGACCCCTTTGGCGACCACTGCTCTAGAAGATCAGTGCTTCCTAAAGACGATATTCTCCTTTTCAACACTAAAATTCCGTGGAAAACTGAGATCAAATATCTTGGTGTAATACTGGACAGAAAACTGACTTTCAGCTCCCATATCAAGACACTCTGTGCAAACACATCAAAAACCATAGCCCAGCTCTACCTGCTAATTAACAGAAACAGTAAGCTGAGCACCAGAATCAAACTTCTCTAATACAAACTGATGGTTCGTCCAATACTCACCTATGCTTCACCAGCCTGGAGTCATACTTCAAATACTAATATTCTCAAATTACCACGTATCCGGAATAAATGTCTCAGAATGATCCTGGGCGCCCCATGGTTCATCCGAACTGTCCAGCTACATCGGGATACAAATGTCCCCTATATTTACACTTTCATGCAGACTATAGCAATCAAATTCTTCACAAAAGCATCTGTGCACCCTAACAAACTGATCCAACTGGCTGCAGATTATGACGCAATGGATTATTTCAAACATAAAAGACCTAAAGCCATCCTAAACTTCAACACCGAGGACTAATCTCCTAGCCCACTCAGGGCTAGCAATCAGCTCATAAACTTTCTCCACTCACAGTTTCTCTCAAGATAGTTGGGAATATGAAAAGCTTTTGCTTCACCTCTTATGTCAGTAAAGTCAATAGTTGATAGCATTATACATGTCTGTAAGGAGACGTGCTTTAAATTATAAGATACCAAGACATGTGATGTGAAGTCATTAGCTCCATTATGCGAGTTACCCCAGTCCTGAAAATGGTTCATGCGCAAACTTGTTTGCTTACACTTGGATAAAAAATTACACCAAGTATATAATTTCTTGGTATCTTTAATTTACAGCAAAAGTTGCAAAAGCAATTAGGTTAATTAATTTCTGCTGCTTTTAATTAATTTCTGCAGCTTAAAGTATGAAATAATACTAGAACTAAAATATAAAAACTCAAGAAAATCGGCCGTCGAACCCACACTATTTTTAGACATTAAATATATTGTGTTAGGGACCACCAGATGGCGGCACTTACTAGCCACCTTCTTCACTAATTAGTGATAGTCTTGGGGAAGCTATCTCTGATTGGTTACCAGTGGAGTTCGACCAGCCCACTCAGTCTCCAAAAGTTAGACAGGGCTTAAAAACGGCATTGCCTACTCCCTATACGGGAACAAAAACGCGTTAGCTAATTTTTTTTTTTTTTTTTAAACATAAGAGGTTAAATCATATAAGAAGTGATAATATAGTAATCTGCCTTTTATCCAATCTTCAAAACAGCCTCTTCAGTGAACACAAGCTCCCATTTCAACCAATTTCTGCTACAGCCATTTAATTATGCTTTCACTTATCCAATCCTGCATTGTTTAGAATGGTATAATGCTTTCTGCCATTTCAGATAAATGGCAGATTAATGTAATATAAGAAATACATTACGAAATAATATAACAAATCTTACCTGCTATGTCCTTGAATTTTTCAAAAAGCAGAATTTCATTACATTTTCAAAATAGAAGAGCATTAATAATGAATCGCATAATAGCAAGAATGTGTCAAAAGAGAGGCTTGGAATATGTGGATGCTTGGGAGGCATTTGAGGAAAAAAAGGAACTGTATGCAAAAGGCTGCTTGTATTTGAATGAGGAAGGATGTAGGCATCTGGCGAGATTGCCGTTCTCTGATCGAGTCAGTATGTCAATGCAGGGAAAGTAGAATTATCAGGGTGGATGGTAGCAGAGATGGCCTCATGTGGGCACAGGTGTTTGGGAGAGGGAGGGCATACATTGGGTAATGGTGAATCCAGTGGAATCTGGAGGAGATAATGATAGGTATAGAAATAGCGACATTTTTATTCTTTATACTAATGCCACGAGTATCTGGAATAAAGGAGATGAATTGGTGGCACTGATAGCATCAGCCTATCCGAAGACTATTGGGATCTCTGAGATGGTATTGATAGAAGACGATATGCTAACAGGAATAGAAGTAGCAAGGTCTGGCATTTTTCAACGGGATAGGAAGAGAAAACGCAGAGTAGAGTACTGCTTATAACAAGTGATGACTTATGCCGTCTCAGAGTGTAGACTTTGAAGAGCAATGACACATGGTTTTTGAAAGCATATGGTGTGAAGTAGAGGTGATAAATACAGGATATTTACTGGGGTGTTGCTACAAGCCAAGGAGCAAAGAGGGTGAGGAGCTTTAGGTAGTTGAGCTTGGCGAGTACAAGAAGAATGATTGTTATTGGAGATTTTTACTACAGCAGTAAATTGGGAAGAGCAAACTGCATGCAATAATAAGGGAATGGAATTTCTACAATTCTTGAGGGACAAATGTCTTAGGCAACATGTAGTAGAAGGAACGTGAGGTTTGCGAGTTTTGGATTTGGTCACAGCATCAGAAGAGCTGATATAACTGAGATGGCATCTCTGCACCCGGTTGGAGAGAATGACTGTGTGGTTTTGAATTGAAAGATGAATAGGCATGATGGAGTATGAAAGAGAGAGGAATGTATGTAATTATAAGAGGAATAATTATAAGGTAGGTGATTATAATAGTCTCAGATATCAACTTGGGAGAGTTCCGTGGATGGAGGAATTGGAAGGGTGAGATATCATCAGTGCTTGAGAACTTGTGAAAGAATATTTATTGGTAACAATAACAAGTTGTATACTATAAGTGATCACAATTTGGTATAAAGTGAATGACAAACAATATTAAATGTAAACTGCAGGTAAAAAAGAGGTTATGGAAGAGATAAAAGGAGATGGGTGGAAAGCAGATGGGTGAACAATATAAGACTCAGGCCAGAAGAGTGACTAGTATGGTAAGAAAAACTGGAATATGAGAAGAGATTGGCCACTAGATCAAAAAAAAAAAAAAAAAAAAAAAAAATCCTGAAGAATTCTTTCGTTATGTGACCGGTAGGAGAAGAATTCATTGTGGAAAAATGACACTGTTGGATAAAAGTAGCATGAGGATGATTGATTCAAAGGACATAGTGGAGGGGGTTTTCAACGAACAATTTATTGTGGTATTTCATTCTGGAGAAGTAGGTTATAATACTGCAGGGATAGGACAAATTTGTGGATTAGAAGTGCAAGAAGAGAGTGTGTTTCAAATACTGAGTACTGTAAATAAATCTATGGTACTGGATGGGATTTTCAGATACAGTTCTTCAGAATGTGCTGAAGAACTGAGAGCCCTGTTGCCTTGGCAATTTCCAAAACACTTATTATTATTTTTACCCCAAGACCTCATGGAGTCAAAGACTCATCTGAGAGGTCCTTTTATCACACACAAAGCTCATCATACCGTACCTTGAACACATTAAAACTCCCTGCAGACACCACACTCTCAGGCAAGGAATTCCAATCATTTACAACTCTGCACGAAAAAACCTGTCTCTCACTCCCCTACTCACACCCTGTTTATACAGTTTCCAGGGATGACCTCTGGTTCTCCCACTATTTTCTGTAGAACTTCTCCAGCATTGATCCTATAACAACCCCTTACCAACTTGTAGGTCTCTATCATATCTTCCCTCTTCCTCCTGTCCATCAGACTCTGCAAATTACATCTTCTCAATCTTTACTTATACTCGACATTCTACAGGTCAGAAACTACCTTAGTCAATCACCTTTGGACCCTTTCCAATATCTCTTCATCCTTCTGAAAACCAGATGACCAAATCTGAGCACAATAGTCCATGTGTGACCTAATCAAAGTCTTATGCAAGGGAACAAGAATCTCCCTACTTCTACATATCAGTGTCCTCTGCATCATTCCCAGAAGTCTTTGTGTTGTGTTCACAATTTTGGCTAAGTGTCCCCTAAATTTTAGATCCTTATCCACTATCACCCCCAGATCTCTTATTTCCTCTACTTCCAACAATATATTCTCACCAAGCATAAATTCTGCATCCCATCTTTGTTTTACAGATTTTAAAACCTTACATTTTGCAACATTGAACTCACATCCCCATTTCTGTGCCCAATCACTCAATTTATTCAGGTCTTCTTGTAAGGCCACAACATCTTCACTACTCTTGATTAGTTCGTCCGAACCCTGCATCATCTGCAAACAACTGAATATCTCCATCTATATCGTTAATATACAACTTAAACAGTAATGGCCGCAAAACAGACCCTGAGGCACTCCACTAGTTACTTTCCTTTTCCTGGATATCGCACCCCCATACACAACTTGTTGATACCTATCAGATAGCCAGTCTCCAATCCAATGCACTAAACTAATATCCAACCCCATCTGCTCTAGTTTGACTGTCAACTTATCATGAGTTAATCTATCAAAAGCCTTTGCAAAATCTAAGTATATTACTGTGTATTGTTCTCCTTTGTCCAAGGAACAGTCACTTTATTATAATAAGTAAGTAGATTACTAAAACATGATCTCCCTTTAGCAAATCCATGCTGTTCATCAAAGATAATACCATTTTTCAACCCAACTCTGGATCCTAGTTCTCATAAGCTTCTCCAACAACTTAACCACAACACCTGACATACAGATAGGCCTATAGTTTGATGCTTGAGTTCGATCACCTCCTTTATGAAGTGGCACAATCTTGCCCTCCTTCCATTCCTTAGGGACTTGACCGAGTGCAAGATTCGTATTAAGAAATATATGAAGACAGGTGTCAACTCCCTGGCACATTCTTTCAGAATGCATGGTGATATATTATCAAATTCCACAGTCTTATTAACATCTAGTTTACTCAACTCCCCATACACTTCTTGCTCACTTACAGTCAGTCTCTCTTCCCCATCATCTACTGCTCTCAATCTCTCCATGAAGTCACATTCAAAAGATTCAAAGACCTTCATGAATTGCTCATTAAGTAACTCCACCACACCTTCTGCAACAACTGTCTTTATACCATTTTCTCCTATCAATGTCATCCTTCCATAATTATTCATTCTTTTGCTGGGTACATATCGAAAGAACTCCTTAGGTTTCTTTTTGACTTCATTAGCTAACTGCTGTTCTTGTTATATTCCTACGATTTTTCAACTATTTGTCATAAAATGAAAATCTGATTCTGACAGCCCCTGTAGCCTTTTTGGCTCTTTATCGTAGTAATAATATATGGGTACACCTTTCTGGCAATTCGTATAGTAAGGTTATGTAAGTTCGGTTCACTTAAACCTTGGTATTACTCAGGTCTACCTACTCACTGATGAGACCTCAATAAAGGTTGAAACCGGTCTGGGTAGTGACCTCTCCTCATAATGTAAAACAGGAATACATTTCCTAGGAGCTGCGTTTTACATTATGAGAAAATATTAAGGATAGTGATGGAGCTTGCTCCATCTTTGCTCCGAGATCCCTAGTGTTGACTTATGCTTGGACTCGTCGATAGTTCTTCGGCATGAAACTCTTAGATTTTGATCTCCGAGTTTCATATCCGGCTTTAAAATAATGAGGGATTTATATTATCCCCTTAACTTAACATCCAACCAAGTATTTGATTCCATTCACCTCTATCTCACACCATTCTACCTCAAAACCACTGGCACTATTTCCCTCTTGTATCTCTACTTTAAATGGACATAACTCTTTCTCTATCATCAATAGCACTCCACCTCCCTTTTTACCCCTTCTGTCCTCACGAAACACATCATACCTTTCCATCTCTATTCCTATCAGGATGTCATCCTCTTCCAACCATGTCTCACTTATTCCAACAATTTTTGGGTGAACAGATGCAATTAGTGCAACCATTTCATCTTCCTTGTTTCTTATACTTCTAGCATTGGTATACAAACACAACAGCTCATTTCTGGATCTACAGCTAGTTCCACTGATAGCACTCACTGGATGTGATCTCTCCATGCTCGACTGGGGCTAATTTCCCTTTCTGCTTCTTCATTTTAGAACCCTTTTCAATTCGAACTGTTTCCTCTTGGTCATCCAATTTCTTTCCTGTCTACACATGCTCTCACCTTCTCTCGGATCATCCACCTTTCTCACGCTGTGTACCCCTGTCCACCCTGAGCCTCCCCATTTCCCTGCTCCTTTTGCACACCCATTCTCTCATTTTCTATACTCATACCACTCACTTCCTCATTCATAACCACCTCTTCAATCTCCTGCTCTTCCACATCACTTCCTGCTTGATCTAATTCATTCTCTCTCACTCTACTCACTTGTCTACCTTCCAGCAGTAGTCTCTTTACGCGACTCACACCATAACCACTGAAATGCAGTCCATCGCTCTCATACAGTTCACTTCTTCCTTCAAACCATTCCATACATTAATAAACTGTGATCCCATCTCCTCACACATTTCAGTCAGCATATCATTCATAAACCTTGCTCTCTGCCTCATTTCACCAGTCATACATAGTCAATATGCTGACTACCATTTCTGTCACACTATTCGCTTTTATCCTTTAAAGCAGCCTCCTGATATCTATTCCGACTTGCTCTTTGTCCTCTGTCAAATCATTCGTACCGATTAAAACCATTAACTCCTTTGCTTGCTCCCTCCTCATATCCAATGCCTCAATCACTCTACTCATTTTACTGCCTGGAAAACATACCTTGTGCATCCTATCATCCAGTACAGCTTTAATAATGGAGTCGCCATATAACGCCACTCGCTCATCTTTCGTTCCATCACGATTAGTTTTAAGTTTTTACCCTAATTTTCTTAATTTCATTCCACATCCATTTCATCTCTTTCCTCATCCAATCCAATTCAACTTCTGAATCTCGCGTCACATTCTCTCTATCATTCATTCTTTCTAATTTTTTAACTCTCGACACCCTCTTCTCACTTTCACTCTCATTCATCCTTCTGTGCTTCCGTACTTTTGGTCAAACATGCGTCCAACTTTCGCTATCATTTGTTCTTTCGATTTTTTCCACTTTCGATTCCTTTTAATATGAATCGAAAGAAATCGAATTCCAAAGCACTAATTATCACTAGTGCTTTGGAAATTGGAGAGGAATATTTATTAGAAGCAGTAGTAAGCTATATACCATGTGTGAAGAAGAGGACACAATTTGGTATAAAGTGGGTGATAAACAATATCAAACAAGAAGTGCATGTTAAAAACAGGTTATGGAAGAGATATAAGGCGAGGGTGGAAAGCAGATGCATGAAGAATATACGACTGAGTTCAGGAGAGTGATTAGTATGGTAGGGAAGGCAAAACTGGAATATGAGAAGATATTGGCCATGAAATCCAAAGAAATTCCTAAGGAATTTTTTAGCTATGTAGCCAGTAGGAGGAGAAATGATTGTGAAAGAAACACATTGTTGGATAAAAATAGGAATTGAGAGACCAAATAGCTTTGTTAACAAAGCTATTCGTGCACTTGAAGAAGAGCTTTCGTGAACTTTAAATCACGAGCTTTGGTCAATTTTACATGACGTCTCGTGTACTGCAGCAGACAATGAATTTGAGAAAATACAAGGTCGACATACGGAAAAATTCGAAAAATTAAAAAAACTCTACCATCAATCCAAAACTTCCTACCAACACCGTAATCAACTTTTCTTCAGTCACCCTGAAGCACTCAATGCGCTTTCACGTGGCCACAACTTCGCCATTGTGTCAGAAAAACACCTGGTGAGGATATTATGATGCAGATCGAACGCGGAATCCACCACCCTCTGAATCAAATTGCCAACAGTGTAATACTGGATGTAGCTTGTGTCCACTCCAAAGCAAGACCACCAAAAACCAACATATCCAATGAGGAGTATAAAGCTCTGCAGGAAATGAGGAATAATAAAGAAATAGTTATCACCAAAATGGATAAGGGAAATGCAACTGTAGTACTTTTCCAAACGGACTACAAAGGTAAGCTTAAAGCCCTAATATTCGATCGGGCTACTTACCTCCCTATAGAATACAACCCCACCAACTCACAAATCAGAAAACTTCACAGGCTCCTTAAGAAGGTCACTTCTTGACCTGTAGAAGTTAACAGATTAAAACCGTTCAACTCTATAATCCCCCCCCCCCGTATTTATGGACTCCCAAAAATACATAAAGAAAATGTGCCATTACATCCCATAGTGGATGGCATTGATTCCCCCAGATACAAATTAGCTAAACATTTGTCCAAAGCGCTCACACACTATACTGGCAACCCACCATTACATAAAAAACTCAGTACACTTCAAAGCCAGCATAGAAAACCTTACACTCCAACATACTGACATAATGGTCAGCTTTGACATCTCCTCCTTATTCACAAATGTCCCACTCCAGGAAACTTTAGAGCTAATTCAAGCTAAATTACCTCCTGATATCTCAGCCCTATTTCAGTTCGCAATGAACTCAGGCTATTTCGTTTGGCAGGGAAAATTCTACAAACAAATAGAGGGGACAGCCATGGGTTCACCACTCTCCCCCAGCCTTAGCCAATTTCTTTATGGAGACCTTTGAAGAAAAAGCCTTAGCCTCTGCCCTACAAAAACCAACCATATGGCTTCGCTGCATTGATGATGTGTTTGCTATTTGGCCACATGGCCCTGATACACTCCTTTCCTTCTTAACACACTTAAACAACCAACACCCAGAATCAAGTTCACTCTGGAAAAAGAGGAAAACAACAGCCTCCCTTTCCTAGACACACTAGTCACCCGCCAGCCTGATGGAACCTTGGTTTTCTCAGTTTATAGAAAACCCACCCATACAGGCAAGTACATTCGCCAACAATCCCAACCCCCCTGACAACAATATGGAGTGGTGAAACACTATACAACAAGGCTAAACTAATCTGTTCAAATGACAAGACCCTAAACACTAAACTAAATCCTCAACACTTTCTCAGCCAATGGCTAAACCCCTATAAAATCAAAAAAACATTGAATCCAACAAACCACAACCCCCCCTCCCCTTCACAACAAGGATTACTCTAAATCCATCACCATTCCTACATTAGAGGCACCTCGGAAAAAGTTACCAAAATCTAAAAAAACATGACTTGACCTCCTGTTACAGACCACACAGTGATCTCCTGTTACAGACCACACAGAAAATTGGCATCCCTTATCTGCTCCACTAAAGCCCAACCACTTCCCCCTAGACCTACCTGGTGTATACCAGGTCCCTTGTATCTGTAAACTGTCTTATGTTGGCCAAACAGGCAGGACAGCGAATATCAGAATTTCGGAACACAAGTACAGCAACTCGGGTCTTGCAGATGATGCTCTGGATACACACCACAGAATACAGTAGAAGAAAGCTACAATAATACACCATAGCAAGTTCAAATTTGAAAGACTATTCATGGAATCACTCTCAGCCCTAAGAAACTCTCCAAACCTCAACAAATTTGGTTGCATGAGACTGCCCCAAATTTGGGAGGCTTGCATCAGCAGATTTTCAGCCCAACGGCCAAGAACACCTACATAGCCAAGTAGGGGGCACCATTAGGTCTTTTAGGAGAATAATAGCTTCCTCACTTCATTCTCAGTTACTGTGTTGTAGTACCTATGTATATGTGCCTTTTTTTAAGTTCCTTTTGAAGATGGCAATGTGACGTTGCAGAAATATCGGAAATATTTATTAAAGTGTAATTTAATTTATATTCCTTATATACATTGTCAATTCCTTAAGTGATTTAGTAATGCATAACCAATGTATAAGCTTATCTACTGAATTTTAAATACTTAGGAATTCAGATTAACCCAAAAGAAATAAAATATGAAGTAAAAGAGCAAATGCTTCAGCAAACTAGATTTCTGGATGCATAAAGAAAAATGGAAAAACAGAAATCTAAATATTGAAGGTAAGACAACTATACAAAAACAAATAACAAGACGAGTTTTTAACCTAATTCATATGAAACAAGAGTTGAAAATAGTTAAATACTGCTACAGAAGTGAAGAAACATGCATGCAAAAAAATTGTGCTTTACAACCAGCGCAAATGACTGGATTGCAAAGAGGAAAAGGAATGGAAAAAAAAAAAAGAAAGAAAGAATAATTAGATCCGAGAAAAATGGAAACCAAGAACCATGATGACAATTGGAAGATCATTAACATAAATATTAATTGTCTCCTCATATAATTCATGGTCACTCACAATTAAGCTATCCTCTATGCTTGAGTTTTTCATGATTTCACCCTGATAGGATGAAACATCCTTAGAAATTGTTCACTGAATACCTGAAGATTGTATTCTCTACTATTATCATTCTACATTTTCATCTGTTGCTTATGTAACGCATAAAGGTGTGGATGAGACAGGTAGGAATGGAAATCAGAGTCAGGACCAGGTAAATGGGAGAGAGATGAGGTATAGCAGCTAGAATAGAGAATGTTGGTTCTGGTAGAATGGTATCAAAGACACAGGGATTATTATGTTTGTACACAAATGTAAGGAGTATTCGAAATAGAAGAGCTGAGTTGGTTGCAGGGATTGAGTCGTTATGCCCAAATGATAATTGGTATAAGTGAAAGTTGATTGTCTAATGAGGATGTGATGTTGGGAATAGAAATGGAAGAATTTTCTGGAAGGATAGGAAGGTGAAAAGAGGAGGGGAGAGTGCTGTTAATGATTGCAAAGAAATTGTGTCCACATATTGTAGACATTGGTAGTACATGCAGATTTTGAATCAGCATAAAGTTGAAATTAACAGGCTAGTATATCTGATAAGATGCTGTTATAGGCCTGGGAATGTAGAGAATATTGATTGTGAAATTTAGTAAATTTGGTTGGGCATGTAAAAAGAAGATAATCCTGATTGGAGACTTTAATTACAGGAATATAGAATGGAAGGAGGAGGAGATAGTTTATGGGAACAAGGAGAGTGAGTTCGTTGAATTTTTGAGAGATAAATATCGTAAGCAGCATATGACTGAAGCAACTAGAGCATGTGTGTCAAACTTGCGGGCCGCGACAAATATTTTTGCGGTCCAGCCAAACGTTTGCCAATGAAAGTGATTACTACATATAGCCGTGTTGCATGCATTTCCTTTACACGGAGGCGAACCATTTCCCCCACTATTTCTACCAGCCGATAATATACTTGCTATCACGTGCCATTGCCACGCCTAGTTGTCAGTCTTGTTTGAACTGACTTGTTTGGTGTGCGGTAACAGGAAATACTTTGCTTTCAGTGAACAAGAAAAATAAGTTTATTTACGTTAAGCTTATTAATTTGTGCAGTTATTAAGTGTCTGGTAAGTTGATGTTCAAGAAAAAATATCCGTTTTTTATTAAAATATTCTATTATTTTATGTTAACGATTAATTTTTATCAGTACTTTGTATTCAGCATGTCTCTATCGAAACCAAGTGATTTCCAAGAAAAGTGGGAATTGGAGTATTTTTGCTGTGAAGTAAAAAATAAAATAATCTGCTTAATATGTAATAATGTTATCAGTGTACCAAAGTTATATAACATTAATCGTTACCATGAACAACGTAAATCAAAAAATGATAATTATGATGGATTAATGAGACAAGAAAAGTTGAAAGAGCTCAAGTCGGCAAAGGTTGGTCGATTGGTAGAGCCTCTGCTACTAATGGCTCAGTTAAATAAGTCTGTGTGTGGTTAGTAGTTGGAAGGGGTCCAATCATTCGATGCTGTTGGCACACTCTCCCTCAATGAGTCTTTGGACTCCCTGGAGGTGTCAGATAATAATAATAATAATAAGTCGGGACTGAAAAAACAACAGTTCATGTTTACTAAAGTATCACCAGAAAGTGAAGCGGCGGTGCATGCAAACTACGTCTTGTTGGAGTTGATAACTAAACACTCGAAACCTTTTACTGAAGCTGCAGAAATTATTTGTCCTGAAAATATGAAGGCTTTTCAAACAATCTCTGTCTTGAAATACAGTTGCAGAAAGAATTACTGATTAGGCCGACAATTTAAGTGTTTAGATCAAAGCAAAATCATCTAGTTTGGAAGATATTTTCATTGCCTGTGACGAGAGTATGGACATTGGGGACGTAGCTCAATTAGCTGTGTTTCTTCGTGCTTGCGACATGGATTTCAACATTTTTGAGGAATTATTGGAACTAATACCAATGCATAACACTAGTACAGGACAAGATATATTTAATTGTTTTTTGAACTTCTGCAAAAATACAATCTACCTCTGTCAAAATTAACTTCTATAGCTACAGATGGAGCTCCTTCTGTGACCAGAAAAAACAATGGTTTCATGGCATTATTGCAAAAAAAAAAAAAAAGTGAAATTTATGACGGATCCAAGATTCATCATATGCATTGTATTATCAAGAAGTATTATGCGCGAAAGTAATAAACATGGAAAACGTGTTGACATCTATCAAAAAAATCATTAATTTATAAAATCTCGAGGCTTATATCAGCGACAGTTCTCTGCTTTCTTAAGTGAATTAGACAGCGAATATTCCGTACCGAGGTACGTTGGCTATCCTGCTCCAAGATTCTTAAACAATTCTGGGACTTGAAAGAAGAAATATGTCAGTTCTTAATAACTAAAAATCAAGACACAAGCCTGTTTTTTGATACAGTGTGGTTGCAAGATTTATCCTTCATGGTTGATTTAAAACTGCAAGGAAAAGATCAGATCATTACGAACATGTGTGACCAAGTTAAGGCATTCAAATGTAAACTAGTAGTTCTTTGGGAAAAGCAGTTGAAAAATGAAGATTTAACGCACCTTCCGACATGCAACATGAACAAATCAAGTTTAAGTGAAATTGCATCGTATCAAAAATACGCAGAAAAAATTGTAAGCCTTAGAACTGAATTTGAAACAAGGTTTGCAGATTTAAAATTTTTGGAAGACAAGTTTTCTTTGTTTTCTTCGATTTTTTCAATAAATATTGAATCAGTACCTAATCAAATGCAAATGGAGGTAATTGAGATCCAGTGCGATTCCGATTTGAAGGCAAAATTCAGTGAAGTTGGCATGCCTGGATTTTACAAATATTTACCTGCCAGGTTTAAAAATACTTGAAAATTTGCATAAGAAATTATATCCATGTTTGGAAGTACTTATTGGTGTGAGCAGTTATGAAGGGAAATAAGTCTCCTGTCAGATAAAGAATTACTGACATTCACCTTGGATCAGTTTTGAAAGTAATCACTGCGAACAAGATTTCCCCCAAAGTAGGAAAGATGGTAGCAGAGAAGAGTTGTCGGGGAGAAAACATTAATTTTATACTGTTCGTTTTTTATACTGTACTTTTCGAAATAAACCTGCGTTTTTATGAAAATTGAAGTTTTTGTTTTTTTACGGCACACAAACTTAACCCTCGTTTATTTGGCCAGTGGTAGCCTTTAAATTTGACATGCTTAAACTAGAGCCTGGGTTCCCAACCTTTGGGTTGTGATCCAGAGAGGATCACAAAGCGTTTTTTGGATTATTTTTACAGTTATGTTTAGCTGCAATTATTTTTATACGAAATTTCACCACAAATGTTTTCAATATACTTATTTATTTCGATATCGCTACACAATATTCTACTAGTGGTTGAAACACTGATTTTGATAAAATGAAATGAAGTGACTTAAGGTCCACTGGCATATACTTAAAAAATATCAAAGGCCTGCTGTGTTCATACATATTAAACATTTTATATTATTTTAATTATTTGGTGGGCCTCATTTGCCTCTACATTTACTCAAGAGGTGACTCAAAGCATCATGAGGCAGCTGTGATCTGAAGGCAGTTCAGGCAAGAACCTTTCTTGATTATAACCCCATTAATGAAAGGATATTTATTTTGTATTAGACTTAAGGCTCATCCTACCAATGTGTCAATCATGGTAGTTTATGCATTCCACATGGATAGGCCTGATGAAGAGGGTGAAGAATTCTATGAAAACTTACAGACTGTTTTGGACAGCCTCCCACAGAGAGACATACTTTACATCTTACGGGGGACTTTAATGCAAAAGTGAGAAAGAGTATCAGAGTTAGTCCTTAGAAACACCAATGACAGACCTATACTTGGACATCTAACACTGATAGGTCGAGGCACCAAATTAATTACATCCCTCTTCAGTGGTGGAAAACAAGCATCTCTGATTTACATACTTGTCCTAGAGCAGATTGTGGTATAGACCATCAGCTAGTAAGAGCCAAAGTAAGACTAAGACTCCAAAAACTTCAAAGTCAGGCACATCCCACTAGACTGGATGTTGGAGTAATTCCTAGTGGGTTCACAGAAGAAACATCAACTCGGTTGGATGATTTTTTGGAGACCAGTGAGCAGAACTGCTTTGGGAAGGAGCTAAGACCCAGAATGATATCAAGGTTGAAGTCAGCTTTCCATATACAAGTAGTCAAAAGGTGTCACACCCTATTACTAAAATACTCTGGATTAGAGATAGATGTTGAAAGTTTTTTCACTTATTTACACTTTAAATTAAAGATGCCAAGAAACTAATGAAAAGACAGCACGGTAAGCTAGTTGTTTACTTAGGTGACTCAAAGCATCATGCATTTGCTGTGATACTAAAGACAGTTCAAGCAAGGAGCCTTCTTGGCTATAACCCTGTTACTGATAGGATAGATACTTTCTATTAGACTTAAGGCTCGTCCATGTCAAATAATGGTAGTTTATGCACCCCACATAGATAGAACTCACCAGAAATGCTTTGGGAAGGAGCTAAGGTGATGATACAGGACACAGCCAAGAAGTACCTTGGTCCAATAAGAGGACGGTTGGAAAAACAAAGAGACACAAGAACTGAAGAATATAAGAGATTACACAGGGAAGTCAGAAGAGCCATCAGTCAGGGGAAGGAAAATTTTTATAGTAATAAATGTCACAAGATAGAGTTCCAGATGAGGAGGCATAGTTATAAAAGGAATATTCATTTACTTTGTGACCTAGAGCATAAGTTTAAGTCCGAACTGAATATTATCAAAGACAGGAAATGGAGCACTACTAATGGAAGAATTGGAAATCAAAAAACAGATGGAAAGAGTACCGGGAGGAATTCTACACCAGAGTAGATAAGGAAAATTTGGAGGAACCCTCTCACCACGAAAATTTTGATTTGGAACCTCCTCCACTTAGCATGAAGTTGAAAGAGCAGTTAAGTGGAGGAGGTTCCAAATTTTTTCAGGACATCTATAAAATTGTTTTATAGATGTCCTGAATGGATTCCACTAAATAGTTATTATTGCCAGTCAAAGCTTTCAACAGCTCAGCCAGAATATTATCACACCCAGGGGATTTATTATTAGGAAGATTCTTGATTGCATGTTCTACCTCCTTTTTTGTGGGTAGAGTGGTATCTGTTGTTACATTTAACTTAAGGTGTCGTGAATCATCTAACATGTTACCATTATCATCATCATCATAGAGGTCTGATAAGTACTCCACCCATCTTCCATTTATCTTTTCCTTATCAATGAGTATGTTTCCATCTTTCTCCTTGATGTAATTATACTGTGTACGTTTTGCTTTTCCATTAACTCCTTTCACTTTCAGGAATGCTTCTCAGGTTTTGTTCCTATTTTGTAATTCTTCTATCTCAGTGTACTGCCCATTTATCCACTGCCTATTTATTCAATCTTTTACATAACTGTTTGATTCTTTTAACCAAAGTTTTATATCTTAACCTTTCTTCTTCATTTGCTCCTCTTTTCCATGTTCTTCTTTCATCAATAAGGTTGATTACCTCTTGAGTTATCCATGGATTTTTCTTTCTTTCTTCTTATTTATTGATGTGGTTTTTAGCAGATGTTATGATAGCTGCTTGTAGTCTATTCCACTGAGATGTTTCATTTTCGTTTTGCAACTGTGCAGACAGCAGTTCTGAAATATTTTCATTGAATTTTGATTTTATTATTGGCTTTTGTACTATTTGTAGATCCCATTTTAGGGATTGACTTCTTTTAAATTTCATTGTTTTCAGGTGAATATTCATCTTCATTAAGACCATTCTATGATCAGATCCACAGTCAGCACTTGGCATCACCTTGGAGACATCAGGTTAGTGAACTTAATTCAGGATTGGCTATGTGATAGGTTACAGAGAGTAGTGTATGGGGGGCAATATCAAAGAGGCAGAAGGTGACAAGTGGGATTCCACAGGGCTCAGTAACTGGGACCTATATTGTTTAACCTTTATATCAATGACATTGTTAATGGATTGCAAGGGTATTTTCTGATGTTTGCAGATGATGTGAAACTGGGAAGGGTTATTAGTAATAGTGCAGATCTGAGTCCTTCAAGAGGATTTGGTTAAACTGGACAGATGGGTAAAAGAATGGGGGTTTCAGTTTAATTCAGCTAAATGTATAGTCTTGAGTTTGGAATACATTGATAGGATGTTGCATAATTTCATGCAACATCCTATCAATTTTGTGCATTGATTTATTACTATGGATGAGACTTGGATTCACAGTTACATACCAGAATCCAAACAGCAGTCAAAACAGTGGACAGAAGCTGGTTGTTCAGCACCGAAGAAGACAAAGTTGGTTCCATCAGCACGAAAGGTCATGGCATCAGTGGTTAGGGATGCTAAAGGCATTTTGTTTATTAATTATCCTGAAAAGGGTAAAACAATAACTGGGAAGCATTATTCTGATCTTTTAACCAGACAAGAAGAAAAAATTTGTGAAAAAAGACCCAGTTTGCAGAAGAAAAAAACATCTTTCATCAGGACAATGCAGCTGCCCACAAAGGTGTTTTGGCAGTAGGAAAATTAAATCTGACCTATGAATTGTTGGAACATCCATGCTATTCCCCAGATTTAGCTCCCTCTGACTTCTATCTCTTCCCAAAACTAAAACTCTTCCTCACTGGTCAGCATTTTTCTTCGAATCAAGATGATTGCAGCTGTATAGGGGTATTTTGTAGATCTTACTGAGAACCACTATAGGGATGGGATAATGGTGCTGAGCATCGCTGGAATAAATGTATTTGTCTTAATGGAGATTATGTTGAAAAATAAAAATAATTTTGAAATTATAAATTCATTTTTACACCGAGAACTTTTTAAGACCAGTCTGGTACATATAGTAATTTTTGAATGCATCTACTGCAAAAAATCCAAGGCAGAACTCAGTCGTTTTAACAAAACTTTCCATGTCACCAACGTGCATTTCTTTACGGATGCTATTTTTAGAAGCAGAAGCAGTAAGAACAAATAAGTAACAAAACACAATGCAAACAACAAAAATTCCAACAACAAGAACACTATTGAAGGACACTTGTAACCAGACTGAACAAAAATGCAGCAAAATTTGCGATAAAAAACCACTACACACTAAATAAAAACTTTTTTAACACAGCTTAAATATACCGCTACATTCGCTTGCAATATAGAATTTTTTTTTTCCAAGTTGATACCTCTATCATTAGCATTCATGTGAAATTGCAAGTCATTCTATCATGTAGTTTATTTTATACAACTGTCCTAAGCAAAAGTGTTGTGTGTATCCCTTGAAGTGGATAAAAGTGACTATCATGCAGTTATAAAATTCTTTGTAAAAGAAGGTTTAATGGCAAAAGAAATTAATTGAAAGTTCATCATTTGTTCACTCTTCTCCTTCGTTTTTGACAATTAAGAAATGGGCTGCTGAGTTTAAACATGGCCATACTAGCCTTGAAGATGATCCCTATGAAGGACTACCAAATAGTGTAACAACACCAGAAATCATTGATCCAGTGCATGATATGGTATTGGATGACTGGCGAGTCAAAGTGCGTGAAATTGCTGAGACTATAGGCATTTCAAAAGAACGTGTAGGATATATTTTGCATGAAGAATTGAAAATGAAAAAGCTTTGCGCAAGATGGGTGCCACACTTGCTCACAACAGTTAAAAAAATGCACTCGCATGAAAATCTCTGAACAGTGCTTGGAGTGTTTTAGCAAGAATAAAACTGATTTTGTTCGGAAAGGTCTTCAGGGGGGTACGTGGCAATTTTCGGCTATGCATCATTAATGCATGGAATCATATTTCTCAACAAATAATGCAATTAGAGACAAACAACTGGGATAAAAACAGCACTAACTAATGAATCACATCTCCCCTCCAACAGAAATTGCTGTATAGACTCAAGCAAAACCATATGCTGCACCGGCAACATATGGTTTTGCTTGACACCACCCCGTTGTGAACGTGTTAAAACTGAGATAAAAATAGTTAATGTGCTTCAGATATTATGGAATTCGTTTGAAGAGAATAAGCATTTCAACTCAACTGTTGAAATGCTAATTTGTCTTTCTTTGGTTCGCGCAATCCTTTGTTAATACTGCACCAATCATATGCACTTCATAGCTGCTCTACGTATCTCAAGTCTTGTAAATTACCGGTAATTTTTGTTTGAAATAATGGGAAAGAAGATGAAGCTGTTTGGGTAGATGACTTTGACGATGCGCACAAGGAAACTGTTCTTGATGCCTAAAGTAGCGATAGAGAGTAGGAGCTTCTTGGTAAGTCACACCATTTGCAGTTTTTTTCCTAAAAACTTTAGTTTCCGAAAATCCCCGCATATATTTTCGCACCACGATTTTTTAGCTTTAATTTTGGAAAAAAAGTGCGAGTTATATTCGAGTAAATATGGTAATTTTTTTTTAGCTTTCAATGTCTTAAATATGGATCACTGGATTTATAAAATCCACAAAAGAAAGCAATATAGCAAATACAAGTAGCTGTAAGCATCAAGAAAACGTTGATATCGCATCTGGATCAGATGAAATTGATAAGGGTGTGTCATCTGACATCTCTAGAGAACCAACTAGGAAGAAGATGAAAAATCTTCGTAAGTATGATATGAATTACTGTACTTGAAATGTGGATTTTCATGGACGAGAAATAAAGAGGAACCTATTCCAAATTTTGTTCTATTAAAAATAAATCATATTTTTTGTTTACACGAACATATAAATTCAAATAACATAGACATTTACAATGAAATATGCTTTATTTATTTATTATTTGATAAGGGCATACTTGGTAATAATGAAAATTTAAGAAGGGATATGCAGAAGTTTGAGAACCACTGCATTAAGGGAAGGGTCACTCCCCATACTGGTTTTGACCTTTATTGAGGTCTTGTCAGTAATGACCCTTCCCTTAATACATGTCCGCAAGGAGTATACATGTCCGCAAGGAGATGTGCTTTGCATTATGGGATACTAAGGCAAGCAATCAGAACTTATCCCATTTTTACCAGTCTTGAAAATACTTCAGGAGCAAACTTTGTTTGCTTACACTTGGACAAAGGATTAAACCAAATATATAATTCCTGACAAATAAGTGAGCTTGTGCTCTTAGAGAATACAGAGACAAATGTAAGAATGCTAAACACTGTGTAAAACTAGCTAAACAAAAGTCATGGGAAGACTTTGGTAAGAATATAGAAAATAAATATCAAGAAGGTGGCAAGATATTCTGGAGGTTGTTGAAGAAGTTCAGAAATAAAGGAAAGAGTGCTATAAAAGAAATTAGAGATGATAAGGGCGACATGAAAATGGGAGAAATAGATATTCTTTAAATATAGAGTAATTACTTTGAAAAATGAAACAAGCAGTGACAGCAGCACAGTGGTAAAAAAAAACACTCAACAGGCATGTGCTCAGGAATACATATCCATACTTGAAGTAGATGATATTCGACCAGAAATGCTCAAGTATGGAGGTATAAAAGTCTTGCAGTGGCTGCACTGCATACAGAGGGACGAATTCCAGATGATTGGAGCAGAGCTCTCATAGTACCCATATATAAAAAGGAGAATAAAACTGAATGTGAGAATTACAGAGATATTTCTCTATGGAGCATTCCTGGTAAGATTTATGCAAGTATACTTGAGAAACAGTTATATGGTGTCAATGTGGCATTATATCAAGCAATACTTAGTCTTTATTTCAGTTGTAAGTCAGCAGTTAGAATTGAAGGAAGTACAGGAAGATGGTTTAATGTTAAATCTGGTGTCAGACAAGGATGTACACTGTCGCTTCTGTTATTTATTATCTATATGGATCACATTATGAAGGAAAGTGGTATTAAACATGATATCAAAATTGGAGATGTTAATGTCAGCTCTTTGCTTTATGCGGATGATGTAATACTTCTAAAATAAATCTGTTACAAGTCTGCAAGATTCCCTGACTAAATTGAATAACTCTTGTAAGATTTGGTATGAAGGTCAGTAATAACAAGACAAAGACAATAGGCAGAAGCATTGAAAATATCGACTGCATTGTGTGAATGGAGAACCTATAGAACAAGTAAAACATTTCAGTTGTTTAGGCATAATTTTTAGTGACGATGGTAAATTAAATATGGAAATAGACAACAGAATCAACAAAGCTAGTATGGTAGGAAGTCAAATGAATAAATTTATATGAAATAAGAGAGAAATTAGTCAAAACACTAAATTACCTGTATACAAGACAGTGTTCAAACCAATTTTAACTTATGGATATGAGAGCTGGGTCAGAAGTAAAACACTTGATCAGACTAGAGACAGTCCTGAGAAAGATGAGGGGCATGAACAGATGACATCAATGGCAATTTCATATTAAAAATGAGGATATTAGGAAAGAACCTGATGTTGTGAGCATCCAGGAATGCATTAGCAGAGCTAATCTCTAGTGGTATGGTCACTTAAACAGAATGGGAGAGGAAAGATTAGCAAAACAAGTGTTCTCTGCCCGGTTGGCAGGAAAAAGACCCAGAGGAAGACCAAGATATAGGTGGACTGATACAGTAAAAAGTGCCTTAGAAGATAGAAATATAAGATCGGATAATATTGGAGTCTTGACAGGTAACAGACTTATTTGGAGGAAAATTGTAGATAGGAAGTTAGTAATGATGTAAATTTGTCATGTACTATGATATCCTGTACACCCCTTGAGGGTATATGTCAGGAATATGATGATGATGGTGATGATGAACAAAGTTACTAAATGATTCTAATTTTTCAACTCTTATGGTATACTGTTGATTTTAACAATAAATTTAAATCATTTCTGCAATTATAACAATAAATGGAAACTGAAAATATACAAAAGCATGATATATAGTTTGATAACAGAAATTATTAATACTGTGTTTTTATCATGCTCAATAGCAACAGTAATATTGGTATTGGCTCTTACACTTCAAAGAAAAATGCTTAATATTTTGATAACAAAAATAATTCCATATACGAAAACTTACAATTTATCAGAATATAATGATAATACTCTTTATTTCTAAGAAAGTTCTTTGTAATTAATGTTACAAACATTCCTTCAAATATTTCATACTGGAAATCCATGAAGATTTCAATCTTAGCTCTTACTTCAAATGTTGATGCATCTTGTCTTTTAGTTTTACAACTGTAGACGAAGAGGTATGACTATGCAAGAACTATATTAATATAGGCATCAAACATGATGGATTATGTTTTGCTATATGAAAATGCTTTCAGCATTCAATTTCATGTCTGGGGAGGGATAATTTTTGTAAAACCAGGACTATCCTGTTCAAAATGGGATGGGTGGGCACATTTGTCCAGTTCATGTTTCTTTTTTTTAACCACTTCTATAATCGTATCAAAATAAATTTTTCTAAACAATTTAATTATTGGGTCTACCATAAAATCATGGAAACATTAAAATTGTTAAAACTGAAGTGAATTAGAAAGAAGAAATGTACCAAAACCATTTTTCTGACTTACATATTTAATTGTCCTATTATTGTTTACTTTATGTTTAATTATTTTTTATTAACTGCAATAATTATGATTAAAAGTAACATTTTTAGAATTAATTTTGTATTTATGTTTATACTCCACATTAGCTTTTTAGTAATGCATTCCTATATATATACACACATTGATGATCATTGTTAGCAATCATTCATTCAGTGTCATGATTTTCTGGATTGTACGTGTCATACGGAACAAAGTAGCATTTAAGATAGCAAACAATAACTATTAAATTCGGGGAAAAAAAAAGTATGATTCAAAAAACAGGTCTTCGGTTTTAATAATTTCTTCCTAGTTACTTTCAGTAAGATTTTCAGGATTAACCCTATAGCAAGCTCGACACACAGCCATGTATTTGTCAGTCCCTCCAATTACTTCCAGCTGAAAATTAAAAATACGTAATTCAATACAGAAATCACAATATTGGTAGTACATTTTAATAGTACTACAAATGTTCATACTGTTTGCTTTTAAGTTAATATGTGAATTACTGATCTTATTTATTTACTGAACACAATAATTTTGTGATGGTAATACAAAATAATAGTTAACACGTTACTTTTATTATACAAAAAATGATTTTTTTTTTTTTTTTTTGAAGAGTCATATATTTTTCACATACAAGTAGTAAAAAGGTGTATCACCTTATGATGAGAATTCAATAAGAGTCAAACCAGTCTAGTAGTTGCCCTTCCCATGATGTTTTTGCATTAAGGAATACTAAGGCAAGCGATGTAAAGTAACTTCTATAAGTAGCTTAGTGATGAAGATACTTCATGTGCAAACTTTGCTTTCACCTGGTAAAGGATTAAAAAAGAATATAATATCTTATCAAATATAATTTATTATGATAATTACTTATTATTTTAAATCCTCTGCATTTTATGTCCTAAACCAGCATGAAGACATCACCAGCAAAAATAACAGTCAATGAGACTTTTTTAGACTGTGTCTTCTTTTCAAATTAATTTGTACAAATATTTATGTTGGAGCATGGTATTAGTGATGATTAATCTGTATCCTGAACAGAAATCCAGCAGACACAATTATTATTGGCTTTGCGCTTTTCTCCAAATTTTCCTGAAGCATTTCTGTCTATTAATTAGATTTCCAACAAGGAGCAGCTTCTCTGCTTTCTTTATGTCAGCTGTCCTTCTCCAATAACTTAAAAAATGCGTCCACTTTTTTCTTAGCAGAACTGCTGTCAGACTGTAGAGCAGAAATAAGTTTTATTTTTCCAATTCCCCATTTTGAAATTTGCCCATGTAACTTTACTTGAAACTGCCTGCTAATAATGAAATTTATCTTTGTGTTTAATGTTGAATGCTATTCCTTCCATTTATTGATGACTACTGTCTGAATATAACATCCTATATTTATAATTCAGCAGGATCACACTTGTTTTAGTCTACTTTGTCTCAGTAACAGCAACGATGTCCACATAATACTTCTCCAGTTCAACTTCTTTTTCATTATTTTTTTCTATGTTGATAGTACCTATCTTCAATTCTGTTGCTCATGACTTTGTTTAGTAGCTGACTTTTCACTATTCACTCTGGTTTTCTAATGAAAACAGCATGGACCTAGCTTAACTGAGCAGTGCCACACCTGGCATGACATTTTGTTATGTTTGTTTCTGGTACCATCATGTTTGTTTCTGGTTTAAGCCAATATAGAATACAATTTGGTTGGATTAGTCCCAAACTCTCAGCTCATCCTCATTCATTAAATATGCAGCTAATACCTACTAATGGTGCAACACCACATAAAGGTGAATGTTCCTTGCATTCCTCAAAGATGTGTAGTTCTCCCAGTTTTCTAGCTTTTTACTTATGAATGCATAATTTAAATATATGTATTAAAATATATAGAGAATTTTTCTTAATTATTATTTTCCAATATTGGCCTTTTCCACAAAAGAAGCATGCACTTCCACTAAAAGCTTTTCTGCTTTCAGTGGAAGTGCATGGTATGATCTGTGAAATACCTTCTCCAATATGCAAACAGAAAGCACAAGAAAAATTCTTACACTTTCTGTCTGCATATTGGGAGGGCACACCACAAATCATAAAGAATGGACAATTTGTTGCTGTCCCTTGCAACCATGTTACATTGCATTCAATGTTTGAACACCTGTCATTCTCTGTGGCAATACATTCCATTCGTTTGTTCGTTATTCACAAGAAAACATACCTACTCCTATGCTCACCACAACCTTATGTGAATTCCTCTTGACCTTGCCTACGTTCCTTCTATCTTTTGAAATATCTCTGTAATATTCATTCAGCAAGCTATTTTCAAGGGCTGATTAGTATCTATCATAATACTTCTATTTACTAAGCTCTACAGATCACATTCCCTAAGGCTATCCTCTTTACTGACATTGTTCAGTTAGTATTATCTTTTTAACATGCCCCTAAATTTAAAATAATGCTTTTATTACTTCAACTTTTTAGGTGCAGTATAGGAACCCACTATTTATAAGGTATGATCTCTGTAAATAAGTTTTTCAGTGAGTGGTGAATAAAGGGTATCTTTGGGATAGTTGAAAGTTAGACTATGTTTTCTACTTTTTTTTTCTTAAGATAGAAGAGTAGTTTGCTAGCTCCTTACAAGAAGGAATGTTATTTTGTGTTACAGGATAAATGTTCATACTGGCTTTATTGCTTTACTATCCACAAGCTGATCCAAAATATCTTTGGCAGAACTTTTTTGCAGAAAAATTAAAATACATGTAACTTGAAGTTTTTGTCAAATTATGATCCTATTGACAGCAGACAGCAATTCCAGTGATCCTTATGTGTTCAGCATATCTCTCAGATGCTTTTTGGAAATGGCCTTAACAGTTAAGTAACCAATTATGCATCCATAACATCTCAAAATCCCCCTTTTTTTTGTTTTGTTTTTTTTGGGGGAAAATCCTACCATCGCTGCATGGCATTAGTCAACCCACTTCTATTAAGATATTCGCTGTTAATAAGTGTTCTAACATAAACCATCTACACTCTTCAACAGATGGTTCAAGTGGTCAAAACCAATTAGAAAAGTGCAACACTGACATCACTGATGTTAGCAAAACAAAGAAAACAACTTAAGTATAAAGAGCTAATAAGCTTCATTTCAGCAATGAAAACATTACTTAAATTAAGGGGATATTAAATCCCACATAGTTTTAAAACCAAATAAGAAACTCAAAGATCGGAATCAGAGAGTTTCTTGCCAAATATAGTAAACTATAAAGTATCGGCGACACTAGCGTTAGCCAATGCAAGTGATCCCAGTACGTAGTACAATACCGGGCAACTCGTTGCAAAGGTGGGGGAAGTTCAGATCGTTATTCTTAGGTATTTTCCATAATGTAAAAACACATTTCCTAGGAAATGTATGCTGTTATTACATTATGGAGGGAGGTCACTACCCAGACCGGTTTCAGCCTTTTTTGAGGCTTCATCAGTGAGTAGCGAGACCTAATACCAAAGTGTATAGCGAAAAGAACTTATGTATTCTGCGAACGAGTTTTCCAAACAGGTGCAACCATTGAGTTACTTAAGTATAAAGAGCTAATAAGCTACTCACTGATGAAGCCTCAAAAAAGGCTGAAACCGGTCTGGGTAGTGACCTCCCTCCATAATGTAATAACAGCATACATTTCCTAGGAAATGTGTTTTTACATTATGGAAAATACCTAAGAATAGCGATCTGAACTTCCCCCACCTTTGCAACGAGTTGCCCGGTATTGTACTACATACTGGGATCACTTGCATTGGCTAACGCTAGTGTCGCCGATACTTTATAGTTTACTATATTCGGCAAGAAACTCTCTGATTCCGATCTTTGAGTTTCTTATTCGGTTTTAAAACTATGTGGGATTTAATATCCCCTTAATTTAAGTAATGTTTTCATTGCCGAAATGAAGCTTATTAGCTCTTTATACTTAAGTAACTCAATGGTTGCACCTGTTTGGAAAACTCGTTCGCAGAGTACATAAGTTCTTTTCGCTATACACTTTGGTATTAGGTCTAGCTACTCACTGATGAAGCCTCAAAAAAGGCTGAAACCGGTCTGGGTAGTGACCTCCCTCCATAATGTAATAACAGCATACATTTCCTAGGAAATGTGTTTTTACATTATGGAAAATACCTAAGAATAGCGATCTGAACTTCCCCCACCTTTGCAACGAGTTGCCCGGTATTTGTACTACGTACTGGGATCACTTGCATTGGCTAACGCTAGTGTCGCTGATACTTTATAGTTTACTATATTCGGCAAGAAACTCTCTGATTCCGATCTTTGAGTTTCTTATTCGGTTTTAAAACTATGTGGGATTTAATATCCCCTTAATTTAAGTAAAGAAAACAATTTGTGATTCTACTAAACAACTAATATAGGATATTATATTCAGGCAATGAAGAACATGGAAAGGAAAAGCTACAGCTTTCAATATGAAGATAACCTTGAATGGCAGACAGTTTCAAGTAGAATGATGCAGTTAGACTAGACTATGCAG
Source organism: Typopeltis vanoorti (assembly GCF_054136105.1). Lineage (NCBI taxonomy): Eukaryota > Metazoa > Arthropoda > Arachnida > Uropygi > Thelyphonidae > Typopeltis > Typopeltis vanoorti. The sequence continues at coordinate 14,928,586 of NC_143557.1, forward strand.
TTAGAAAACTGAACAATGACACATTTTAGTGCATATGGATATATAGAAGATTCTACAAAGGAAGATCTAAGTAGTAGAAGGGAAAAATGAATACCACATTCATAAAAATGTTTGGGGAAATTTTGGAAAAAAAGAGGAAAGCTAAAGCTGGCCCATATTCTGAAGAATATGGACCAGTCATTACTGACACTATGTTCCAACAAAAAGATGTACATGAATTCAGATAGAGAGAAGACACAAAAAATAAGAAAAGTCTCATTGAGTATGTTATGTTGATAATGATATCCTCATGTTGGTTGTTCAGGACAAAGGTGTATACAGAAGATTTAAATTAGAAAGTGATCACCATTTAGTTTTGACTAGGATGAAATTGAATATCATATCCAAAAGAAAGTTTTAAAAAGAGTCAGGGTCAAACAGAGCTTTCAAAGATAAACTGTACACTCAAATTAAAGTATTATTCAAGAAAAAATGAGAGTTTGAAAACAAGAACCAAACCATTCAGATTCAGTGGTAGACCGAAATAAACACTGACTGATTTGGCCAAGGAGACATGATGAAATTAATTGCAAGGATAGAAATATCAGAACTCCATAGTGCCCTCAAGAAATGAAAGAAGCAGTTATGGAAAAGAAGAAAGCATATTGAAAGTTCCTAACTAGTAAATCAGTATATGCTGTGAGAGAATACAGAGAAAAGTGCAAGAAAGTGAACCTAAACAAAATTTATTGGGGGAATCTCGTAAAAATAGCACCAAAAATTCATCAGAACAACAGAGTAGTATCAAAAGCAAAGGCTAATGTAGATGTTAGAGATGAGAATCTTTATCCTGCATAACAAAAGCATTCAGAGCTAATTGAAGAAAGTTTTTTTTCACTTGCTTATCAAATAATTTATAACAGAGAAGAAATTACATTCTTGCTTTATTCCTATACTCAAGCATAAGCAAAGTTTGTAGGTGAAATATCTTCACATCAAGTGCCTTAGTATCCCATTATGCAGAACACACTTTCTTTCAGAAGTGTATGTTGCTACGCATTATGGGAATGATGACCACTACCCATGCCAATTCTGATCTTTATTGAGGTCCTGTTAAAGTGTGTGGGGAGAGGGTGGGGTTCACCAAAACACTGAGTGATTCACAAGACCACTAAATCTCACTGAGTGATTCACACAATCAGTAAATCTCACTGAGTAATCTGAAAGGATCATTACTAAACTCATCACTCATGACCTGAATCACTCTAAGACAAGAAACTCAGCAGTGGCACCACTCCCCAGGAAACAAGCCCACTATCAGTGGGAGCTAGGCCCAGAAAGATACCAAGGTTACTAGTTAACTGTTCTACAAAACAGATTGATTAGATCTGTGGTCCTTTATCCCTTTGTTGGATTTACAAAGAAATTGCTGGATTAAGAATGATTATCGAGCACTTGATTAGCCCATTGTGGGATATTGACTATTAGTAAGTTTTTTTGTTTTTTTTAAAAAAAACTATTTGTTCAGTATGATTTTTTGGGAGGACATTTGTCTTGGAGCAGAGCTACTGTGACCAAGCAGGTCCCCGGGTGGTGGATAGGGGAATGGGTATCAGAAATGGTGGTTAGCTGCGAATACTCAATAAGCAGTCATGGACCAAAGCGGGCATGTCTGGAGGCCCTAAGATGGCAGCCCTATCACCAGACTAGGCTGCAGATGGTGGGTAACCAAGCTCAGCTGACAAATTCTTATACTCGCAGATTTCAAGGGAATAAAAACCAGACAACCCAAACGGATAATGAAACGGAATTGGAAAAAAGGACTATGAACTGGATACGGATTGGAACAGTAAACATAAGAGACATCAATCACAAGATCGAAGAAATACAAAAAGCCCTAACAGAAATAAAAATAGAAATAGCAGTAATTAATGAAACAAAGAAATAATCAAAAGGCTCTACAGAACTTCAGGACTATAGTTTAATAGACAGTGCAGTACCCAACGAAAAATGAGCAGCTGCAGGTATAGCCATCATGATTGGCAATAAATGGAAAGACAAAACTGAATCATATAACTGGATCTCTGAAAGAATAATAATGGCTAGACTTAAATAAGAAATTTATTACAATCATAGGAATATATTCACCCAAAAAAGGAAAAAAAATCAAAAACAGAAAAATTCTATAAAAACTCTAAAACGTAATTCAGAACAAAAATAAACAAGATTACTTAATCATTGCAGGTAATTTCAATGCTAGAATTGCATCAAATACATTTAAAGATTTAATAGGTAATCAAGGAGAAAACACCATAAATAACAGTGGAAGAGAACTCAAGGAATCTGTGGTCTATAACAGTTTGAAAATCACCAACAGCTTCTTTAATCTTTAAACATAGAGAATATACATAAATATACATGGGAAGTTACAGGATATAAAACCATCATTGACTACATAATAGTGGGTGAAAAACTAAAGAAGTTGGTAAGAAATTGCAGAGTACAGAGGATGTAAGATTGACTCATCCCACTATTTATTAATCAGTACTATTAAGATCTCAAACCAGAGAAATAGAAACAATACAAGCACACAGAAACAAAAGCAGGAGCAATTTAAGATAGAACTGTTACAGCAAGAGAGTATCAGAGAACTATATCAAAGAAGACTTACAAATCATACAAAGAAAATAAATGAAGATACAGATATAGAAAATGAATGGCAAAACATTAAACAAATAGTAAAACAAGCAGCATATGAAGCCATAGGAACAAAACTGTGAAGAAAAAGGAAAGGACTAAGAACCTGGAACCCAGAAATAGAATCTTTAACAAGAAAGGAAAAAGAAATCTACCTTAAATGGTTAAATGACAGAACCATAGGAAATGAAATAGAATAAAAAAGAATCAGAGAAATAAGAAGAGAAACCAGGAAAATCAGAAGACAAGACTGGGAAAAATTTGTATCAAGATTAGATAATGACATAAATGGAACTCAACTAAAGAGCTATAACATCATTAAAAAATGACTCAAGAAACAAAGGATAATCTACAATTAGAAGGCCCTCCACAAAAGAATGGACCAATCACTGCACCCAGCTTCTAAACAAAAAATAATCAAATTGAAAAAAAAAACAAGTAATAAGTCAAGAAACAAATGAAGAACCAATACAGTTAAATGATCTAAAGAAAATACTGGAAAAATTTAAAAATAGAAAAGCTACAGGAGAAGATGGAATAAATTCAGAACTATACAAATACAGCTCTAAACCATTTCAATTATGATTAATTAAATTTCTAAACAGAATATGGGAAGAAGGAAACATCCCACAAGAATGGAACAAAAATAGTCATAAACATATTCAAAAAAGGAAATAGAAAGGATTGCAGAGACTACTGAGGAATATCCTTATTAAATACGTGCTATAAAATATCTTCTTCTTCTTCTCTTCTGTCTAAGAATGGTTGAGTCTTCTCTTATGCAGGATTTTCCAGTCTTCTCTATTCCTTGCTGCTCTAAAAAGTTCCTCATGTTCTGCATCCCGAGATGTTCTTAATTTCAGCCAGGTAATTCTTGGTCTTCCGGGTCTTCTTTTTTCAGTTGGAAAAGTATTGATTAGGACATTAGGAATCTGTCTGCGTCCATGAGTACAGTCTGGCGAAACCATCTCAACTGTTGTTTTCTAATTTTTTCTATTACTCTCCTTTTATAGAATAATTCTTGTCTGACTGTGTTGTTTGTTTTCTTTTCTATCCAACTTGTTCTATTTATTTTTCTTAAGCATTTCATTTCAAATGCCAGCAATTTTTTCTCCTCTCTTTTCTTAACTGTCCACATTTCTGCTCCATAGATGACTGTTGGTATAATTATTGCTTTATATAATTTGATTTTGGCTTACTTAGATATCTTGTTTGCTTTCCAGATTTTCTGTAATTTTCCCATGGTGGTCCATCCTATCACTATTCTGTGTTTGATTGTTTTGAGTTCATCTATTGTTTCTGTTAGTTTTGATCCAAGATATATGAAGTTGTCCACTTGTTCTCCATTTAGGGTGGCTGAGATGGTAGTTCCGTTCCTCCCTATTTTCATCACTTTTGTCTTTTGTATATTTATTGTCATGCCATGTCATATGTTTTACAGGTGTTGTTTAGCTTGTTTATCAACCTTTGTAGTTCATTTGGGGTTCTTGCAATAAGGACGAGATCATCCGCATATTTGATATTATTTATTTAAACCATTGACATTGATTCCAGGCTCATTGTCTATTGCCTTCTTTACAACTTCATCTAGATATATGTTGAATAGGCATGGGGATAATGGGCTTGCATTACTCCTTTTTGGATCTCTATGGGTTCTGTTGTGAGTGTGTCTTTTTTAATTATTGCATTTGTCTTAGAGCAATATTTTATCAGAAACTGTATTATATATTTGTCTATTGCTTTTTCTAGTAGAATTTTAAGAAAGGTTTCTCTGTTGATGCTATCGAACGCTTGTTTAAAGTCCACAAAACAAAAATATAGTTCTTTATGGTCTTCCCAGCTGAGCTCTGCTAGCTGGTGCAATGTGAAAATTTGGTCTATTGTTGAATAGTTTCCTCGGAAACCAGCTTGTTCTATGCCTATCATTTTCTCATAGGTGTTTTTTAATCTATTTTGTATAATTGTTATGAATTATACAAAATAGATTAATATTTCGTGGTCAATGTCAAAATCAAAGCTTCTTAATGTTCGTACATTATTTACTGAGCTTTTCCATTTTGTTTATGATGATATAGTCTATGCAGTTCTTTATAATACCATCTGGGGATGTCCATGTATATTTATTATTAGGGCGTTGATTGAACAATGTGTTTGTAATCATTAGATCGTTTGCTTTACAGAAGTGGAGTAAATGTTCTCCTCTGTTGTTAAGCTTTCCGTATCCAACTTACCCCATCACATCTTTTTTGTCTGCTGTGAACTGTCCTATTTTAGCATTAAAATCTCCCATCGCTATCATGAGTTCTCTATTTTTGGAATTATCTATTTCCTGTTGTAGTTTCATAGAAATTTTCTATTTCTTTCTCTGAATGGTGCATATATTTGGATTATTTTAATTGTTTGACCTTTTTCTTTTGCTTGAAGTTTGGCTGTGATCATTCTAGGAGATACTGGTTTTATTTCAATTACTGAGTGTGTAAGTTTCTTCTCAATTAATAATGCAATTCCTTCTCTGTGTATGTTAACTTTTTATACTGAGAAGTATAGTCTTCCTTCTGGTAAATCCATGAATCCATCTCCACACCAATGTGTCTCTGATAAACCTAAAATACTCCATTTCAGTCTTTTTAAATTTTCCTGGACTAATTGCAATTTTCCAGGTCGGTATAACGATCTTATGTTGAGGGTGGCTACATGTTTCACATCCTTGGCTGACCACATTGCTGATTTCTCACCTACTCTATGTGGTCTTCAAGTAGGCGCATCGGCTGTCCTGTACGCAGTAGCACTATCTCAGTTTGTAAACTTTCTACGTCTCATGAAAGTTACTGGCATTATAATGCAGCCAGCTTGCCATGCCTCTGCTACATCCTTTGGTCAACGACTCTTTATTCTTTATTCAGAGCAACCCATTTGGGTTCCCCCATCCGCCACCCGGGGGAACGCACCTGGTAGGAGTGTGGTCTCCCCAAAGGCTATAAAATATATCTACATATAATTAAAAGTAAATTTACACCATGGGCTAGGAAATTATTGGGGAAGAACAATGCAGCTTTAGGAAAGGAAGATCCTGCACAGATCCCACATTTACACTCAAACAAATTATAGAAAAAAAGAATAGAATTTAATCTGCCAATATATATGGCCTTCCTGGATTATAAGAAAGTACACGATCATATCAACAGAACAAAATTAATCAATATACTGTGTGAATTGAAAGCTCCACCTCAAACCACAAAAGTAATGGCAAATATACTGGAAGAAAGCTATATTAAAATTCATAATGAAACAACTGAAAAAATTAAAACCAATAGAGATTCAATGAAGTGGATTATCACCAAGATTACAAGAGAGTGGAGGAAAAACAAAATCATAAGAATTAAAATAGGAAATAAAGAATTAACCATCCTTTTATATGCTGACAATCAAGTTATTTTTGCTGAAAATGAAGACCAATTACAGAAAAATCTACACATATTGAACAAAACAATAGAACAGTATGACATGAAAATCTCAATAAATAAAATGAAATCAATAGCATTTCAAGGTAAAGAAATTAAAAGATGCAAACAAGTCATCCACAACAAAGTAATAGAACAAGTGAACAAATTTAAATATCTAGGAAATTACATAAACCCCAATGGAGAAATCGACATTGCATAAAAGAAGCAAAAATTCCTAGCAGTCATTGGAACTTTGAACAGACACTTCAATAAACAGATGTCTAGAACAACCCAAATAAAACTAAATAAAATAATAGCCAAACCAATTCTGAAATATGGCAGTGAAACATGGACTTGGGGAGAACAAGATAAAAGACAACTGGAAGCTGCAGAAATGAAGTTCCTAAGACCACTCGCAGGCTATAAAAGAATAGACAAGATAGGAAATGAAGAAATAAGAAAACAATTATCCATAATTAACATAACAGAAGACATCACAAACTATAGAAAGAGCTGGGAAAACCCATATAGAAAGAATGAATGAGGACAGATAGCCAAATATAGTTTGGAAATATAAACCAAAGGGCCACCGATCAAGAGGAAGACCCAGGAGGAGATGGGTAGAAGACTTTTTAAAATCTTGAAAACATTACAGACAAACAATACATGAAGCCAAGAAGAGATTTTTTGGGAGGACATTTGTCTTGAGATATTTGTTTGTTGTATTCTATCATATATAACGTGTATAAGATTTTGAAACACTTAAATACAGATACTAAAGAAACATAAAATTAAACACTGAATTGAAATTAGAAGAATTTCTAAATTTCTATAGAGAATTGTGGATAATGAGTATTTTAAAAAAGATAAATGATAAACATTTAATGAAAATGAAAAAGAAATAACCAAAGAAGAATTAGAAATCAGCCTAAAAGAAACAAGAAACGGAAAATTACCTGGAGAAGATAAGCTAGGTTCAGAACCATATAAATATGCAGGAATAAGGTTCAAAGAAAGACTCCTATTATTTTTAAATAAAATCTATTCAAATGGTAATCCCCCAGTAGAATGGAAAAAATCAATTGTGATTCCTATCTTCAAAAAAGGTAGTAGAGATGACTAAAACCTGTAGATGTATAAGTATACTAAATTCCTGTTACAAACTATATAGCATAGTTTTAAATAACAAACTAATAAAATATTCTGAAAACATTACTTAAATTAAGGGGATATTAAATCCCACATAGTTTTAAAACCGAATAAGAAACTCAAAGATTGGAATCAGAGAGTTTCTTGCCGAATATAGTAAACTATAAAGTATCGGCGATCACTTAGCGTGAGCTAATGCAAGTGACCCTAGTACGTAGTACAATACCGGACGACTCGTTGCAAAGGTGCGGGGGAAGTTCAGATCGCTATTTAGGCAATTTTTTTCTAGGCAGGAAAGTGGACTGATTGGGTGACAATTTTGGGGAAGGTATGCTGCTCTTCCTTCTTTTGGGATTAAGATTACATCGGCTACTTTCTATCTTGCTGAGAAGTAGTCTTATCTTAATATTGCATTAATAATAGCAACACTGTATATTATGGCTTTATGTGGCAGGCATTTGACGATTTTGTTAGAAATCCCATGTAGGCCTGGTGTTTATCTATTCTTAAGTATTAATAACAGCCGAAATGAGGTTAATGAGAAAAACTGCAAAGTGTACTCTATTTGACCACAAAAGAAACAAAGAAATTATGAAAGAATTAAACCAGGAATCAGTAACAGAAAAAATTAAAAAATATAAACATAAATGGATGGAACATGTTCAAAGAATGAAAACAAAGATTACCAAAACAAGCCTTCAAGTACAAGCCATTAGGAAAAAGAAAACCAGGACATCCTCTTAAAAGATTCAATGATGACTTCTGAGGCTGGAACAGGCCACTCTAGGCCTAAAATTCTTGATAGGCATGATGATGTATTCTACTGCTATCTGGTAGATCATAATCAACTTATTATCAAGCTTTTGACTTGCCTACTACTGCTTGGCAGATTAATGGGTCAAGGTGGATGGCAGCATCTGCATATAATTTTGTTGCAGCTCTTTCACACATAGGAAAGTTTTGATTTGAGGGATACCAGCTTCTTGGGGAACTGTATGTTTCTTATGAACCATGGTCTGTTGAACACTATTCGTAAACATTTATTTTGGATTATCTGTAGTTGGCTAACATTTGAATCTGCTGGTGAGCAGATTCAAACACTGGTGAGCCATACTTCAGGAATGGCTTAATCAGCATCTTATAAAGGAGAAGTTTAATCTCTGTGCTTAGCTAGCTATGAGAGTTCAGTAATGAGTATAGCTGTCCCATTTGTTTTTGAGTGGACATGATCGATATCAGCCATGAAGCAAAGCCCTTTATCTAATTGTATCCTTAAGTATTTGGCTACTGGTTGTCATAGAATAGGAATGCCAAACATGACTGCTTTGCTCACCGGGACACTCATCTTCTTGTGAATAACACTGCAGTGCTGTTTACAGGGACCATTATTGCAGTATCATCTGTGTATAGAGCCATTGTGGTGGCAACTGTGCATGAGATATCAATCACATAGATGACAAAGAGCAGAGGCATAAGTAGGGAGCACCAAGGAATACCTGATGTGATTTTGCAGATGATCTAGTTCCCTGCAGCTTCAATTTGAAGTTTGTGATTGAGGTACGATTTAGTAAGTTTGAGTTCTAGTGGGAATTTAGCCTGCAGGAGTTTGAGAAGAAGCCCACTATGCCATATTTTGTTGAATGCTCTAGTTTTGCTGTTCCAGACTGTGTACTTAGAATTCAAGTCTCCTACTACCAGCACTGCTTGGTGTGTGCACGTCTTGAATTAAAGTAAGTCTGCTTCCAGTAACTGTTTGTTTGGAGAGTTATATATACAGAGTATATTTTCAGGGTACCAGCAGTTTGGACCTCCACTCCTGTGATTTCTATGTTGGTAGTGAGAGGATTTACAATTTCATCATCATCATCAAATTCCTGCCATGTACCCTCAAGGGGTGTACAGGATATGATAGTACTACATGAAAAAAATTACATCATTACTAACTTCCTATCTATAATTTTCCTCCAAATCAGTCTGTTACTTGTCAAGACTCCAACATTATCAGATCTTATATTTCTATCGTCTAAGGCACTTTGTACCATATCAATCCACCTATATCTTGGTCTTCCTCTGGGTCGTTTTGCTGCCAACCTGACAGAGAACACTTGTTTTGCTAATCTTTCTTCGCCCATTCTGTTTAAGTGACCAAACCACCTGAGATTAGCTCTGCTAATACATTCCTGGATGTTGACAATGTCAAGTTCTTTCCTAATATCCTCGTTTTTAATATGATACTGCCATTGATGCCATCTATTCACGCCTATAATCTTTCTCAGGATTCTCATATCTGTGGTCTCTAGTCTTTGGTCAAGTGTTTTACTTCTGACCCAGCTCTCAGATCCATAAGTTAAAACTGGTTTGAACACTGTCTTGTATACAGCTAATTTAGTGTTCCGACTAATTTCTCTCTTATTCCACATGAATTTATTCAGTTGACTTCCTACCACACCAGCTTTGTTGATTCTGTTGTCAAATTTCCATATTTAATTTACCATCTTCACTAAAAATCGTGCATAAGTAGCCGAAATGTTTCACTTGTTCCACAGGTTCTCCATTCACAACACAGTTGACATTTTCAATGATTCTGCCTATTTTCATTGTCTTTGTCTTTTTATTGCTGACCTTCATACCATATCTATTACAACAGCTATTCAATTTAGTCAGAGAATCTTGCAGACTTGTAGCAGATTTATTTAGAAGTATTACATCATCTGCATAAAGCAAAGAGCTGACATTAACATCTCCAATTTTGATATCATGTTTAATACCACTTTCCTTCATAATGTGATCCATATAGATAATGAATAACAGAGGGGATAATGTACATCCCTGTCTCACACCAGATTTACCATTAAACCATCTTCCTGTACTTCCTTCAATTCTAACTGCTGACTTACAACTCAAATAAAGACTAAGTATTGCTTGATATAATGCCCCATTGACACCATATAACTGCAACGTACTGAATAGTTTCTCTCTTGGCACCTTGTCATATACCTTTTCCAAATCGACAAAACTTAAATACAGATCTTTGTTATATTCCCATGCTTTCTCAACTATTTGTCGTAAAGTGAAGATCTGATTCTGACAGCCTCTATTTGGCCTGAATCCAGCTTGTTCTTCACCAAGCTTTTCTTCCACAATTCTTCTCAACTGTTTCTCAAGTATACTTGCATAAATCTTACCAGGAACACTCAGTAGGGAAATACCTCTGTAATTCTCACATTCAGTTTTATTTCCTTTTTTATATATGGGTACTATGAGAGCTCTACTCCAATCATCAGGAATTCGTCCCTCTGTCCAGGCTTTCTGAACTATGCAGTGCAGCCACTGTAAGACTCTTATACCACCATACTTCAGCATTTCTGGTCGAATATCATCTACTCCTGCTGCCTTTCCACATTTCAAGCCTTTGATGGCTTTTTCTACTTCAAGTATGGATATGTATTCCTGACTGCATGCCTGGTTAGTGTTTTTTACCACTGTGCTGTCATCACTGCTTGTTTCATTTAGCAGTTTTTCAAAGTAATTACTCCATACTTCAAGGATATCCTTTTCTCCCGTTTTCATGTCACCTTTATCATCTCTAACTCCTTTTACAGCACTCTTTCCTCCATTCCTAAGCTACTTCAACAACCTCCAGAATATTTTGCCACCTTCTTGATATTTATTTTCCATCTTCTTGCCAAAGTCCTCCCATGACTTTTGTTTAGCAAGTTTTACACACTGTTTAGCATTCTTGCATTTGTCTCTGTATTCTCTAAGAGCACAAGCTGATTTATTTGACAGGAACTTTTGATATGCTTTCTTCTTTTCCTTCACTGCCTCTTTAACTTCCTGTGTCCACCAGGAAGTTCTGATTTTTTTATCTTTGCAGACAACCTCACCACATGCCTCTCTAGCAGAATGAATCAATGTTTTCTTCAGAGTTTGCCACTGAATCTCCAAGGTTTGATTCCTGTTTTCAAACTCTTTCATTTTTTCTTCAATAATCTTTGTGTATTTAAGTCTACAGTTCACATCTGAGAGCTGCTCAATTCAATATGAAATTCAATTTTATCCTGCTCAAGACTAAATAGTGATCACTTCCAATTTCAAATCCTCTGTACACTCTGGTGTCCTGCACCAAGGAGAAAACATCACTATCAACAATAACATAGTCAATGAGACTTTTCTTATTCCTTGCCTCTTCTCTCCATGTGAATTTGTGCACATTTTTATGTTGGAACATGGTGTTAGTAATAACCAGTCCATGTTCTGAGCAAAAAAAAAAAAAAAAAAAAAAAAGATGGTAGTGCTCATATGAACAAATGAGTTCATTAAACAAGGAAGAACATGAAAAATACATTCGCTACTATGACTATGGCAAGTCAGGACTGGCAGACCATGCTTTGGACACTCCTGCACACAGGATTAGATGGAGAAAAACGAATGTGCTATTTAGGAGTCGTTACATATTTGAAAGATTATTTTTTGAGTCAGCAATGGATTTGAAGAATATTCCCAACCTTAACAAATATGGTTGCATTAATTTGCCAAAAATCTGGGAGACTGTTCCTAAGAGAAACTCCTGCATAGTGGGTTTTTTTCCCATTAGAGGGCACCAAAAAATAGGACTTTAGATCTTTTGTCCATTGCAATTGTATTGTTTCACCCACTCACTGTCGCGTGTACAAGTGGGATGTGCTGTGATGATGCTGAGTTGAAATTCAGCAAAATATAAGCAGTTAATAAAACATCTCTTTTCTAAAATTGTGTGGTGCTGTTAATACCGTAAAAATTAGTCATGAATCATATTTGTGTGAGCTCGGTTTCTCAATATTAACCAATATAAAAACTGAAAAGCATGAAAGTCTTACTAATATAGACAAAGAGAGAGAGATGAGGGTAGCTGTATCACATATTAGACCTGATGTTGCCGAAATCTGCAAAAGCCGACAAGTATCGCATTAAAATAAGTTCATTTTTATAAAAAGCAACTCCACGAATATATATGTTGTTAGTTTTATGATCCTAATTCTTTTGGTGTTCCCAAAATTTTTCTTTTAATCAAAAGTGTTCCGTGACTTTGAAAAGGTTAAGAACCACTTCTTAGATGCTGGATATCACAAAAAAAAACTCACTTCCTTTGGTTCTCGCCCCCGCCCCCCCCATATGGCTTACCAAAAATCCACAAACCTAATTCCACCAAAGATCTATAGTAGATGCAAATGATGCTTTATGTTACAAATCGTCAAAACAGCTAGCAAACTCTCTTATCTCACTGGACTTACACATCCTATATAAAAAAACTCTACCCATTTTAAAACCTTGATTGAAAATCTAAGCTTAACTAATACAGATATATTGGTAAGCTCTGACAACACCTTACTGTTTACCAACATTCCCTTAAATGACACCTTAACACTCTTAAAAAACGTTTTTTCTTCTGATATCTTAGATCACTTTTCGTTTGTTATCTATTCTGGTTATTTTTCTTGGAAGAACAAAATTTACAAACAGACAGAACAGAGAGAACTGCCATGGGTTTCTCCCCGTTTTGCCAATTTTTAGATGGAAAATTTTGAAAAATGAGCAATAGACTCAGCCCCTCTCAAACCTTCTATCTGGCTAAGATATGTAGATGATGTGTTCTCTATTTGGCCTAATGGCCCGGACACATAAGACTTTCCTCAGTCACCTCAATAGCCTACATCCAAGAATACAGTTTATGACGGAAAAGGAAAATAACAAGTTTATTCTTCCTGGACACCTTAGTAACATGCCTTCCTAATGGTAACCTTTCCTTCACTGTATATAGAAAATCTACTAACACAGGCAGATACATTCACAAACTTTCCCACCATTACCCCTCTCAACAATATGGCATTATTAAAACTTTAACCAGTACAGCCTATAATCTTTGTTCCAGTGGAACCTCCCTTTCAACTCAACTTGACTACATACACAACACTTTTCTTTCCAATAGCTACAGTGATTACAGAATTAAGAAAAGAATCAGTTCCTCCCCATTTCTCAGCCATCACTTCAGAAGGATTTCAGAAATGCTATCACCATCCTCTACACTACATCCACAGCACATCAGAAAAAATAGCCAGGTCTTAAAAATGTGGAACTCCTCTCCACAGCTTTTAAGTCCCACCAGAAATTTGCTACCCTTATCCATTCTACCAAAGATCAGCTCCCTCCTCTCTCAGTGTCAGGAGTTTATAAAGTACCCTGTTCCTGCTAGCTAGCTTACTTCAGACAGGCAGGCAGATCAGCGACTATCCATTTAGAATAACACAAATTGTATGTCTGCAATCATGTCTATGGTCAATCCGGCCTTGCAGACCATGTATTGAATACAACCCACAGGATCTCCTGGAAGAACCACCATGCTCCACCATAGTAAATTTAAAAATGAAAGACTGTTTTTAGAATCTGCAAGAGCACTCAGAAATCGACCTAATTTAAATAAACACGGTTGCATAAAACTTCCCAAAATTTAGTAAACAATAATTGTTAGAGGTCCCACTTTACATCCTATGCTGGCTACAAATGCCCACAGAAGGCGCACCACCTAGATAGGACTTTAGAGTCATCCACATGTTTCATTTAGTATTGTGTTGTCTTTGTGTGTTACAAGAGTTATTTGGAATCCCTGAAGATGTCTCAGTGATTGAGATGAAATATTGGAAGCATTAAAATTAGTTTTGAATCCTTTCCTAGTGCTGTAAATATTCCATTAAACCTCCAACATGATGATAGAAAGATTATTATTATTATTATTATTATTATTATTATTATTATTATTATTCAGGCCTCCAAGGAGTCAAAAGACTCATCGAGGGAGGTCCTTTCTAAGACATAAAGTCTGTCAAGACTCATCGAGGGGAAGTCCCCCCCTGAGAAACACAAAGTTTATCATACCACTCCTTAAACCCACTGACCGTTCTCGCTCCCACCACTCCATCAGGCAATGCATTCCACGGCTCAACCACCCTCCACACAAAGAAACCACTCCTTACCCTCTTGCTCACAGTTTCCTTTCGTAACTTCCAGGGATGGCCTCTTGTCATCACTCCTTCCCGCTGATCAACCAAGCGAAAGAACTCCCCAGTGTCAACCCTGTAACCACCTCTCAACAGTTTAAAAGTCTCAATCATATCACCTCTCCTTCTTCTATCCACCAAACCCTGCAGTCCACATTCTCTAAGCCGATCCTCATAACTATCCTTGTACAGCCCTGAAACCATCTTTGTCATCCGTCTTTGTATCCTTTCCACGGTTAATTTATCCCCTTCAAATCCTGGGGACCAAATCTGAGAACAATAGTCCAAGTGTGGTCTGATCAGAGACTTATACAACGGAATGATAACCCTCTTATCTCTGCAGGTCAGTGTCCTTCTCATAATAGCAGCAATCCTCTGTGTTACCTTCACCACCTTTGCAATATGTCCCCTAAACTTCAGGTTTCTATCAATCATCAACCCCAGATCTCTTGTCTCCCCTACTTCCTCCAGTATAACTCCTCCCATAGAGTATGCAGCATCCCATCGATGTTTCCCAAACCTCAAGACCTTACATTTTGCTGCATTAAACTGACACCCCCATTCATTTGCCCATCTATCTAGCTTATTTAAATCCTCTTGCAGGGCTACCACATCTGCACTATTACTAATAATCCTTCCAAGCTTCGCATCATCCGCAAACAACTGAATATCCCCCTGCAATCCACTGGCTATGTCATTGATATAAAGGTTAAACAATATAGGTCCTAGTACTGAGCCCTGTGGGACCCCACTTGTAACCCTCTGCCTCCTGGAAACTGCTCCACCATACACAACTCTCTGATACCTATCAGACAGCCAATCCTGAATCCAGTTGACCAATCTGACATCCAGACCCATGTGCTGCAACTTAAATATCAGCTTATCATGTGGCACCCTGTCAAATGCCTTCGCCAAGTCTAAGAAAATTGCAGTATATGCCTTTCCCTCATCTAATGCTCTTGTAACTTTATTATAAAAGGCTAGCATATTGCTAAAACAAGAGCGTCCTTTCAAAAATCCATAATTATAGCTGATAATATTGGGGTGTTGTCAGATTACAGATGAATCTGCACAAAAATTGTTGATATCAAGTTAGTAATGGTACAATGTTTTCATTTTCATATTACTATCATAATATCCTGCACACTTCCTAAAGGTACAATAGGAATTGGATAACAATGATAAAAAAAGTGAACAGATTTAAAGATATTAAGCATTTAAAATGATTTATGAATTAATGTGCAACAAACAGTATTACATTATATTTTTCGGCAACAAAATTACTACTATGGCAGTACTCGCAACATTGTCATTGGCATCCCAAAAGTTGAAAAGTGATTACAGCTATTATGGAGTTTACAGATGCAAATTCTACTATAAAAACAAGCTGTATGGCCCTGCAAAATGTTTATTATTAACATTATTACTATTTTCTTTGAAAACTGAACAGAACTGCCAGGTAATAATAAACTTAAAAGGAGTTCTATTAGAAACATCAAGTTTATGGGGGAAAAAAAATAAAAAAAAATTGGCATACAGACAAATCAAGCCAGAGAACAAATGCAATTAAAGATAAAAATACTGTTAGTGGACAATGGAGTAGAGCTTAGATGGAGTGGTTAAGTAGTGCAGATGGTGGATTCTGCATTATAGAGTGCTCTCCTGTGATGAATCTTTGGAGATGTCACATAATAATAATTATGTGACCCTACTTTAATTTTATTTAATTAATTAATTACTTGATTACTTTTTGGCAGCTCTTTACTTTATCCAAATGACAATATATATCAAATAAATGTACAAAGGACTATAACTAAACTGAATAAAAAATTTGATATAAAAATCAGGAATAAAGGATAATTTATAAAAACAGAAAAGAATGTATTATTTCATTATAAATAATGAAAAGAACATTAGCTGCATTCTGTATGGAAAGGAAGCTATGGAACATTGTAGAAGCATTAAATCTGGAATTAGATAACAGAATTAAGCAAAACTGGTTTGCTGGAGAACCTAGGATTTATGTGGGAATAAAAGAGAAATCAGCTAAACACTTACAGCATTATAAGACAATGCTCAAGAAAACTGAAATGTATAGATCAGAAAATTAGGTTGGAAATAAGACAGTTAATCATAGATTAAAGGCTGCAAATTTAAGATTTTCAGAGGAAATTAAGAGAATGAACATATGCCATCATGGAATCATAATGAAAATGAAGAAATTAGAAAAGAATTTGAAGTATTCAAGAATGTGTGAACAGCACTAATGTAAGTAGTCAGTTGAACAAAATAGGAGAGGAATGAGCAAAAGGAAATCAAAGATCTAGATGAATTGCTGCAAATCAGTTGTGCCATAGAAGAATGAAGTTTTAGATAGAGACCTGACAAATAGCAGAATAATCAAAATTGGTAGGAAGTCATACCAATGTAAACTTAATTTATAGTGGACTATCATAGTATCCTGCACATCCCTTTAACCTTGCGGAGGTCGTGTGTATCTAAGAGATACATTCATTACTAGTATGTGCTAAAATGCAATAAAACTTAAAAAAAAAAAAAAAAAGCATTGCAAATATAATACATAATGGTTTATTTATTTTCAATTACAATCTGGAAATTATTGAACAAAGAAAACCAATACTATACTGACATCGGAGTTTGTGGTATCTCTCAGATACAATTTACTATCAAATATCACTTTCGCATTCGACTCTATCATTCTCATCATCGGACTCAAGTAACAAAATCGCTGAAACTCTTCAACATCTGATGGCTTATCCAATCGATATATTTTCCCAGCCATTTTCAAGGTAAATAATAAAAAAAAAACACAACTAAACCAATACTATACTGACATCGGAGGTCGCGGTATCTCTCAGATACAATTTACTATGAAATATCGCACACCTTTACATAACACATATTAAACCAAAACTGACTGCATAAACAGTGTGGAATATCACTTGTAATATATGCATGCACAGCTACTTATGACCTCCAAGCTATACACTGGATATGTGTAAGAATATTTATATTAAACAATTTGTTTGTATCTGTTAGATCAGCCGCAACCTCCGCAGAGTTAAATCAACAAGCAATGTACAAATTACAAATAACAGAATAATTTAGAAAAAATTTGTTGATAAGAAGCTGGTACTAATGTACACTTGATTATACAGGACTATCATAATATCCTGGTACACGATAAAGTAATGCACTCATGACAAATAACAGAATAATTTAGAAGCTAGTAGTAATGTAAACGTAATTATATAGGACTATCACAATATCATGTACACCCCATTAAATCACTGAGCAATGTACATGAACTATTATCAGGAAATAATAGCAACACTATAAGTAGGACACTTTAAGGAATTACAATAATTTCTCAATTATCCAACTACCCAGAAAATAGACTTGCTACTTGGTTAACTGAAGGTTTGGTTCTTTGAAGATCAAGTAATTGAGAAATCACTCAATTTTAATGCTTTTCAAATCAAATATCACAGTTCCTTCTTATTTGTTTATTTTTCAACCTTTGCTTCATACATCATATGTTAGTGTAACGTAGATTAAACCAAGATATTTTCTACAGCAACTTTTCTTAAACTGTGTTTGTCAGAACCCTAGGGTTCTGTGAAAATTGGTAGAGGTTCTGTAGAGCATACAGACATTTATAACTTATTTTTTAAGTAATTCACTATGATAAGGTTGTGAACTTTGAATGATTAACCAGGTTTGACTCGTAGATATTTTTTTAATTATTTTATTAATTAAAATAGAATGTTTCTCTGACATGTTTCACTGTCTTTATGGCTGACAGCATCTTCAGGAAGATATTTAACATAAACAAAAAACTCAAAATAACATTTTCAACAGCCATTATTTCTATGAATTGAAAAAATACTGGACTGATTGTTTTTATCACATGTATACATTGTTGTGTAAACTCTAGGCTATTGCTGGCATAAAAAAAAGGTCATGAAACAACACAAAGTATAAGTCCTTAGTTTCTGTTTAGTGTACCATGTAAACGAATGACCTCAGAAGATTCCTTGAACAATATGACAAAAGTATTCTCTTCTAAGTAAGGCATAGAGGTAGGGGAAGCTTTCCAATCTACTGTATGATTTTCTGTGAGGATACATGCTACTTTTAATAAACAGACTTTTTTTCTAAAACAGTTATGTTACTTTATTATTTGTAATATTAGGTATCAGATGTTTCCTTGATTAAAATATCTTGCAAGTAACTGTTCATTGTCATAATTCCATTCCAATAATTTTTTTTTTTTTATGAAAATTTTCATAGGGTTACACAAAAAAAAAAAAAAAAAAAAAAAAAATTTTTATGTAGGGTTCTGCAGTTTCAAAAAGTTTAAGAAACACTGTCCTACAGTATTTTCTATAAAAAGATTTATTTATTTTCCATACATCTACAAAATTTCTATAAAAGCTTCTGAGCAGGAGTAAGCAGACAGAGAGAGAGAGAGAGAGAGAGAGAGAGGGAGAATCTATTTCACTTGTTTGATATGTGCTATTTGATGACTATCACCCAGTCAACAGAAAGGGAAATCTACTTACTCTCCATTCTCTAGAGATTTGGTCTTAACAAATTAGTGAAATTCAGAATATTTATAAATCAGTTTGTTAAAATAATGAAAATAAGTAAAATTCGTGGTAAAGGGAATTCTTTTGCATACTTAAAAATAACTAAGATGGCACAATTATGAATTATTTTACCTTTGTGTCACATCCTTTTCTTTTTGTATACGATGCCTCCTCAAAACACATCATGCAGACTGCTGTAAGTTTTATTACACTTTCAGCCAGTGGAACCAATTGTAGTATGTCACCAAAGCCCTAAACACAAAATAACTTGAAGCTAAGCTGAAGTAGCAAATGCAAAATTCAAGTGAAATAGAATAGTTCTTCAAAAAAGAACTATTTCTAAGTAACAAGAATTTTATATAAAAATATAGCTAATGAAAACAAACCTAAAGAAGTAACAGTTAGCCATGTAGCCAAATAAGTAAAGAGAAAAAGCAAGTCATGTAAGATGCATATACAAGTCATGATATATCTGGGTATACTCTAGAAATTGTGCCTGAAAATATCTTCAGGAATGGGGTAAGGTAATATAACAACAGGCAACTCATAGTAAAGGTGGACCAAGCTAACATCACTCCTATCTCAGTATCTCCGATAATGCAAAACACATCTCCTTGCGGATATGTATAATATTATGCATTAAAGAAAGGGCCACTACCCAGACTAGTTTCGACCTTTATTTAGGTCTTTTCAGTGGGAGCCAGGCCTAGAAGTGGAGATACAAGGCAGATGCAATGGCGAGGTCATCTTTACCTATAGGAGTTGCCAAAAGGTGTTCCACCTTTTTATTAAATTACTCTGGAGAAAGATGTTGAAAGTTTATTTTTCACTTGGTTAGACTATAATAAATTTAGTTTAATCCTTTATCCAAGTGTGAGCAAACAAAGTTTGTGCCTGAAAATATCTTCAGGACTGGGGTAAGGTAGTACAACACCGGGCAACTCGTAGTAAAGGTGGACCAAGCTAACATCACTCCTATCTCAGTATACATTAAAGAAAGGGCCACTACCCAGACTAGTTTCGACCTTTATTTAGGTCTTTTCAGTGGGAGCCAGGCCTAGAAGTGGAGATACAAGGCAGATGCAATGGCGAGGTCATCTTTACCTATAGGAGTTGCCAAAAGGTGTTCCACCTTTTTATTAAATTACTCTGGAGAAAGATGTTGAAAGTTTATTTTTCACTTGGTTAGACTATAATAAATTTAGTTTAATCCTTTATCCAAGTGTGAGCAAACAAAGTTTGTGCCTGAAAATATCTTCAGGACTGGGGTAAGGTAGTACAACACCGGGCAACTCGTAGTAAAGGTGGACCAAGCTAACATCACTCCTATCTCAGTATCTCCCATAAAGGTCGAAACTATCTGGGTAGTGGCCCTTCCCTTAATGCATAACATTATACATATCCGCAAGGAGATGTGTGTTGCATTATGGGAGATACTGAATAGGAATGATGTTAGCTTGGTCCACCTTTACTACAAGTTGCCCAGTGTTGTACTACCTTACCCCAGTCCTGAAGATATTTTCAGGTGCAAACTTTGTTTGCTCACACTTGGATAAAGGATAAACTAAATTTATTATAGTCTAACCAAGTGAAAAATAAACTTTCAACATCTTTCTCTAAATCCAGAGTAATTTAATAAAAAGGTAGAACACCTTTAGGCAACTCCTATTGGTAAAGATGACCTCACCGTTGGTTCTGCCTGGTATCTCCACTTCTGGGCCTGGCTCCCACTGAAGAGACTTCAATAAAGGTCGAAACTAGTCTGGGTAGTGGCCCTTCTCTTAATGCATAACATTATACATATCCACAAGGAGATGCGTTTTGCATTTTGGGAGATACTGAGATAGGGGTGATGTTACCTTGGTCCACCTTTACTATGAGTTGCCCGGTGTTGTACTACCTTACCCCAGTCCTGAAGATATTTTCAGGTGCAAACTTTGTTTGCTCACACTTGGATAAATTATTAAACTAAATTTATTATTATGGGTATTCTCTAGTAGACATGCAAGTTCTATGACAAATTGCTATAAGAGTAGTGATGATCAGAGCTGTCTATTTTTGTTAGATGACTTCCATTGACAAAAGATTATAAATCTATATAGTACATTAACACCATGAGTGGGCCAAGGATTTTTTTATTATTATTACTGAAAACAACATTTGCATCGACAATGATTGGCTACTCAAATGAACTTGAACCAAGTTCTATACTAGTTGCCAACTAGAGGAACTATTTTTTTGTAATCCTTTCTTCAACCCATTCCTGAATTAGTTACTTGTTGATGCCAGATTAAAAACTTCATTTTCTCACGAAAACTCAGGTTTTTAATCCCATAACTTAAGAAAATCAAACCACAGAACTCATTATTTCAGAGAATAATGCATTAAGGACCATGAAATAGCAGCAATTGTGTAATATACTCTCTTTGTCAAATACTGTACAAGATTACTGATAGTCTTGGTCAGATATCTCTGATTGGCTAAGTGGGAGACTAATTGCTCCTCAGTCTGCAAAAAAAATCATTCATCAGAAGAACTAGACAATACAATACATGACAATGTATTCATAACAAAAAGAGATAATAAGAAAGTTCTAACAAAAACCATTCTTGGTTATGACTGACTACTCGAATCATTTGTTCTAATAGCAGACATCTTTCTTTCCACTTATTTCTGAAGACATTCCTTTCCAGACTAACAAGTCTGAACAGAAACAAGTTTTTGTGATAACTGACTATTCTGACCATTTGTTCTAAAGCAGACTAATATTGCATTTTCTGCAGAAAGAATTTTTATTGTCTAATCCAGCTCTGGTATCTAGAAGTCAAAATTTGTGTAAACACTTATATACAGTTGGTTTAGTGTTTTGCCTAATTTCTTTCACATATTCCATATTTTAAATTTATTCAGTTGAATTCCATCATTTGCTTATTCTGTTGTTTATTTCCATATTAACTAAAAATTGTGCATAAACAGTTGAAATGTTTTACTTCTTCTACAGGTTCTCCATTCAGAATGCAGTTGATGTTCCTGCCCATTTTCATAGTCTTTGTATTTTATTGCTGATGCATGACTACATATTCTGTTCTCCAGACTTGCCAGTCACTGATTTGTGCTTTTCCTACTTTTTTATTTTTTCTTATGTAACTCTCATCCACAAAAAAAGTGTAAACCTATACAGGGAACCCCATTTTACACAGGGGGGTGTGTTCTAAGAAATCTGTGTCAAGCAAATTTCAGCATTAAACAGAGGATACCATTCTTTCCTGGATGGTTTTTATCTCTGCAAATGGACGATTTCTCCTGAGAAAGGAGTAACATCATTTTCACCCACTTTTTTTATTCTATCCATATCTTTAAAGATTGCTCTTATTGTTGACTCATTTAATTTAAATTCATGTGAGACATCAACAATTTTAAAACTGGTCTTGAGTTTTTGTATAATTTTTAACTTTGTATCCATTATATAGAGCATGCCTCTTTTTTTTATCCTCTTTGTACCCTTTGAAGGCAAACTTTTTAGAGTTCACCTTCAAATCAGCAAAGAATTTTGAACTTGCTGATTCGAGGTGTGTGCTGCAGGCACAACACATGCACATAGCAATGTATAGACACTGGCATAACATATATGTATATAGTGGTGGAAAAAAACTGTAAAACTGAATCTGTGGAAATCAGGGGTTACCTGGAGTGCCTTAATGTGGTGGGCTAAGAGTTTAATCTTATCTTATTTTTTACATAATCCAGAAACTCTGCCTCAGAGACCAAATACAAAACTTTTTCAACTCATTTCAGTCCTCCAGTAATTAGGACACTGCTCTACTCCTGCTGACAAAATCATTTCTAATGACAATCACAAACATGCATGCCCACAGTTGGATCTGAACCCACAGCCTGTTAGTCAGATCAGACAGGACGTATGCTAACCACTAGGTCAATCAGGCTAGCTCGAGGGGGTAAGTACAAATATCATGAGAATTCAAATATATGAGCATGTATGCTGTTAAAACAATCTCAAATGTGCAGAGCTGATGCAGGAGATTCATTTGGAAAAGCAAGCACTTAATTACATTTATCATCATCATAACCAATCCCTATCCATCCATTGCTGGACAATGATCTCCTCCATATTTTTTCACATTTCACTGTCTCTGGCCCCTGAGCTCCAGTCATTTCCCATTAAATGATGTAGTTTATCTCTCCACCTTGCTGATGGTCTGCAGGTCTTGAACTTGCTCGTATTTGCTATTCTGTAAAAATTTTTGTCCAGTGATTGTCTCCCTGTATTGCCATGTGTCCTGCCAATCTCCATTTTTTTTTATTTCTTTAATGATGTATTTTAATCCTGTTTTTTTCCTGATATCTATGTTTTTAACTTATCTATTATTTTTTATATCTAACATTGATCTTTTCATGTTTCTCTGTGCAGCTCCTAATTTATTTTCCAATCTTCCTGTGATGCTCCAAGTTTCTGCTCCATATGTCACAGCTGGTATGATGCAATGTTCATATGCTTTTCTTTTTTAGACAGATAGGTGGGTTTTCTTTAACAATTTTATTGTATTTTCCAAATTATGTACATACTGAATCAAAATTTATATTAAACAGCAGTTTAATATTTTGAGTTAACATAATTTCATTTAATCTTTGAATTTCTTTCAGTTTCTTCCTTTCCAATAATCATAAGATTTTTGGTGAGATTTGTTGATATTAACTTTCTTACTCAAAATAAACAATTAACAACTATCTGAGGTTTAGCATACATTTTACAGAACACCCTTTATATAAGAAAAAATTATCATAGCAAGACAAAACCTATAAGTAAGAGTTTATAAGGTAGAAAACTGGAATAAGATGGTAACAATTATTTTAATTAAACACACATTTCATCCTAATTAGAATTCCTTCAGGTATAAACACGCAAACTAGTAGACAAACAGTAAAGACTAACAATGGTGACAACCACTATGTAGTTATACAAAAGAGACTGATGTTTTTTAAAATATTTCTAATTATGCATTGCACTGTTTAGCACATTGTGCGTGTTTACACATTTGGCTGATAGCTAGCATGCATTCCAACAAGTTTATACTTCGGTTTATATTTAGATGTTTTGGATCCAATGCCATTTCCATGAATTCCCAAATTTTACTCTTGGTTATGTGATAGCAAAGATGTAATAGTTCAGATTTATCCCACAGCAATTGATGTCCCATTGCCGAAGCATTCTGTACGTGTACTCTCTTCAGCTGACCAACAAGATGCTTCAGCAATAGCCATCAAGTGTTTTGGGATAAATCTATATTATTACAATGTTGCTATGACATAACCGAGAGAAAATTTTGGTAATCTTTGGAAATTGCATTAGATCCAAAATATCTAAATATAAACCCAAGTATCCACTTGTCAGAATACATCGTAGCCAGCGTTAGCCAAATGTATGCCATTGTTACCAACTTATTCCAGTTTTCTGCCTTATAAAGTCTTACTTATATATATATATATATATTATTGAAATTAGGCTTTGCTTGGGATGTATACATTTATAAAAATAAATGTATCCAGTACTGGTGCTCTAAAATTAGCTGTCGCACCCATTCAACTCATGCCAATGGTAGCAGGCGGTCACCTATTCAAATATAACTGTTACTATTCTGCTTTTTATTAAGCTGGAAAGTCCATGTTTTTTACCTTGTTATTTTTAGATCTTATGTTTTTTATTTCTCACCTGAAGAAGTCGGAGCACCGATGAAACTAGTCGTGATGTATTAAAGGTTTTTGTTATACTTTCTCGGGTTCTAGTCAGTTAAATTTATTTTTATAAATATATATATATGTTAAAAAATACCAAGCAATTTTAAACCTGGTTTTACTCCATTTCCCAAGTAAGCAAACAGACAAGCAAGTCAAGTTTGCGCCTGCAAGTGATGCAAGTCTAGCTGATCCTACAGGTAGTGCAAGACCAAGGCAACTCGTGGTAAAGGTGGCATAAGCTCTGATCACTAATCTTAATATTTACCCTTACTGCCAAAACACATCTCCAAGAAGGGGATGTATGATGTTTGTATTAAAGGCAAGGGGGCCACTACCCAGACCGGTTTCGACCTTTAGTGAGGTCTCGTCAGTGGGAGCCAGGCTAGAAATACCAAGATTTAGTAATACAGAGCTTATAAGTATTTTACCAGAACAAGTTACCATAAGGTGTTTTAACCTTATTAAATAAAAATCTCAGGAGGAGATACATTCTACTCGAGGTAAAATACTTTCTACACATATATATCAATGAACCAGCAAAATCTACACAACACACACACACACATATATATATATATAATATAATATAATAACACCAGTGAATGAAAAGCTTCACTTGCACAGAGCATCATCTTACCTTCCTTTGATAAGTTCCATCCAATGCAGCAATAATTATTATTTTCCCCATGTTTGCCATATTTTCAGCAAAATTTACAATATCTGGAAACTAAAAAACAAATCTGTTATTTTCCAAGAAATGAAAATGATTTATCCAAAACAAAAGAATAATTCTCTCTCAATACTCCTAATTTCATGTTGAAGTTTCTGGAACATAAAACTATGTCAACACTGAAAAGAAAATAATTTACTAGCTAAAATTAATTATTTACTGAGCCAATTTAACAATACAAACTCAGTGAAGGCACACAATGGAATGACCTGGATAACAAGGCCAGTTACGTGCATGGAGAATGATGGCATTCTTCATGGTAATTACTGCTATTAATGTTGACTGGTAGATAGGGAGGGCAGTGTGTCAAAATCTATGTAAGATCATACTGTAGCATCAGTTCTGGTACAGTTAACCAGGTTCTGTAGAACCAGTGCCACTTCCTTCCAGGAACAGCGTCTCCGATTTAAATGAGGATTTGTGAACTGGCCTGGCTACTTCACACATTCAGGTTTAAATCAGAAATTTGAACATGGAAATACTGCTAATTCATGAAACAGTTTGCAAAATTACAAGCTACTGAAATGCATTACTACTTGTCTCAAGTATGTAATTAAAAATAATTACTAATATTGGTCTTTGCATCATATCCTATCAGTAACATTTATCAAACTTCTTTGTTAAATGAAATGGTTGTAGATACAGATAAGGAATTTTTTTATAATGGATTAATGACATAAAGCAAATACACTATTAAAAAAAAATGTTCTCTTGTTATTTTGTGAAGATTTGTGGTACTCAGACTTCTGGTGTCAACCAAAAGTGCAAATGAGATAAATATCAGCAATGCTGATGTAGAATCATGCAGAATCATTGTAGTAGAGAAGCATTTATCATCATTAATATCCTGATATGTACACTCAAGGCTACATGTGATTTCAATGTGATATTCATTTTCCCACATAATTCTGTTTGAAATTGCCTTCCAATCAAGATTATCTTCATGTTTAGTACTGAATGTTATCGCTACTCTCCTCACTATTCCTTTCTTTGATTGTTATTGCCTGAATATAACATCCTATACTTATTATTTATCTCACTTGTTTTTATCTTCATGTCAGTAACACCAATTATGTCATTGTGGTATTTTTCAGCTCTTCTGCAAGTTTTCAATTTCTTTCCATTTAATGATCCTTATGTTGATGTTGGGTTTATTCTTCTTCTCTTTCTTCTAGATATTGACTTTTGTTTTCCCTGGTTTTCTGACGAAAACAGCAAGGGCCATATTTAACTATGCAATGGCCAGTAATACCATCACGTGTGTGTATTTCTACTTTCAGCCAGTAGAAATTACAACTTGGTTGACTGAGTCCCAAATTGCCAGCTTATCCTCATTTGTTCAGTACTCAAGTGAATACCTACTAAAAGGCACACTGTATGAAGATGAGGATTGTGCATTAAATCAGAAGCCCAATTGGTTCTCTATATTGCTTAAAGATGATGTAGACATCTCCTCTCCGTTATTTGGCTCTAACCCTTAAGTGACTCACAGTAGAGAAGAATGGCCCTAAATCATAGTTCAAGTACTATTAAGGACTATTAAATAATAATAATAAAAATAACATAAGTTAATTTTAGAACTATTTAAGAGATATAACTGAGACTTCTCACCCAATGTCCAACCCTCACTTTTCTGCAGAGAGTCCTGCTGCTAGTTATCTAATTGGATGCTGAATGAATAAATAAGGGGCTGGCAATTTGGGACTGACCAAATTGCCAACTATACTCATAAAACTACATATACATTAAGATAATAGAATATAATCACATACAACCTGGATCATCACCAAGCTATACCAGAAGTACTATTCCTATCAGAAACCCAACTGGCAACCTCAACTGTCCAAACTACACATTACACAGTTTTTTCCACCACAAGGGCAGCACTTGTGCATTCATCAGAACTGACATACCATGTCAGAGACTGCACATCCTTGAATCCCCACTGTCTGATCTGTTTGGCTCAAAATTTCTTTACCAAACCAACTTGACCTTTTCGTATGCTCTTTCTCACCAAATGCCGTCAACCACTCTGACTTCTTCAACTCTCTCTAAAGCTTGACTTTCTGCAGTCAAGATACTCCAATAGTGAGGTTGTCCTTCTTGGGGGACATCACTGTCCACAACTCACATTGGTTCCCCTTCTCCAGTTTCACCGACGAAGCAGCCAGGGATGCTCAGGTGTTTGCTATAGAAATAACCTATCTCAGATCATCAATCTTCCTACCAGAATACCTGACACCCCCACCTCCACTTTGTCAACACACTTGACCTCTTCCTAATAAGCTCCCCTTCCAGGTATACTAGGATTGTCAGTCCACCTCTTGGAAACTTGGACCACAACATCATACAAGTCTCTTTTGCCAAATTCTGATCCAAACATCTGCTCAGACCGACCAGCAGAAATCATCCTCACAGGAATGAAGGCTTTCATTCCTTATTTCACTTCAAATTCTCAGCCACGATCCAAGCCTTGGTTCTCAAAAAAGTGTGCAAATTCTGTAAAAGAAAAAAACCTCTGCTTACCACAAAATGGCTCAAGACCAAAACTCCAGTTGCATACTCTGCAGCACACAATTGTTGCAAAAGAACCATCACCAAGTCCAAGTCAGACTTTGAAAGGGCCAAATACTGCAAACTCACCTCCTGCCCAAATGGCAGTCACTTCTTCTGGTCCCTTGCCAAGGGACCACCCAGATTTCCACCACTCTCACAACTGAATGGTACTGTAGTTACCCTACCTAAAGACAAGGCTAACTTACTGCCATCACTCTTCTCTTCAAATTCCTGTATTGAGGATCTGTGCAAAGTCACCTCCACACTACCAAGAACGGCTCCCTTCATG
Organism: Typopeltis vanoorti; assembly: GCF_054136105.1. Lineage (NCBI taxonomy): Eukaryota > Metazoa > Arthropoda > Arachnida > Uropygi > Thelyphonidae > Typopeltis > Typopeltis vanoorti. The sequence continues at coordinate 14,956,830 of NC_143557.1, forward strand.
TCATCTGTCAAAAAGAAATCTGAAGAATCCTCAATAACCTGAACACAAATCTATCCTATATCGCCTCTTCAATCTATCTTTTTCAACTGCCATCTACCCTACAACATGGAAGCAGTTCCACATCAAAACCATCCCAAAGAAAAGTGATAAAAGGCAACCAACAAATTACCATCCAACTGCTCTCACTTCTGTTCTCTCTAAAATTATGAGGAAAGTCATCAGCAACCAATTCTTGAACCACCTGGTCATACCAACAGTCAGTGATCAGCAGCATGGATTCTGCCACTCACGATCTACAGCTGATCATCTTGCTTTTACCACCCACCTCTGAACTCTAGTCATGGAGAAACTCATGTGGTTATCCTCAACATTTCAGAGGCATTTGATCAAATGTGGCACGGGGCCTACTTAACAAACACCACCCTATGGTCTGCCTTCCTCGTGGTGCAACTGGATCACCAACTTGCTCATTGTTTGCTCACTATGTATCATAGTGGAAAGTTTATTCTCCTCATTTTCCCACCAATGCAGGAGTACCCCAGGGTTCTGTTCTTTCAACCACTCCTTTCCTCTAATATATAAATGACCTGCTCTCACAGACTTCCAATCCTATCCCTAGCTTTACTGATGACGGTACACTCCATTCCTCCTTTTCATTTGACAAACCTTGTAGTGCTGAAGTATTAGAATCCTCAAGATCTACAATTACCAACAACCTGAGCTCAGATCTCCTAGCTACACCCCAGTGGGGCAAGGACAACCTTGTAAACTTCAATGCCACCAAAACTCAGTCCTGTCTGATCTCTTGCAAGAAAGAGCTCCCTTTCCTCCAGTAATACTGACATATCCAGAGACAATCAGATTTTTCTACTCGGCTTGATCTGTATCTCTGATCTGTCCTGGCAGAACCACATTTCAACTATAGCTTCTGCAGCCACCAAAAAACTTGGTCTACTTTTTTGCACAAGACACTACTTCACACCTTCTAACTCTATACAAAGCCTAAATCTGCCCAGCCATGGAATATTGCTCCCATATTTGGGACAAAGCACCAAAATCCTCCCTAGGATTGCTTGATTGCATCCAGAAGAGGGTAATCTGGCTAATTAATGATCCCACTCTCAGATACCCATTCCACTCCCTCTCCACAAACGTTCCGTTTTGGCCTTGTGCCTCTTCTACAGATACTTTCATTGGCCATTATTATTTCACCACTCCTCCAAAATCATTAAAACAAGAGCAACTGCTAACCAACACCCCTTTACGGTCTGTCTTGAAACTCACTGAGCAAACTTCACTGCCTCCTTCATCCCATCTACTTCTGTCCTATGAAACAGTCTTCCCCACTCTGCTTTCTCTAAAGATGACAACCCTCAGCTGTTCAAGCAAAATGTGAAGAGATTCCTCTTTCCCACCCACAACACTAGTGTGGTATAGGTCTTGTGGCTTTTTCTTTTTAAAAATAAATAAATAAAAAATTCTTAGTTTACACAAAGAAAAAGGAATTTAAAGTTGACAAATCTAGCAATTTTCACAATTGGAGCACGCTTATTTGTGCCTATGGTTTTATGAAAGATTCTAACAAGGGTAAAAGGTAAAAGAATTTTGAGTCATTAGAGAGGATAGTTGACATAAAGAATAGTTGGTTCTTGTTAGACATTATTCTGCTTAAGAAGTAGAGTAGCAAATAAATCTCAAAAAATGTTTTAGAAAATTAGAATAAAAAGGCAAGGCTAATATTAATGAAAAGTACTTGCTAGATTTCATGTTCTGGATATGGGCTAGTCCTAACTAAGATCCCTTCTGAACAAAATGTTGAATCAGTTTGCATGTAAAGAACCCACATGAAGCAAGAAAGTTTTGTTATTATTGATAACATTTTCATACAGCTCATGATACCAGTAGATTTGAAATATGACATTACTATCACCCTGGTGCTCAGCAGAACAAAATGAGTATTCCAGTGGAAAGAAACTACATATTAAAGTTTTGATAACAAAATCAATCATGCAACTCTCAGATGTGAAATGCAGACTCATACACAATGTTACTGGAGAAAGTCAACTCAGATTGACTAATCTAATCTAGGAATGCAACGTGGTGCAGTTGTCTGTAAAGAGAGGGGGGGGGGGAATATTAACTCCATAGAGGACAAAGGAAGTTAAAGAAGCAGTCGATGCAAAGAAGAAATCAGACAAAAAAGTTCCTGAAAAGTAGATAAATAAAAGTAATGTGTAAATTTTGAATACAATATAGAAGATAAATATCATGAAGGCAATAAAATGTTTTGTTAGTTACTAATAAAGTTAAGAAATGAAGAAAAGAATATCGCAAAGAGATTGAAGTACTTCCATATGATATTAAACTGAAGATAACATTCTCAATATCCGTAGTAATTACTTAAAAATGATCACTTAAAATGACAAACAGTGGAACAATGATAGAAAATACCCAAGAGTAATAAAATAAGGATTACATATCAATATTTGAGGCAGAAAATACCAGAAGAAATCTGAAATGCTGAAATATGGGTATCCTGCACATTTGAGGATTGGTTCAATTTAAATTCCAGATGACTCAAGTAGAACTTACATTGTACTGGTTTATTGAAAAGGAAATAAAACTACATATGAGATTAGTATAAAGAAATTTTCTACTAAATGATCCAGGAAAGATTTACACAAGTATATACAAGAAAAGACTAAAATAATGTTGAATGGAAAATTTGTTGCGAAGAACTAATTTTGTTCTAATTCTTCTAGTTCTAGAGAAAAGTGGTATCACACCTGATATTCGAACAGGGGATATTAAGCTTAGTTCTTTATGCAGATGACATTGTCCTCTTAAATCTGTTACATGTCTTCTAGTCTTTAGTCAGAATAGTCAATGGCTATGATACATTTGATATGATAATAATTCATTCCCTTCAAAACAGAAAGGGTTATGAAAGGGCTGAAGTAACCTTGGAGGGTGCAGAGACATAACAAAAATAATATGAGAACTGCACAATATTGATTATGAGGATAGATTGAGGAGATGCAGACTGCAGAATATGGTGGATAGAAGACAAAGGGGGAAGGGAGATATGATTGAGACATTTAAGCTGTTGAAGGGTTATTATCACATTAACACTGAAGAGATTTTTCATATGGTAGAATAAGGGAAAGGAAGAAGAACAATAGGTCATCCTTGGAAGTTACAAAAGGAAGTAGTGAATAAAAGGGTAAGAAGTCAGTTTTTTGCATGGAGAGTGGCAGGAGCATGAAATGCATTGTCTGAAAGGGTGGTGAAAGTGTGAATGGTGGATGAGTTTAAGTGGTAGGATAAACTTTGTATTGACTAGTGTTTATCTTCCATGACAAGTCTTGTGACTCCATAGAGGTCAAGAAGATAATAATAAACAGAAAATATAAACTGTACTCTTAGCAGTGAACCCAAAGAACAAGTTTTACATATCAGATATTTTAGGTACAATTTTTAGTGAAGATGACAATTAAATATGAGAGTAAATAACAGAATATGCAGATGACATTAACAGCACATCAGGGGCCAAACAGATAAAGAAATATATCTGGAATTAGAAAAAATAGCATATGAAATAGGGATAAAAATTAATCAACAAAAAACCAAAATGATTAAAACCAGGCAGACTCTGTAAACTGATATAAGCATCAAAATTGGAATCCTTGAAACAGAAAAAAAGTGGAACAATTTAAATATTCAGGCACAATGATCATAAACCAACCAAAAAAAGAGATGTTAGAAATGCAGAACTGAATAAAGATGGGGTTCTGTAGGTAGTTTTCGGTATTGAGACCACATATTAATACAAAGAGTTTATTAAAAATAAACAATTAAAAAAAACCGACAGGTTTCATGCATCGTAAGACTTACATCATCAAGGGTAATGGTATATAAAAGTTTTACATAACAAAAGCTTATTGACAATTAATTATACATATTAGATATTTTAATAACTTCACAATAATGAACTCTTTATATTAATATGTGGTCTCAATAACGAAAACTACCTACAGAACTGCTTAACCACAGAAACCAACGTCTAAATAAAGATGGGGTTATCAGGCTTTTTATTCTGTCTCGTGTATTCAGCTTAAAAGATATCCACTGGAAGACTAAAGTACAAATACAAAATTTGATAATTCATCCAATTTTTATCTACGGATGTGAAGACTAGATATATATGGCGAGTGTGGAGAATGTGATTTCAGCTACTGAAAGGAAAATTCTTAGAAAAATATTTAGCCAAGTGAATGATAAGCTCTGGATGATCAGGTATACAAAAATAACTTATATCAGCTAAAGAACCTACAATATCCAGTCTAATCAAGTTGAAAAAGTTGCAGTGGGCAGATCTTTTATGTGGAAAATGGGAGTATTCTTAATTAGACTATAAATAGGTTTTTCTCTTGGTCTTTTACCAAGAGATTTATAACCTATTTATAGTCTTCTTAAGAAAATACTGTCATTTGTCACAGAACAGGATGGATAGATACCATTAGTCAACACGGCAACATCATATTGCAATGTGCAAACTGGTGAAGTCAAGTTTTGGACAGACGGGGTGGACCAAATCCAGGAGGTCAAGACTCATTTTGGGCTGTAGAGCTATAGGATAAGAAGAAGGAGAAGAATAGAATAAGTAAGGTTTATTCTCTTCTTTAACTCTTCTTGAATCCAGATTTGATACATTTATGTACAACAAGAGAGAAATGTATCAAATCTGGATTCAAGAAGAGTTAATTAGAAACACTTTGTAATCCACAAAGTGGATTACAAAGTGTTTCTAATTAACTACATTGATTCACCAGATATTGGTGAATCAATGTAGTTTGGAGTGCTCAAAAAAGATGTACATGTAAGTGAGGTTCTTATTAGTAATCTGCCTTGAGATATTTGGATACATGACAATATGTCATGGCACACTGATAGTAATTAATATAAATGTAATTAATATAAATATAAATTAATATAGTAATATGATTGCCTTTTATAATAAAATGACAACAGCAGTTGATGAGGGAAAGGCATATACTACCATTTTTTTGGATTTTGCAAAGGCATATGACAGGGTGCCACATGATAAGCTGATATTTAAGTTGCAGGACATGGGTTTAGATTTCAGGTTAGTCAAATAGATTCAGGATTGGCTGTCTGATAGGTATCAGAGATATGGTGGGGCAATACCAAGGAGGTAGAAGGTCACAAGTGGGATTCCACAGGTCAGTACTAGGACCTGTATTGCTTAACCTTTATATCAATCACATTGCCAATGGACTGCATGGGGGGATATTCAGTTGTTTGCAGATGATGTGAAGCTGGGAAAGTTTATTAGTAACAGTGCAGATGTGGCAGCCCTACAAGAGGATTTGAATAAACTAGACAGATGGGCAAATGAATGGGGGATATCAGTTTAATGCAGCAAAATGTAAAGTCTTGAAGTTTGGGATACATTGATGGGAGGCTGCATACTTAATTGGAGAAAGTAGGAGAGACAAGAAATCTGAGGGTAATGATTGATAGAAAACTGAAATTCAGAGAACATATTGCAAAGGTGGTGATGATAACCCAGAGAATTGCTGCAATACTGAGAAGGATGCTGACCTGTAGAGATAAAAGAGCTATCGTTCCATTGTATAAGACCCTGATCAGACCACACTTCGACTATTGTTATCAAATTTGGTCCCCAGGATTTGAAGGGGATAAATTAACTGTGGAAAGGTACAGAGGCAGATAACAAAGATGGTTACAGGACTGTACAATGTTGTTAGTTATGAGAATTGGCTGAGGGAATGTGGACTGCAGAATTTGGTAGACAGAAGAAGGAGAGGTGATTATGATTGAGACTTTTGAACTGTTGAGAGGCCGTTACAGGGTTGACAGTGGGGAGTTCTTTCGCTTGGTGGAATAGTGGGAAGGAGCGATGACAAGGGGCCATCCCTGGAAGTTACGAAAGGAAGTTGTTAGAAAGAGAGTGAGGAGTGGTTTCTTTGCATGGAGGGTGGGTGAAAGCAAGAACAGTCAATGAGTTAAAGGAGTGGTATGATAGACTTTGTGTTTCCTAGGAAGAATCTCTCATGACTTTGATTATTTTCTCTTTGATTATTATTATTATTATTCAGGCATCTATTACCATAGATGCCTGAATAATAATAATAATAATCAAAGAGAAAACCTGGCTGGACTTCTTCCAAAACTTACAGCAAGATGGTAATGAAAGTGGAAGAAATAACATCACAAGAAATCAAACAAGCAATACAGTAAAGCAAATCAGGATAATTCCCTGGAGAAGATGGAATAAATATAGAATTTATTAAATATGCAGAGCATTGTATTCATCAAATGACTTTTAAAATTATATAACAATATAATTTTAAAAGGAAGGAAGGAAAAATCCCAGAAAGTTGGAATAAGGCAATTGTCATCCCAATATATAAAAAAGATGATAAGTGCAACTGTGAAACTACAGAGGAATAAGTCTCCTAAATACTGGCCGTAAGTCATATTCACAAATGTCAACTTTAAAACTTTAATCATATATATAGAAGATAAACTTTGCGAAGAACAAAATGGCTCCAGAAAAGGATGATCGTGCATTGACACAGCTTTTACATTCAAAATCTTAATGTAAAACCATTACAAATTCAACATAGAAACACACATAGCATTTGTAGATTACCAGAAAGCCTTTGACAGAGTCTTTAGAAACAAACTGCAGACTGTACTCAAGAATCTAAACATTCCAAATGAGCCGCTTGCTACAATGTCTGATGGAGGAAATGTGAGAATCTGTGTGTAAGAGCGACAATGTTAGGTAACTGTGTTAGTGATAGGAATGGTTATTATTATTGAAATGATTATGAAGAGAGAAAGATTCTGTGTTCATCCAGTTTGGACCTATCAAGCATGTGTAATGATGTCTGCATAAGTATGGAACCAGATAAGAACAAAGTTGTCAAACTGTGTCATGCATACCATAGACAAGTGTATACAAAAGAGCATGCAGGTAATTTATTATTTCCGTACACGAATGATAGGCGTATCAGAAACAAAGGAGTAGAGTTTGTTGCCTTGGTTAATATATTGGGACCTCATATTTCAGGCATTACTGAGACCTGGCCATCAGAAGCAGACCTACTAACTGGTATTGAGCACAAAGGGTACAGCATTTTTAGGAAGGATAGACAGGATATGAGAGGAGTGGATGTGCTGCTAATGACATCAGATGACTTGAATCCAGTTAGAGTTGAGACCTATTACTGCAATACTATTAACAGTTTTTCATGTGACATTGAGTTTGAAGCCATCTGGTGTGAGATGAAGTCTAATAAGATTAAATACATAGTGGGGTGTTGTTACAGACCTGGTGGATCAGTTGCTAGTGATGAAGAAATGCATTACCAAATAAATACAATGGGTATGAAAAGAGTAATCATAATGGGGTACTTTAATTATCCAAACAGTGATTGGGTACCGGTAGCTATTAAATTGCATGAGAAGAATGAAACTGAATTTATTGTACTGTCGTGAGACAACTTTCTCAAGCAGCATGTGACAGAAGGAACTCATTGTCAAAGAGTGTTAGATCTTATTATAGTGTCAGAGGAGGTTTCAGTTAAAGAAGTAACTATTCTGCCTCTGGTTGGTGATAGTGATCATGCAGTACTCACTTGCGAAGTGGCTAAGTTTATGAATGTTCCATTCAGAAAAGGTTACATGCTGAACTACAAAGCAGGAAGTGATAACCACCTGAGGGGTATGCAATCATAATGGGGTACTTTAATTATTCTGCACTATTGTATCTGCTTTTGATGGGAAGGACATTGATAGTGTGTATGGGAAGTGTATATAAAAAATACTTAAATGATGCGATATCAGAATGTGTGTCTAGAGTTGAAGAATTCTAGAAGAATAACTAGAGTAGGAGAGAAATGGATGTGATCTAATTAAGCAAGAGATTCATAAGAAAAAGATGATGTGGAAGGAATATTGTGTGCATAAGGATGATGTCAGCTATGATAATTATAAGCAGCAGACAAGAAGAGTCACAAGTGTTAGTATGGAAAGCTAAGTCCGAGTATTAAAAGAAACTTGCTCTGGAAGTCAAAGACAACACAAAAGAATTCTATCGTTATGCTGCAAGTAAAAGAAAGAATGAATATGAAAGAATAACTCTAATGAATGCGTATGGTATGTGGGTGACTGATGCAGAAATGATTGTTCAACTAATGAGCAGCCATTTTGCTAAAAGCTATCAACTTGGTATATGCAACACTGAACTCATCACTACCTCTTCATTATATGAGGAAACTCATGTGTATAAGGAGGAAGTATTAGGACTATGGCACAAACAATAACAATTCTGCAATAGGAACTGAGGGATATAAGCATGGATACTAAAAGAGTGTTCAGCTGAACTGGCTATTCCTTTGACCTCGCTATATAATTAGAATCTCAGAAAAAGTAAGATTCCACAGGAGTAAAAGATATGTATGGTAATCCTGTTGCACAAGGGTGGTGCAAAAACTGATATCCAACTATTAACCAATCAGTATTTCAGGAGTGGTGGTGGTGATGATTTTGGAAATGTTGGTTAGGACTTGCATTCAGAAATGGACTAACAGAGATGGGTTTTACTAAAGGAAGGTCAGTTTTAGCAGCTTGCTCACATTCTATAATAATGTTGCCAATGAGTTAGACAAGGGGGAATGGTTACACTATGATACTTTGGGATTTTGCTAAGTATTTTCACAGAATCCAGCATGGAAGACTGTTGCATAAATTGGAGAATATGGCTTTGGATTATAAAATATTAGCATGGATAAGAGGATAGCTGACTGACAGATATCAAAAAGTTCTATATGGGGGGGGGGGGAAATCTGCAAGATTCAAGGTAATCAGTGGTTGCCTCATGGATCAGTCCTTGGTCCACTGTTATTCATCTGTACATTAATGAAATTGGGAAGGATTTGACATGCAATATACAGATATTTGCTGATGATGCAAAGATAAGTAGGGTAATCAGGAGTGCTGCTGATATGCAGTACGTGCAGAATGAGTTGAATAGACTGGAATTGTAGTCATGGGAAAATGGATGTCAGTTCAATGTCAGCGAATGCAAAGTTATGCACTTTGGCATGATTATGCTAGAAGAAACTGATCAGGCTAAGGATCTTGGAGTGTTAGTAGATAGGAAGTTGAAGTTCAGCAGCCATGTGACAAAGATTGCAAATACAACTCAAAAGATAATTGCAATGCTGATACAAACCTTGACATGTAAAGATAAGGAAGTCATTTTGCCTTTTTACAAGGCCTTGATAAGACCTCACTTGGACTATTGCATGCAAATCTGGTCTCCTGGTTTCCATGGTAATTCTGATACAGTGGAGAGAGTGCAAAGGAGCGCATCAAAAATGATATCAGGATTGTGCGTTACTGATTATGAAGAGACAGATTGAGAATTTGTAGGCCACAGACACTAGCAAACAGGAGAAAGAGGGGGGTGATATGATTGAGACTTAAAAACTTCTGAAAGGTTTACACAGAATTTCAGTAGATGGAATTTTTCATTTTATGGAGGTTGGGGGAAAGGACACAAGGGCATTCACAGAAGTTGAGAATGATGTCAAGAAGGGAGTTAAGGCTAGGTCTTTCTCTCATTGAGGTGTGTGATTGGAATGGATTGCCTTTGGATGTTGTGTGTCCAAATAGCATGACTGATTTCAAGAACAGGCATGACAGCTGGTGCGAATAATATGGCATTCCTCGATGAGTTCCTGAGTCAGTCCCTGGAGGCCTCTGTTAATAAGAATAATATAATAATGTATCAAAATAACCAAATAGCTATAAAAATCAATGAAAAAATTACAGAATGGAAATGAATAAATAGAGGGGACCATCAAGGATTTCCAATGTCATCACTGTTATTTAATATCTATATTGATGAAATAGTAAAGAAATGGAAGAAAATATAAAACCATGATTTAAACTGGATCTTGGAACTATACATCAAGTATAGTTTGTTTGCAGATGACCCATTTGTTTGCAGATGACCAGATAATCATAGCAAGAAGTGAACATGAACTCCAAAAATCAATATACTCCTTAAACATAACTGCCATTTTTACAATTCAGGCAATGACAATCTAGGAAAAGAAGGAGGAGCCATAGTATTCAACACAAAATACAAGGCTAATCTTCTTGAATGGCAGTCAGTCTCAAGTAGAGTAATGTGGGCAAATATGAGTGAGGAACTGGACAATGTGACTTATTTGTGCCTATGGTCCCACAGAAGGTTCTACTAAGATAGAAGTGGAGGAATTTTTTGAAGCTTTAGAAAAAGCAACTGACACAATGAAAAATGAAAAGTTGGTCCTTGTTAGGGATCTAAATAGCAGAGTAGGAAATGATTGTGAGACATACAAAAATATTTTGGGAAAATTTGGAGAAAAGAGCAAAGCTAATAATAATGGCAAATATCTGTTGGATTTCTGCTCAGGATATGGACTTGTTATTACTAACACCATGTTCCAAAATAAAAATGTGCACAAATTCACATGGAGAGAAGAGGCTAGGAATAAGAAAAGTCTCATTGACTATGTTAGTGTTGATAGTGATGTTTTCTCCCTGGTGCAGGACACCAGAGTGTACACAGGATTTGAAATTGGAAGTGATCACTATCTAGTCTTGAGCAAGATAAAATTGAATTTCATATTGAAAAGAATAACATGTAAGAAAGTTTTAAAGCGAATAAAAGTTGAGAAGCTCTCAGATGTGAACTGTAGACTTAAATACACAAAGATTATTGAAGAAAAAATGAAAGAGTTTGAGAACAGGAATCAAACCTTGGAAATTCGGTGGCAAACTCTGAAGAAAACATTGATTGATTCTGCCAGAGAGGCATGTGGTGAGGTTGTCTGTAAGGATAAAAAAATCAGAACTCCCTAGTGGACACAGGAAGTTAAAGAGGCAGTGAAGGAAAAGAAAAAAGCATATCAAAAGTTCCTGTCAAATAAGTCAGCTTGTGCTCTTAGAGAATATAGAGATAAATGCAAGAATGCTAAACACTGTGTCAAACTAGCTAAACAAAAGTCATGGGAGGACTTTGGCAAGAATATAGAAAATAAATATCAAGAAGGCGGCAAAATATTCTGGAGGTTGTTGAAGAAGCTTAGGAATGGAGGAAAGAGTGCTATAAAAGGAGTTAGAGATGATAAAGGTGACATGAAAACAGGAGAAAAAGATATCCTTGAAGTATGGAGTAATTACTTTGAAAAACTGCTAAATGAAACAAGCATTGATGACAGCACAGTGGTAAAAAACACTGACCAGGCATGCAGTCAAGAATACATATCCATACTTGAAGTAGAAAAAGCCATCAAAGGCGTGAAATGTGGAAAGGCATCAGGAGTAGATGATATTCGACCACAAATGCTGAAGTATGGTGGTATAAGAGTCTTACAGTGGCTGCACTGCATAGTTCAGAAGGGCTGGACAGAGGGACGAATTCCTGATGATTGGGAATAAAAGGGAAATAAAACTGCATGTGAGAATTACAGAGGTATTTCCCTACTGAGTGTTCCTGGCAAGATCTATGCAAGTATACTTGAGAAACGGTTGAGAAGAATTGTGGAAGAAAAGCTTGGTGAAGAACAAGCTGGATTCAGGCCAATTAGAGTATGTCAGGATCAGATCTTCACTTTGTGACAAATAGTCGAGAAAGCATGGAAATATAACAGAGATCTGTATTTAAGTTTTATCGATTTGGAAAAGGCATATGACAAGGTGCCAAGAGAGAAGCTATTCAATACGCTGCAGTTATATGGTGTCAATGGGGCATTATATCAAGCAATACTTAGTCTTTATTTGAGTTGTAAGTCAGCAGTTAGAATTAAAGGAAGTACAGGAAGATGGTTTAATGGTAAATCTGGTGTGAGACAAGGATGTACATTATCCCCTCTGTTATTCATTATCTATATGGATCACATTATGAAGGAAAGTGGTATTAAACATGATATCAAAATTGGAGATGTTAATGTCAGCTCTTTGCTTTATGCGGATGATGTAATACTTCTAAATAATTCTGCTACAAGTCTGCAAGATTCTCTGACTAAATTGAATAGCTGTTGTAATAGATATGGTATGAAGGTCAGCAATAAAAAGACAAAGACAATGAAAATAGGCAGAATCATTGAAAATGTCAACTGTGTTGTGAATGGAGAACCTGTGGAACAAGTAAAACATTTCAGCTATTTAGGCACGATGTTTACTGAAGATAGTAAATTAAATATAGAAATAGACAACAGAATCAGCAAAGCTGGTATGGTGGGAAGTCAATTGAATAAATTCATATGGAATAAGAGAGAAATTAGTCAGAACACTAAATTAGTTGTATACAAAACAGTGTTCAAACCAGTTTTAACTTATGGATCTGAGAGCTGGGTCAGAAGTAAAACACTTGACCAAAGACTAGAGACCACAGATATGAGAGTCCTGAGAAAGATTATAGGCGTGAACAGATGGCATCAATGGCAATATCATATTAAAAACGAGGATATTAGGAAAGAACTTGACATTGTCAGCATCCAGGAATGCGTTAGCAGAGCTAATCTCAGGTGGTATGGTCACTTAAACAGAATGGGCGAGGAAAGATTAGCAAAACAAGTGTTCTCTGCCAGGTTGGCAGGAAAACAACCCAGAGGAAGACCAAGATATAGGTGGATTGAAACTGTACAAAGTGCCTTAGATGATAGAAATATAAGATCTGATAATGTTGGAGTCTTGAAAAGTAACAGACTGATTTGGAGGAGAATTGTAGAAAATTGTAGTAAATTAATAATGATGTAATTTTTTTCATGTAGTACTATCATATCCTGTACACCCTTTGAGGGTACATAGCAGCAATTTGATGATGATGATGATGACATAACTGCCAAAAAATTTGGAATGCAAATATCAACAGATAAAAAAAAAATCACGGCTTTTAAAGAACCATCTTCGTTTAGAAGTAAAATCATGATTGAAAATAAAATTTTAGAACAAATTAACTGCTTCAAATATACAAAAGAAGCTGACATTGATATCAAAATTTCTAACTTTCTAAAGATAACAGAAATGATTAATAATATTTCCATACCTAACCAAGTTCAAAAGCATACAAGTTTATAAAGTTTTGGCGAGACCTTCTCTACTATACGGAAGTGAATTATGGACAACAAAAACTTCAGCAGAAAAAAAATACATAAAGAACTAAAAATAGACTCAGTATTGGACAAAGTATATGATTACTGAAAGAAGTGGATTGGGCATATCAAAAGAATGGACAGTTCAAGGCTATCCAAAAAAAAAAAATACTCCAATACCACCAGCTGGATGATATAGAAGTCAGGGATGACTAAGGGAAAAATGGAGTGTGATTGGAACAGGCCACTAGGCCTAAATCCCTGAAAGGATGATGATGATGTTTTAAGAGAAAATGCTAAGGAACTGGCAGCTTCATTGACCTGGCTGCTCAACGAAAGTCTAGCTACTGGGAAAATTACTAATGAGTGGAAGGATGGTAAGACAGTAAGTGCCACTGCACAACGATGGTGGTAGAATACAGGCATCTAACTATAGAGCAGTTTGTATTTCTTCTGTGCGGTTTGGAGAAATTAGTCAGGGGTCATATACAAAAAATTAGGCATATGAAGGTAATATCTGCGAAAGTCAGCATGGATTTGTTATATAGCATTGATGAGGGAGAGGCATATATTCCCTTTTTTTTTTTTTTTTTTTTTTTTTTTTTTTTTTGCAAAGGCATTTGATAGGGTGCCCATGATAAGTTGATATTTAATAAATGGGTGTTAGATATCAATATTAGTGAAGTAGATTGGAAATTGGTTGTCTAATAAATATCAGAGGGTTGTGTATGGAGGAGCTTCATCAAGGAAGATGGATCTTTTGCAGAGATCAGTACTTGCACCTTTGCTTTTTAACCTTTATGTCAATGATATTGCCACTGGGTTGCAGAGATATATTCAGTTATTTGCTGCTGATGATGTGAAGCTTGGGAGGATTATTAGTAATAGCACTGATGTTTTGTTCTTCAAGTGGATTTAAATAAGCTGGAAATGCAGCTAAATGTAGTCTTGAAATATGGGATCCACAGATAGAAGGTTGTACATACTCTATTGGTGATCTCTGCTAGATAAAGTGAATGAGGCAAGGAATCTTGGGTGATTGTTCATAAAATTTAAAGTTTAAGGGATATGTTGCAAAGGTGGTGAAGACAACCCAGAGGATTGCTGCAATACAAAGACAGACTTAGATTAGTAGAGATAAGAGTTGTGATTCCAATGTATAAAGCCCTGATCAGGACAATCTGGACTACTGTGTCTAGATCTGGTCATCAAGATTTGAAGAGGATAAATTAATTCTGGAGTGGGATACAAAGGTGGATAACCAAAATAATATCAGGACTTTAGACAAAGGGCATGGAAACTACAGAGTTTATTGGATAGAAGACAAGTATGACAGATTGAGATATTGCAACTGTTGAGTGGTATCTACAGGATTGGCACAGGAGGGATTTTCATACAGTAAAAACAAGGAGGCAGAACAAAGACAAGAGGCCATCGCTGAAAATTACAAAAGGAGGTGATGAGTAGGAGGGTGAGAAGTGGCTTTTTTGCATGGGAGGGTGGTTGAATCATTAAATTCATCACATGATAGAGTGGTGAGGGTTTAAAGAGTGGTGTGACAGACTACTGTCTAAGATGGGCATCCCTTAATGAGTCTTATGTCTCCATGGAGGTCCATAATAATGTCGGTGCTCAATGATGAGATCAGATGACTTAACTGAAATATCTACATTGATTAATGATGACTATGGCTACGCAGAGCTGAGCAAGAACCACTTCCTCTCTGCAAACCCTGCATATTTCTTCTGTGTATAGGTTAAAGAGAATCGGAGAAAAGACAGCCTTGTCTCACACCTTTCTGAACTGGGAATTCTTCTGAGGTCTCTCTATTTATTCTCAAAGATGCAGTCTGTTCCCAGTAAAGATAAGTTAACAGGCCTAATGTCTTTTCCATCCATGCCTATTTTTGATAGGATTTCAATTAATTGTTCATGTTGGACATTGTCGAATGCCTTTTTGTAATCTATATTTTAATTTCAGATTTAATCTGGTACAGCTTCTTATTCTCTCTTTGTTCCATGATGTTTGCCACTGTGATATCAATTTTTATCTTATAATCTGCCTTATAATAATGTAGGGAATAGACAGATGATGGTATCTTAGGAAACTAGCTGACCTAGCTGCAGCCTTGCCAATGTGGGTAGGGATCCAACATGAAATAATGTCCAGATGGAGGCTCCTTATATACAACAACTGTTGTACAAATGGATATGCGAAACCATCAGATGTTGTCCATATACCAGACTTCCAAGTACCTGAACTTTTTGAATCATTATAATAACATTCGTAGCATTTCAATTTTATGTAAACTCTATTGCATTGCAACTCAGCAGTATAGTTGGTACATTCTGATGAGATCTAATTAGATATTATGCTGTGGGGTCTGGCAGTTGTCTTCCCACACGACTTTGAACTGCCTGTATAGATAGGTACAAAATTCAAGTATTCTGCTTTGTGTATTTGCAAGAGCTGCTAGTGGGTAGCAGCAGGGTGGAATCTATGCAAGGAGAAGCTGCATGACGAATGAAGCTGTTCCATAACACAACTAGTAGCATCCATATGGGATTGGCTATAATAATGTCTAGAACTTGTAGTAATGCCTTCATTTGCAAAGCAAAGAAATGCATGTCAGTCTGACAGATACTTAAAATTTTTCCAGTGGGCATAAATAATCAGCCATATGGGGCTGGCAGGTATTTTATTTTGGCTGCTGTCTTCTGAGAGACAAAGACTAGGAATATGTGATGCTTGAAATTCTCCAGCTGCATTTCTGACAACCTGATGGTAGACTGGTTCTAGACATTAAAGTACACTGTCTCTTGCAGAAGTATACACTTGAGATCTATAGGGTCTTGATCTGAAAAATGCCCAGTAGATCAATGGATGACATCTGGTTCTACAGAAGTTGGTTGGCACTGAAGCAAAGCAGTTTTCAGTTTTTTCTTGAACTGTGCATCGTATCTTCCAGACAATATTAAGTGCATTGAATTTGATGTTTTTCTGATTTGTTTTTAGGGACAGGAATTCTGGGATATAAGAGGACATTGATGTTTTAGCAAAAACTCCTTAAGTCGATCTGTATTTGCATATCCATTATGTTTCAATATCGAAGGGGGATGAGTGGAATATTTCCTTGTCTTCTGGATTTTGTCCCAAACCTCTTTGATATTTGTTGTTCCAGTAAAGACGTGAACTGGATCCCCAAGTATTTTTGGCTCTGATGGGAAATATATCATGATCAGGCACAAGCATATTTGAAAGCAATTAAGTTGTATGTGGTCAGATATCTGCAGAAGATATCTCAAGCTTTCTTTGGGGCTTTTTTTTTTGGCTGATGTACATTCAGAATTCCATCCAGTTTGGGAAAAAGTGGAAACTGATTTGATATTTTGGATAATACAGTTGTCAAAATTTGTATTATATATTTTGTAATATGATACACTGCTTGATTAACAGGAGAGGAGCTGATTGTTGCAATATCGAATTTTGCCATGGATGAGAAGATATTTCAATCAGCTTGATCTATTTCATCTATTCTATCACCATATGTGATGGAATAAATATATGGTTATCTGTGTGTGCATATGACAGAGAGAGAAGTAGTAGTATTATTAGTAGTAGATGTTATCTTCTATTTCCCATTTAAAAAAGTGGGAAGAAGAACGGTGAACAAATTGTTAGGCTGATAGCAGTGAATGTGTGGGTATGTGGAAAAGCTATTACTTTCATGGTTTAGAAGGGATAGGTTATTGTTATCAAGCATGCATGCTACAACTCATCCTCTGATGTTACAGCATACATTACCCCCCAAGTATGTCTCTTGCAAGAGACATACTTGAAATCTGGTGAGAATTTCAGATCTCATGTTTCTGTAAGAGGATTGTCATATCATCCATGTTTTGGCAGAATTCACAATTCCAACATACAAATTTGGAGCATGTCCTGTCCCTGCATTTGTCATGCTTTGTATATGGTCATATTCTACTGAGAAATTAGGTTTATTTTTAGTTAAAATCAACACTTTTCCTAGTATAAAATTTATAGTAGCAAAAGAAAATAATGGAGTCTTTCTATTCCTTAAAGTGGAAGGTCTTAGTCAACTATTCTATTTATAGAAAACTCACTGGAAATTCATCCTTCATGACTCCATGCATCATTCATCTCAAAACTCAGTTATCAAGCCCTTCTCCACAGAGATCTGAGGATTTTAGTGCATTAACGATAGAATGATTTTCAATAGTTATTTCCTTCCTTCCATTAAATTTAAAAGAGAAAATTCCTCTCTTAGAACACCATGGAGTTTACTAGATTCCTTCTTTCTTCAGACTTTCTTATTTCAACAAGACAGAATTGTACTGTAAAAATTCAATTAGAACATACAGGTTATATCTGTTTTCATTATCCTGAGAGCTGTGGTCTTGCAGAACATAGAGTTTCTACTAGCAACAAGATCTTTTGGAAACAAAACAAAAATTTTTCATATCAGCTCTTACAAATTTGAGACTTTTCAAGGAATGATATGAAGCCATTGTAGCCTAAGTTGAAATTCAACCTAATCTGAAATGCAAAAATGGCTCAAATATATCAAAATTTTGGGACTGATCAGTTTGAACTGCTTCTAACAATTCCTTCTTTTAATTTTTTTCTAATATATATAAATTTATGCACTGAGCCACTGTCCTTTATTTCCTTATTAACTATATTTAAATTATTCCTTAGTTTTCTAACAGTATTATAGTGCTAGCCTCTGGGAGGGGAAACAAAGTACACCTTGATAATGTTTGTTTGCAATTCCATTTTTGCTTCATATAACAGATGTATGTTTACTCTGAAGATATGACAGAGATTAAACACTTTATTTTTTTTGTACATAATTTTATGTGTATAATCTATTTATTATATATATTACTTTCAATAATGGGGAGTAAGAGCAGTTTGTTAAATTTAATGCAGTAATATTTACATCTTTAATACTGTACTCTTTCTGTAATGAATTTGCTCTTGATACCCCACACTTGCACTGAGTTCTTGTACCCCTCATATGTGGGATATATTATGTAACGATAGGATTTTTTTTTTTTTTTTTTTGTACAGTGAATCCTCAGCAAAGAGGTGACAAAATGCTCCTCAAAATATCTGATAAATACCAGAGAATAACAGCAGAGATAATTTATACCCTTTGCTGAAACAAAAAACTAGAAAGTTTAAGAATAGAGCAGAATGCAATCTGCCCTAAGAGATTCGAATATCCTATGTGCTCTAAGATTCCTCAAACATTTGGATGTCTGCACAGTTAGTTTCTTAATTAGCTTTATATTTATTTATGGCACGGTTGATGAAATTATCATTGAAAATAGCAAGCCAAAAATTGATAGGCTTATTTCTTACACCTATATATATATACAATACCAGATTCCTCATATAGATTACGATGATGAGAAGAGAATGTTTTCTAACATAAAACTGAGAACCAAAGGTTTCTACATAGTTGGAGAAGAATGGGAAGATCTAAGACAAGATGATTATTTTTAGTTTCAAGAATAAACTGTACCTTTAGATGTATGACATCAACCTTGTTAACAAACTTGAAGCTATGTCTGCAAGCCTTGCAAGAGAAAAAACATCTTTCACCTCTGACCAAAAAAAAGGCCTGATTAGGAGCGGTTTCAAAATTTGATAGTTATATATCAAATGTAGATAAGAACAAATGCATCTAGGTGTGTCTGCATGGTTAGCTGGGTAGCAATGTGCTTCGCAACCATATGCTTGGGAAAGGAGTGTCCTGGTTCGATTGCCATTGTCAACGTGAGGAGCTTAAAAATCTTTCTCAGGTATAGCCAAGTTAGCCAGTCTTGGGCGTGGACTGCAAGGTTTTTCTCCCCAATTTATCTGGGATTTTTCCTCCCACAAGCAGGCAAACCAGCCCTTTGAACACACGCAGCTACAGACATAGGACACACCAGGAGGCATAGGGCTAGCCACCATATACTTGGGACTGGTACGGCTTAGAAGGGTTAAAGATGGCTCCATAACAGGCCACTAGGCCTAATACCTGACGGGAAGAAGAAGAAGCATCTAGTGTCTCTTACACACTATTTCGATAAATAAAATAAACAAAGTTGATTACAAGTCAAAAAATTCAATAATGCTAGATGGAAAAGTTTGTTCAAATAAATCCAGGGTACTTTCCAGATGTATGGTGGTAAACAGCATAATAATATTTAGATCTATTAGAATATCGGTAGATGCAACATAAAGTTTAGTAAAATTAGTGAAAACTAGTTTATTTGTTGTCAGCATGATGCTTGTTTGTTTGTTGTTGTTTATATAAGGTTTATATTTGATTATAGTATATTAGTTTAATCTAGTTTGAGTGTTTTAATGAAATGCAAGGGTTGATGAGTGTGTATTTTTATATTTAATTGTTGAATTAGCAAGTATAGTGACACAACAATGAAAGCAGCCACCCTTTGTTTAAATTCAATACATGTAGTTTCTAACAGTATGGCATGTGTGAGATATATTCGTTATCAAATGCAAATAATTTATAGCAAAAGATAATGGTGTGAGAATTTGTCAGAAATTAGTGGTAATCAAGCAGAGGGAGAAACATGAGGTTCTGAATGTGAGCAAGACTTCTATAGTACGCCCACAGATACGCGATCCTTCGACACTTCTGCGCATGTCAACAGAAGGAGAATCCATTCTGATAATAGGGTAATCAATCCGTATTGTGGGATGAGTTCTTTATTATTACACATGGGAAAATTAACTTCTCTTTTATGATCATTGTAGTTTTCAAAGTAACTATTTTGCTTGTATAATAATTGGAATATTTTACCTATAAAGCATGTGATTTTGCGTGTTGTAGACTAATTCGTTCATTGCCTTATTTCTTTCTCCCCTTCAACATGAATTGACTCTTCTTGGCAGTCTGCCAATGAGAGTTCTCCCTTCTGTGGCCAGACTATAACAATGAATGAAATGAGCCATTGTAACAAGTAGTGCTCCATGTGAGAAAGAATGGATACCTGAATAGAACTGGTAGAGTGCATATCAGTGACAGGTAATACAGAAATACTAGAAGAAACAGAAAGTGTACTGTATGATGACAGAAATCTTGCAGTTTTTTTGAGTACTTCATAATACAAAATTATCTTTTTTCTGAGATGTTTTTATCAAAAACTGTCTTAAATGATTTCATGTATCTTTTTCAGTTCATTATTATGCAAACCTAAAAATAAGTTGATATAAAAATGGCTTGCAGTAACTTCTGGTTATATTTATTATTTATATCTTGATATATAAACTAGATATTTTCTTATTACAAAAAAGCCATGAAATATACATACAAACTGTCCTTCATCAATTCCAATAACTGTATAATCTTCATTTTCAGTGTCCAGTTCTTCAAGTTTAGTGGCAACAACTGCAGACAAAGTTTGCCTGAAAAGAAAATGTAATGCATTAGTTTTGAAAGAGATTAATGTCTTGCTTAATAATTAAAAGGGGAAAGGAGTTATAAATCCTGTAAAAAATGTTCATGTAAGATAATAGCTGATGATAAACCTACTAAGTTCAAGTAGAAACCATTTCTAGTCAAGTCTTATGTTATATATGGCAACAATCATAGCAAAATTCTGGCATGTGTTAGGAAAAATATGGTGCCACCATTCTCATTTAAGATGAGGTGCAAATTTGAATCTGCTGAATCTGTTTTAGAAGAGCAATAGAAATATCAAATGATATTCACTTGATGTTTGCATTAAGAAGCAAGGATGAGAAGTGAATTGAATTCAAATCGCAAACTGATTCATTATACAAATTATGGAAACAAATACCATGTTAAAGTAAAACTTCAGTTTAACATAAACCAAAATAATCACTTGACATCTTCGACCTTCACATTAAGGTCATCATCTGGAGTGTACACATATATATAAAGAAACAAGCTACACTACATAGTATGCTATAGTTACATTAATTTGTTTGGTCAACTTTTAAAACTACTGGTCTGATCTCTGGTTTAAATAAAAAACTTACTACATCAACACTAGAATTCTGTTATTATTATTATTATTATCTATTTGGTTACAAAAAATAAATTAAGCTGGAGAGCAACATGCGCTCACATAATTACTCATGTAAATGTACATACAAAACAGTATGGATGATGGCTGATAAAAACTAAAATTACAGCCCTAAAATCAGAGTTTGCAGGAAAACTTGAAGAACTTAAGTGGACTGGATGTATGCCATCCAAATTCTTGGAATTTTTATGCCATCATTATTAAGATTAGGATGGTTGATCACAAGCTTCTTTAAATTTACGTTCATATAAAGTTTTTGTATGATGTAAAGAGCAGGTACTTTTCCAAACAATTTGGTGCAGGGTGTTAAGGGTGTGATCTGAGAGGCCTGATCACCAAAATTGTTAAATTTAGTGTGTCATTTATGTTCTTTTTTTATGGATAGGAATTGTGCATCCAGTTTCACCAATATAAGGTAAGTTACAGGTGCAATGGATGCGATATACTCCATGGTGAGCTAATGGGGGGGGGGGACTCTTAGAGGAGCTGAATAAGTTTTTTAATTTTATAGGCAGTTTAAAAGTAGCATTAAGATTATAATGGTGTAGAATTGTATTTATTTTTTCTGATAACCCTTTAATATATAAGATAGCTTTGGTTTTACTAATCTATATTTATTTTTTTGGTCAAGTTTTATGAAGAACTTTATTGATAGTATTTTTAGTTAGTAAGGGGTTTTTTTTTTTCCACAAGAAGTCAGGAGAGTACTTTTAGCGGCTGACTAAATTAATGTAACTTTAGCATACCATGTAGATTGTGGTGTAGCTTGTTTCTTTGAATACATGTGTATACTCCAGATGACGACCTTAATGTCAGTGTTGAAACATAAAGTGATTATTTTGGCTTATATTAAACTGAAGTTTTACGTTAACATGGTAATTCTTGTAGATAGGCTTATATGTTGGTAACACATGACTATTAAATTATTTAAGGAAGTTACAACGTATACTGGAATATTAATTAAAAAAAACTTTAATAAATACTCCCTATATTTCGGCAATGTCACATTACCATCTTCATGGGAACATACAACAATGACACGTGCACGCAGACACTACAAAAAGCAAATGAAGCAGAAGAGAGAAAACGACTGTTGTTCCTAGAGTCCTAAAGGTGCTCCCCCCCCCCCGAGGGCT
Source organism: Typopeltis vanoorti (assembly GCF_054136105.1). Lineage (NCBI taxonomy): Eukaryota > Metazoa > Arthropoda > Arachnida > Uropygi > Thelyphonidae > Typopeltis > Typopeltis vanoorti. Next base: position 14,979,258 of record NC_143557.1, read on the forward strand.
ATATTGGGTTGTCTTGGCTGTTGGGCTGAAGTTCTCAAAATGCAAGCTTCCCAAATTTGGGGCAGTCTCATGCACCCAAATTTGTTGAGGTTTGGAAAGTTTTTTTAAGAGCTGAGACTGATTCCATGAACAATCTTTCATATTTAAATTTGCTGCAGTGTATTAACGTGGCTTTCTTCCAATGTATTCTGTGGCGGGTATCTAGAGCATGATCTGCCTGCAAGCCCAGAGTGGCTGTACTGATGAAACCGGATGTAGTCATTGTGTTCCAAAATCCTGACATTTGCTGTCCTGCCTGTTCAGCCAATGTAGGATAGTTTACAGCTGCAAGGGACTTGGTATACCCTAGGTAAGTCTAGTAGAAGTGGTTGGTCTTTGGTGGAGCAGATAAGGAATGCCAATTTTTTTATATGGTTTGTAACAAGAATTCAAGACATTTTTTTAAAGATTTTGGTTAACTTTTCAGAGGTGCCCCAGATATAGGGAATGGTGATGGATTTAGTGTAATCTTTGTTATAAAGGGAGGGTTAACTGGTTTTAATATTTTTTGGGGGTTGTAGCCATTGGCTAAGAAAGTGTTAAGGATGTGGTTTAGTTCAGTGGTTAGGGCATTGTCATCTGAACAGATTAATTTTGCCCTGTTAGTGTTTTTATAACCCCATATTGTTGTGTGTGTGGGGGGGGGGAGAGATTGCTGGTGAATTTATCTGCTTGTATGGGTGGGTTTTCAGTAAACAAAAAAAATCAAGGATCTATCAGGCTGGTCAGTGATTAGAGTGTCTAGGAAAGGGAGACTGTTGTTTTCCTCTTTTTCCAAGGTGAACTGGATTCTCAAGTATTGGTTGTTTAAGTGTGTTAAAAAGGAGTGAAGTGTATCTGGGCCATGTGGCCAAATGGTTGGTTTTTGTGGAGGCAGAGTTTAAGGTTTTCTCTTCAAGTCTCCATAAAGAAGTTGGCCAGGGGGTGGGGAGAGTGGTGAACCCATGGCTGTCCCCCTCTATCTGTTTATATAATCTTCCTTGCCAAAGGAAATAGCCTGAGTTCATTGTGAACTGAAATAGGGCTGAGATATCATTGGGAGGAAATTTGGCTTGGTTTGTCATTCATGTATGTTCTCATGAAGATGGCAATGTGACATTGCCAAAATATAGGAGGTATTTATTAAAGTTTCTTTTAATTAATATTCCAGTATACACTGTAAATTCCTTAAATAATTTTATAGTCATGTTAACATGGTAACTGTTTCCATAGTTTGTATAATGAATGCTGATCACCATGTAACCATGAAAGAAATGATAAAACTGATATTTTTCTTTCAAATTCTGAAAAACCTGAATCAAAATTTGAGACAGAATAAAAAATAAATAAATAAAACAATTATAATAATAATAAAAAAAAATCTGAATTTAAATCAATAACAAATATCAGTTTAAACTGAAACAGAGAAATAACACCATAATTACAACTCAAAAAAATTATATTGTTTTCCCTCCACCAGGTAAGATTAGTCACTAGGACTGCACGAGAAATAGTGATTAACCGATTCTCATGGACCCTACTTTTTTTTTTTTAAACCATACAATTTGTTCCCCCAACTTTCCATTAAAAATTTTAGGTTTTTAACATATTAATACTCACTATTTCTATAAAACATTGTTACTATTAAAATGTCTAATTGATTTTTTTTTTTAGATTAAATTTTCATTCAAAAATACTTTAATTTATATGAGTTATTTTCTTGACAAATTTATTAATAACTGTGTGCGTGTTTGTGTGAGATTTTATATTTTTTTAAGAAATTAAAGAAAGTTTAATTACAAACCATTAATATGCACTTCTCAAGAACAAGAGGAAATAAATGAGGCGAATGAAAATTCCTTTGAATAATGTTCAAAATGCAGCAGTTTTGAAGTGAGATTATCAAGGTCATTTGAGGTTGAACGATAAAGAAAACTACTTTGACCTCAGATTATTTGGGCAGTTGGTAACATTGAGCTCATTTTAGGTGAGATTAGTTAAACAGACTCTTTTGTGACAGAATTAAGAGCTCTGTCCAGCAAGTCTGCTACAACTAATTACCTAGTAAACAGACATTGTTGGTATCATTCCAATGATGCACAATTCGAGTTTAGAACCCAGAATCTCACTGGCCAATATCTGCCACTCTAAGCAACACACAAATGCAATGAGGTGGATTTTCAGCTGCAATAAATTTACAGGCACAATAAATATGGTGAAATAATGTGAAAGAGAATTTACAGAAACAGAAAGTGAAGAAACCTAAAGGTATAATATCTGTCTTAGATATGAGTCACATATGGTAGTCATTCATTTTAGAAATTATGGACTTTACAACAGTGCTATAAATAACTATTTTAATTTCCCAAAGTTTTGACCTTAATATTAAGGTCATCATCTGGAGTATATACAAGGACAAGCTGAGTTACAATTCACACAGTATGCTAATGATTTGATCAACAGTTATTCTACTAGCATAACCTCTAGTGAAATATAATATAATATATATATATATAATATAAAAATAAATAAATAAAAATACAAATAAATAAAATTAATTAATTAATTATCTTATTTTTTATTAATTTTATTTTATTTTACAAATAAAATTAATTATTAAAAAAACTACATCAAAGCTAAATTCTATTTTTCTATTTAAGATAACATAAGAGACACATTCTTTCATATAGATAGTTTTCTTACAGTAACAATGATGTCCTAATTTAACATGACAATTGTTATATTAGATTTTAGATTCTGGCTTATCCACAGTCCTGTTTGTAGTTAACTCTTAGGGAGAAAGGTTCCGTGGGTGGAATATGTACCTTCCATATGCTTGGGAGTTTTAGACCATCATTATTGTTCAGATTAGATGGTTGATAAGAATCTCATAGGTATCCTTAAATTTACATTCATATCATGTTTTGATGTGATGTAAACAACTGGTGCTTTTCCAGTCAATTCAAAGTGAAGTGATCAAGGCATGATCAGAAAGGTCAGCTTCACCATAGTTATATTTAATGTGTCGTTTATGTTCTTTTTGTCTGATAGGAATTGTGCATTCTGTTTCCTCTATATATGGTAGATTCTTCTTCTTATTATTGTGCTATCTCCTATCGAAGGTCAGCGACCATCTTGGCGAACAAACTGCGCTCTTGTGCTAATCTGAGCAGTTGTGCACTGCTCTTTCCTGTCCACATCTTGATGTTGTCAAACCATGATATTCTTTTTCTTCCTCTAGTTCCTTTGCCACCAATTCTTCCTATCAAAATAGTTTGTAGAAGTTGGTATTTGCTGTTTCTCATGATGTGGCCAAGATATGATGTTTTTCGTTTCTTGATTATTTGTACAAGATGTTTAGCTTTGCCAATGGATTTTAAGACATCTTCATTGGTAATTTTTTCTGTCCATGATATCTTTAGCATTCTTCTGTATAGCCACATCTCAAAGGCTTCGATTTTCTTGATGGTTGTCACCTTCAATGTCCATGTTTCAACTCCATAGAGCAGAATAGATCACACGTAGCATTTCAGCATTCGGCATCTGACTTCCATGTTTAGGTCTTTATTGCAGAATAGTGTTCTCATTTTCATGAAGGACTGCCGTGCAACTTCAATCCTTGTCTTTATATCTATTTCTAGATCCCACCATTCATTAAGCCAGCAACCAAGATATTTATATCTTGACACTTGATCAATATTTTTCCCATTGAGTGTCAATTTCATTGATGAGGCTGGATGTTTGCTGATGATCATGTATTTTGTCTTGTTGATGTTTATATTTATTCCCATTCTTTGGCTTTCTATGTATACTCTGTCAATGAGTTTTTGGAGATCCATAATATTATCTGCAATTAGCACGGTGTCATCTGCATATCGAAGGTTGTTAACAATCTTTCCATTTAATGCGATTCCCTCTGAACATTCTACCAATGTTTTATTAAAGATTACCTCTGCATATATGTTGAACAGGAGTGGTGAGAGCACACATCCTTGTCTCACTCCTCTTTTGATGTTAATATCACTGGTGGTAATGTTGTCTAATTGAACGGTAGCTGACTGATTCCAATACAGATTTGTTATTAGTCTTATGTTTTGTTCGTCTAGCGTTATTTGTTGAAGGACTTCTATTAAGTTATTGTGTCTGACTTTATCGAATGCTTTTTCAAAATCTATGAAACACATAAAGACAGATTTCTGTTTTTCTATGCATTTTTGTATCAATATTTGGGTACAGAAAAGGGTCTCTCTAGTACCAAAACCATTCCGAAAGCCGAATTGTGTTTCACTTAGAGTTTCTTCATTTTTTCTATAAATACGATTCTGAATTACTTTCAAAAATATTTTTAATGTTTGGCTCATTAGACTAATAAGTCGGAAGTCACCACAGGAATTCGCTTTGAGTTTCTTTGGGACAGTGATAAATGTAGATTTGAGCCAATCTGATGGAAATTCATCACTTTCATATATTTTATTAAATAGTTTTTCAAGAAGTTTGATGTTATCTGGTTCTATTAATTTTAAAAATTCTGTTTGCACACCATCTGGTCCACTGGCTTTTCCTGTTTTACTTGTTCGTATAGCATTCTCTATTTCGCATTTCATGATTGCTGGTCCTTGAATGTTATCTTTTATATTTATAGGCTTCTGTCTAGTATCATTGAAAAGTTCTGTTACACATTTTATCCAAATCTGTGCTTTATTCTCTTCTTCTAGAACTATTTTTCCATTTTCGTCTCTTAGAGACACTATTTGCTTTTTCCTCAGTTTTCCAGAATTTCGTTGATTTTCTTATACAGATTGAAATTATCATGTTTCTTCTGAAGCAGTTCAATTTCAGTACATAAATTTTTCATCCAATTTTCCTTGGCTTCTTTTATTTTTTTCTTGATGATGTTATGTGTTTCCGTATACCTGGCAAGGTCTTTGTTTTTGTACATTCTTCTTGTATCAATAAGAGAAAAAATCTCATCTGTCATCCATTCCTGTTGTTTTATATTATTCACATAACCTACTTCTTCAATACTTGTTGTTATGATGGCATTCTTTAAGCTATTCCAAAGAGATTCCACACTTTTATTTTCTTCTATGTTAATCTGTTGTAATCGCAGGTTAAGCTGTGTCTTGGCACTTTTATTTATGTTCGGGTCTTTCAGTTTTTCTACATCAATTTTCTTTTTCTTCTTTTGTGATTTTTTAGCTGATTTTAATCTAAGACGTACTTCTGCAACTATGGGATTGTGGTCTGATGAGATATCTGCTCCAGGATAAGTCTTTGCACTCTTTATACTACTGTGGAATCTTTTATTTATCAGTATATAATCAATTTGATTTCTGACAATGTTATGTTGGTTATCTTGAGGCGATTTCCAAGTGTACAGTCTTCTGGGTGGAAGTTTAAACCAGGTATTTGCTATTGTTAGATCTTCTTCCTGACAGAACTGTACTAGGCGATCTCCTCTGTCGTTTCTGGTGCTTAAGCCATGTTTGCCAACAATTTCTCCATCACACCCTCTTCCCACTTTTGCATTGAAGTCACCCATCACTATGTTTATATCATGTTTCTTTATTAGGTTTTTAATCTCTTTTAGGTGTTCATAAAACTCTTCAACATCTTCTTCACTTTTGTCAGCTGTGGTTGCATAAGCTTGGATGATATTTATGTTAATGGGGTTTCCCTTAAGTTGTAACAGCATTATCCTTTCAGAAAATGGAATCCAATTTATTACTGATTTATTGATTTCTTCATCTACTATTACAGCTACACCATGTCGATGTTTGTTCTCATCATTCCCAGAGTAATACATCGCCGTATTATCTTGTTGACACTTTCCAGATCCTGGCCATCTTGTCTCTCAAATTCCCAAAATCCGGATGCCCAGCCTCTTCATTTCTCTTGTGGCATTTCTTAATTTGCCAGCTTCATACAGAGTTCTGACATTCCAAGTTGCAATTTTAAAAGTGGACACCATTTTGAGCCCGGAGATTCTTCGCACCCCTGTCCCATTTAAGGGACGCCGGGAACTTGGGGCCAATTGTAAGGGTTTGCTCGCCATGGTGGTTGTTCTGGAGATAAGGTAGAGCAGTAGTTTCTCCATTTGCTTTCTGCTCTGCAGTATTACAGATGTACACAATATAATCATATTGCCATCTGCAAATCTCTGATCACAAGCTTTTCCGTCATCATTTGGCTTCAACCTTGTGTCAGTACTGACAATGCTGCTTCCCAATGTCAGGGGCAGTGACCCCAGCAGGTGCTTATTTAATGGTGGCACTACTCGCCATGTCACCGAGTTGTCATTGGGCTTTGTGAGGTTTTAAGTGAAACAGAGTTGCCACTTCTGCTCCCCCACGCCCTGATAGCTCAGTCGCTGTTGGTCCACAGCTGCTTATTCACCAGATTGCTCTGCTTATATCGCAGCTAGCCTCCATATCTGAAGGCTGTTCCCCGATCCGCCACCTGGGGATGCACCCGGTAGTAGTCAGCTCTGCCCCGGGTATGGTAGATTACAGGTGCAATAAATACGGTATACTCCAGGGTGGGCCAGCGGAGGGAGTGGGTCTTTGGATGAGTTGAGTAAACATTTTAATTTTGCAGGAGGTTTAAAGGTGGCTTTTAGGTTGTATTTCTGTAGTATTCCATTTATTTTATCTGATGTCCCTTTAATGTAAGGAATGGTTATAGTTTTATTGTAGTCTGGTTTCTCTTTGTTTTTTATTGAGGTCTTGTAGACAATTTTGTTAATAGTGTTTCAGCTGTAACCATTTTTTAGGAAAGTATTGCTGATAACTTTAAAGTTGTCTTTCAGCGCGTGTTCATTGGAGCAAATCTTCAAAGCCCTGTTTTTTAGAGTATTAATGACACCTAGTTTTTGTGCTGGGTGGTGGTAGGAGTTTGTGTATATATTCCTTCACTGTTTGTGTAAACAGTGAAGGAAAGCCTGCCATAAGGAAGATGTGGGACAAGTGTATCTAGAAACAGAAGTGTCTTCTGCTTTTCAATCTCAACTATGAACTATATGCATTTGTGTTGTTTGTTTAGGTGGCTAAGGAAAGTGTCTAGTGTCTGGTGGCCATGGGGCCAGATTGTGAAAACATTGTCAATGTTTTCTTAATTCACATTAAGCCAGACTTTGGGTTTTAAAGGAGAGGAATCTAGAGCATGTTGCTCAAAATGTTTCATATAAAAGTTAGCAATAAGGGGGATAATGGCAAGCCCATGCCTGTGTCTTCTTTTTGTAGGTAGAAAGCATGTTGCCATACAAAATAACCAGAACATAATGCATGCGCAAAGAGCACCGTGATATCTGGAGGGAATTTGTCCTGTAAAGGACAAACTCCCTCCCAAGGTATTTTTTTCCCAAGATATTTGTATGATTGGGACATTTGTAAAGAGGGCAGAGACATCAAAACTGACTAATAAATCATCTTTTTCTAATGTAATGTCTTTGATTATGTTTATGAAGTTGTGTGTTTCTGATAAATGTCGGGAAATTAAAATAGTTACTTATAACATGGTTGTAAAGTCCATAATTTCTAAGATGAATGCTGATCAAGGTGCAACATTAAAAGAAAGGATTCACATATGGTAGGATTTTAGTGATCATATTTAGTATATAAATCGGAATAAATCAAAGACAGATTTATATACTAAATATAAACCAAAGTGAATTCATATAAACATCTAGGAAAAATCATTCATACAAATATCTTGGGAAAAAAATACAAATAACCATAAATTTACTTGATCATGAAATTTCAGCTAGAATAAGAGCTTGATGGAAAGTTTTCAAGCATTATAGAGAAATATTTAAAAGCAATTTACCAAACTGCCTAAAAAGAAAAAATTTATAACCAGTGTACAACAATGACTCTATGGTAGTGAAACCCGTAGTGTGACTAAAAAACACCCCGAGAAACTGAAAACAACACAAAGAAAGATGGAAAGAGCCATTTTGAGAATAAGATGGTTAGATAAAAAGAATAATACTTTGATAAGGAAGCAAACAAAGGTAAGACATTGCTTTAGTAATAAAAGGAAACAAATGGCACTGGGCAAGACATAAGAATGTCTGACAACAGATGGACAAAGAGAACAACAGAAAGGAATCCAAGAACTGGTTATTGAAAACCAGGTATACCAATGGTAAGATGGCACAAGATAACAAGATGTTATGAACATTTATGGTGGAAAGATGCACAAAACTGGCTAAAATGGAAGAAGCATGGAGAGGCATTCGTTCAGTAGTGGATATATTCTCATACCTGTTAAGAAGTTAATAAACTTTGTACCAAGGTACTTTGTCAACAGGTCTGTGTCCTATATTCAGTGTACAATTCATGGATTTTATAGAATTACTGATAAAAAAAGCAAACCATTTTATTATCATCATCTATACTGGACTTCACTGTTTATTTCTGCATGGAGTCAAGACTCATCGTGAGAGCTCCACTCTAGGTCCAACAAAGTTGATCATACAATATCTTAAAATCATTCACTTGGTGTGCATCCACTCTTCTTTCAGGTAATGCATTCACAAATCCACTACTCTCCAGGAAAAGAAAACCTTTCTAGTACAGACAAGGCCGTATATGAATCTGTGAAGGGCTGCTTTGCCCTTGTGCATTCAGTTTGTGATGCCCATTGCAAAATATCTGCATTTTCTATTGGAATGTTCTGATATTATGTTAGCAATCTGGCTTTATATACTCTTTTTAAAGTTACCTCCTATCCTTTAAATTCAGATGACAAGATCTGTAAAAAGAAGTCCAGGTATATAATCTGATCAAAATCCTATACAATGGAACCATTCTTATCTTTGATGGGTAATACTTCTCAACACTGCTGCATTCTGCTAGGTAGTCCTCACCACCTCCACAAAGATTCCGGTTCTGGTATAATCTCACCAGTTTCTTCTTCTTCTTTCTCAGTCATTTTTGATACACTGCTGAATGATCTTCCAATTTTCCTGGTCTTCTGTTTCTGCCATCCATCTCTTTCCAGCCAGTTTTTATATTTCATCTGCCCATCTTGTTTTTGGGCATCCTTGTCTTCTCTTTCCAGTTGGTATCCATTCTGTTACTTTTCTAGTCCATCTATTGTCTGTTCCTTGAGCAGATGTCCTGCTCATCTCCATTTTGATTCTTTTACAATTTCTATTGCATCCAAGACTTTTGTCTGTGATTTGATCCATTTCTTCCTCTTTTTATCCATTAGTGTTATTCCTAGGATGATTCTCTCCATTCTTCTTTCTGTAACCAGTATTTGTTTTTTCATTTGTTTAGTTAGCACCCAGGTTTCTAAGCCATAGGTGAGTACTGGTAATATGCCAATGTTCAATACTTTACTTTTCAGGCAGACAGGTAAGTTACTTTAGAAGAATAAGTTTGTTCAGTTTATGCATTAGTACAAGTTTACACTGCTTCACCTGTCGCTATTGCGCAGTTGAAAGGCAACATTTCACATAACCTTTCAGTGAATTTTCGTTCAGCCTACTTCAGTTGTGTGTGTGTAACAAACATATTTTTAGAAATGGAAGGAAATAATGTACATTACTGGCATATTTTGCTTTTTTATTTCAAAAAAGGCAAACGAGCTGTGGAGGCCAATAAAAAAATATGCAGCATATATTTTTTTACATTATGGGGATGGTGCCTTAACATAACACGTATGCCAAAAGTGGTTTGCTAAATTCCATTCTGGAGATTTCGCCGTCAGTGATGCGCCTCACGCCGGTCGTACGACCGAGGTTGATTTGAGTGTTGCGAAGGATATCATTGACAAAAATCCATCACAAACAGTGCGGGTGATTGCTGCAGTACTGAACATATCCCATACAAACGTTGAAAACCATTTGCACAAGCTGGGATATGTTTCAAAACTCAATGTTTGGGCGGCGCACGAATTGACTGAGGCTAATATGACTGCTTGCATATCCATCTGTGATTCGCTGCGACGTCGCCAAGAAAACTACCCATTTTTGAAGTGGATGATTACGGGAGATGAAAAATGGGTTGTGTATAACATGGTACATAAAAGATCATGGGGGCACAAGAGCGAACTGCCGCAAACAACCTCTAAAGTGGGATTGCACCCAAAGAAGATCGTGCTCTCTGTGTAGTGGGATTAAAAAGATGTTGTCCACTACGAGGTGTTACCGATAGGCAGAACGACCGATTCAACTGTATTGCTCACAGTTAACGTGACTGGTCCGTGCAATTAGCACAAAACGTCCTGAAGTGGCAAATTGGAAAGGAGTTGTCTTTCACCACAACAACGCCAGACCCCACACTTCATTAACAACCCAGAGTAAATTGCTACATCTTGGCTGGGATGTTTTGCCGCATCCTCCGTATTCCCTGGACCTGGCACCTTCCGATTACCACTTATTCCGATCGTTGCAGAATTCTCTGAACGGGAAAACCTTCGGTAATGAGGAGGCTGTCAAAAAACATCTGGATCAGTTTTTCGCCAGTAAACCTCAGGAGTTTTATGAACGTGGCATAATGAAGTTGGTGGACAGATGGCAAGAGGTCATTGATATATATATATATATATATAACTGACTAGTATGTATTATATTTATATTAAATAAAATGTTTCATTCCACTCTGAAAAACCAAATGAACTTATTTGCCAACCCAATAGAATCTCTGTCTTATTCCCTTTTGTATAGGAATCTCGTTACTTTCAATTTGTTGTATAGTTGCTGTTCCATTTTTGTATATTTCTTTTAATAGTTCCACATATTAGTATTATTATTATTATTTCAGGCGACTCCAGGGAGTTCTTAGACTCATCAAGGGAAGCCCTAAACATCATGTCCACACAACTATACGACATTCTCACAGTATCTATCATACCTTGCCTTGAACTCGCTCACCGTCATAGCACCCACAACAGACTCTGGCAGCTTATTCCACTCATTTACCACTCTAAAAGTAAAGAACCCAGCTCTAGCATCCCTGCGAACCACACTCTTGCCCAGCTTCCATAGGTGTCCTCTAGTTCTCCGACCACCAGTCCTGATCTCAAAAATATCCTCTGAATTAATCCTATAGAATCCCTTTAGCAATTTGAATGTCTCAATCATATCTCCTCTTTTCTGCCTATCAACTCGTTTCTGCAACCCACAAATCTTCAACCTGTTCTCATATGGTTCATTCCTTATAACTGCTATCATCTTAGTCACTCGCCTCTGGATCCTCTCCACCTCCTCCCCAACAAGAAGGAACCGAGGTGAACAAATCTGGGCACAGTAGGTCGAGATGAGGTCTTATCAAGGCTCGGTACAGAGGTACAATAACTTGCTTGTCTCTGCTCATGAAGGTATTTTTCAACAACCAAGTGAGTTGATGAGCTGATTTAGCCACTATTGCAATGTGCCCCCTAAACTTCATCTCCCTATCCACCAACACTCCCAAGTCCCTGGCCTCATCAATCTCCTGGAGTACAGTTCCACCAATGTGGTATACTGCTGCAAATCTTTTCACCCCGAAATGCATAACCTCACATTTTGTCACATTAAATTGACATCCATTCTCCTTAGCCCAGAACTCCAATCTATCCAAGTCGTCCTGCAAGATTTTGACATCTTCTGCATTCACTATCGCCCTACCCAACTTTGCATCATCAGCGAACAAATGAACTGTTCCACTATCGCCCTACCCAACTTTGCATCATCAGCGAACAAATGAATTGTTCCACTTAGATCCTTCCCTATATCGTTAATGAACAGATTAAACAGCTGTGGTCCAAGAACAGAACCCTGCGGCACACCATTAGTCACAGGCCGTCTTTTGGATTCTACTCCTGAATAAACTACTCTTTGATATCTCTCCATCAACTACCCACCTATCCATCTCACCAACCCTATATCCATTCCCATAAGTTGTAATTTACGGATTAGAATTCCATGTGGTATCCTGTCAAACACCTTTGCCAGGTCCAGCAGTATCAATGTAAACCCATTTCCCTTATCCAGTTCAGCCGTCACCTTGTTATAAAACTTGAGCAAGTTACCGAGGCATGATCTACCCTTCACAAAGCCATGCTGCCCCATGTACAGTATCTCATTTTCATCAATCCATTCCTGTATTTTTCCCTTGACTACTTTACTGGTATGGACTGTTTTTCTAGAGTTTATATTATTGCAGAAGTTTTGATACTGTCAAAGGCTTTTTCATAATCTATAAATGCTAAACAGAGAGGTTTTTGATATTCTTCTGTTTTTTTTTTCATGATTTGCTTCAGTGCATGTATATGGTCAATTTCCATTTTTCATTTGGTATATAGCTTCATGCACTTCTTCATAGGTTACTGGTAGTTCAAAATTATTTTCAGTATTGGAGTTACTTCTGTTATTCTATATTGTTTTATCTGATTAAACTTTATAAAATTATCGTATTTTTTATTGTCTATTATTTGTTTGCTTTTGCTAGTGTTATAAGCTCAATTTCATGTCTTACACTTTTCCTTATAGTTTTGCATAATTCTGAGTATTCTATTTTTGAAGCAAAGTTTTTACCTTGTTTCATATTGCTTCTCTTTTTCACCATGTTTATGGTTTCCTGTGAAAGGTTGTTTTCTTTATTCTGTGCTGATGCACTCTTAAAATTATTTGCAGATGTTACTATGATATCTGTTATTGCTTGATTTAGTTTACCAACATCCTCTTCAAAAATATTTTATCTAATTTTTTTGATTTATTGTGTTTCTATATTCTTTTTGTTTTTCAATTATTGTCTTAGGGTCAAGTTTTTTGGTTGTATTTATTAATTTCTTTCTTCTGATTTGACAGGAAGCATAACTTTAGCTCTTACTAGTCTATGATCACTTCCTGTTTGAACTGATTTATGACTAATACATCATGTGTTATATATTTCTTGTCGAAGAGAATATAGTCTATTTCAATTTTGACTTCTCTGTTTGGACTTCTCCACGTCCATTTCTTTTTTAAAGAATGTGTTCATAACGTAGAATCTGTTGGCGCTTGTAAATTCTATTAAGATATTTCCATTTTCATTTCTCTCCACTAACCCATGAGTTCCACTCATTTCAATTTGGAAAAAGTTTTTTTCCTATTTCTGCATTGAAATCTCCCATTATGATAAAAAAATGTTTTTTTATTATTATCTACTGTTTTTTGCATATCCCCATAAAACTCTTTTTTCTCCTCCTCTGAATAAGACTACATTGGGACATAAATTTGTACTATTTTCAGCTTGTACCTATTGTTGATTTTAGTTTGGCAATTCTGTTCAATACATAATTTATTTCTTGTATATTTTTTTAAGGATTTTTTGATGATAAATCCTACTCCTCCTATTTTTGTATTTGTTCCATAACGGTAAAAGTATGGTAACTTTTATTGTTATAATTTTCCAATGGGATGGGATGGGATCCATTGAAACATTATTTCGGAACCCTTATGTAGTTTGTTTATGTTTTTTGCTATGTCTCTAAGTATTTCTTGATGGCTAGTGTAGCAGTTCTTAATAGCTTGACAGGCTGCTAAGGAATCTGTGAAAAATATAAACTCCTTCGGGTTTTGTTTGTCCAAATATTGCAGTGCTGTGTTAATGGCTATTAATTCTGCATGGTATGAGTTGCATCCAACACTGTTAGTTGTTTTTAGTTCTATATTATGAAAGCCGTAGATGAGAATGCCACTCCCAGAATTGCCATTTGGATTTTTGGAGCCATCTGTGTAGATCTTTATTGAGTCAGGTTCATATTCCATTATTTTTGAAAGGGCTAATGATCTCAAGATTTCAGGGTTTTCTAGCCTTTTTTTCTCATGTTTCCCTATTTCAGAGTTGATAACTATATTTTTCTTGTCTTGATATGGAGGAAATGCTGGGAAGTCGGCTATTTTATTTGGACAATCCAAGGGAATTTTATTTCCTATGATTTCATGCGTTGTTGATTTTTTCTTTATTCTGTTTGTTGGTTTCTAGTTTTTAAAAAGTTCACTTGTTCTATGATGTGCAAGGTTGGCTTTTTTTTCTACAAATTTTTCTACAAATGTGGTTAGATTTTCTTGCCACCTCATTTTTAAAGGAACAAGGTTGGATTCGAATTCTGCTATTTTTCCAGGAGTTGTATTCCTTAGTCCACATATGATTTTAGCTGCATTTTTCTGAATTTTTATAAGCTTGTCTAAACTGGTTTGTGATGTTTGCATCCAGATAGGTGAAGCATATTCCATTATGGGACGGATAACAGAGGTATATGTGACTTTTAAGGTTTTAGCATTGGCCCCCGCCACTCTTTACCTGAGATACTTTTCATGATATTTAGTCTTCTTTTTGCTCTGACTGCAACATTGTTGATATGTTTATTGAAGCTTAGCGATGGATCCAGAGTAACTCCAAGGTATTTGGGGTTTTCATTAAATGTAATTAGTTGACTGTTTAGCTTAATCTTTGGTCTCCATTTTCTGAGGTGGTTATTAATAGTTCAAAGATGTGCAGACGGAGACAAAACACAAATTAGGATTGGTGGCACATACAAGGGTGGTCTGAAAAGTTCTCGACATAATAATGAAAATATGAATTTATAATTTCAAAATTATTTTTATTTTTCAACATAATCTCACTTAAGACTAATAAATTTATTCCAGCAATGCCCCAGCACCATTATTCCGTCCCTGTAGTGGTTCTCAGTAAAATCTACAAAATACTCCTCTACAGCTACAATCATCTCTTGATTCGAAGAAAATGCTGACCGGCAAGGAAGAGTTTTAATTCTGGAAAGAGATAGAAGTCAGAGGGAGCCAAATCTGGGGAATAGGGTGGACAATTCATAGTGCAGATCCCTTAATTTTTCCATTGCCAAAACACCTTTATGGGCAGGTGCATTGTCCTGATGAAAGAATTTTTTTTTTCTGCAAACCAGATCTTTTCTCACGAATGTTTTTGTCTGCTCTGGTTAAAAGATCGGAATAATGTTCCCCAGTTATTGTTTTACCCTTTATAAGAGAACTGATAAACAAAATGCCTTTAGCATCCCAAAACACCGATGCCATGACCTTTCCTTCTGATGGAACTGACTTTGTCTTCTTTGGCACTGAACAACCAGCTTCTGTCCACTGTTTTGACTGCTGTTTGGAATCTGGTGTGTAATTGTGAATCCAAGTCTCATCCATAATAGTAAATCGATGCACAAAATCAGTTTTATTCTTGTTAAAATGCTCCAAGCACTGTTCAGAGATTTTCGTGCGAGTGCGTTTTTTGATCTGCTGTGAGCAAGCACAGCACTCATCTTGTGCAAAGCTTTTTCATTTGCAATTCTTCATGCAAAATATATTCTACACGTTCTTTTGAAATGTCTATAGTCTCAGCAATTTCACGCACTTTGAATCGCCAGTCATTCAATACCATATCATGCACTTGATCAATGATTTCTAGTGTTGTTACACAATTTGGACATCCTGCAAGTGGATCATCTTCAAGGCTGGTACGGCCATGTTTAAACTCGGCAGCCCATTTCTCAATTGTTGAAAACAAAATTTCTTTTGCCATTAAACCTTCTTTAACAAAGAATAAAAAATATTAAATAATAATATTTGTATTAAATAATAAAAATATTATTATTTAATAATATTCAGACAGCTGTATAAAATAAATAAATACAAAATTAATAACGGAAAAACTCACGTAAAAAATTATTTAATAGTATCATTTTCGCCTGCGTGTCACAGGAATCTTCAGTACATTTTAAGCTAAAATTAAACAATAACTGACAATTCCAGAAAGCGCCACCTTTCTGGAATTGTTAGCAATAAATTTCCTAACTAAAAAAAAAAAAAAAATATTATATATGCAATAAAAAGTTAGGAAAGATTAGCTGAAGATTTATAAAGTACTATCTCATAAAGGGGATAGACATAAACCATCGGCTCTGTTTAAGTTAGGAGAGTGAAGTTAAGTTTCAAATGTTTCTTTATAAAGCCGTTCCATGAGGAACCGACTTTTGTGAAGGACACTTGTCTTTTTCCAATGAACTCTATGTCTAGTGATGATGGCATGTTCTGCAAGTCCAGACTGTTCAGGTTCAAGGTATTGAATATAAGACTGGTGTTCTTCTAGCTGAATAGAGGCAGATCTTCCTGTTTGTCTGAAATAAGATAATCCATATGAGCAAGGAATCTGGTAGACACCTGAATAATTAAGACGTGGTAGCTTGTCCTTAAGAGAAGTGAGATAAGTGAAGATTTTTCTGAACGGTCGAATGGCAACAAAAATATTCATTGGTTTTAAAACTTTTGCTATACGTTCACTAATGCCTTGTACATAAGGGATAAGAATGCACATTATTTCTTCTGTATTTGAAGAGGAAGACATATTAAAACTACTCAAAGCTCTTTTGATGAAAGAATTCTTATATCTATTAGATAGAAAGGAAGAAATAATATATTGCAGTTCTTTCTGTAATAGATTGTCTGAAGAACAAAAGGAGTGGGCCCCCGATGAACCAGTGTTTTAATAGTTCTTGCCTTTTGACTGGGATGGTGATGAGATTCAGCATGGATATAATGGCCTGTATGAGTCTTCTTTCTATAGGCTGAGAAATGTAGGTTACCATCTGGTTGGCGAAGAATTAAAAGATCTAAAAAGGCTAACTGCTTATTTGATTCTACTTCTAGGGTAAACTGGATCCTTGGATGAAGTGCATTTAACTTAGAGAGAAACTGTTGAAGTTTATCAGAAGAGCCATTCCATATAGCAAAAATGTCATCGACATATCTGAACCAATGAGTAGGTCTGGGAGAAATGTTGTCAAAGATACATTGTTCAAAGTGTTCCATAAAGAAGATGGCGATAGCAGGAGAAAGAGGATTGCCCAATGCTGTTCTTCAATTTGTTGATACAACTTATTTTTAAAGGAAAAATAACCAGAATGTATTACAAAATCAAATATTTTTACGCTGTCTGAAGGAAATTCCTGTTGCAGTAATTCAATGCTTTCAGATAACGGAACATTTGTAAATAAAGAAACAACATCTAAACTGATCATGATATTCGAAACATCCAAATGAAGATCTGAAATTTTATTTTTAAAATCCAAAGTATTTTTTATATAATAAATTTAGTTTAATCATTTATCCAAGTGTGAGGAAACAAAGTTTGCGGCTGAAAGTATCTTCAGGACTGGGGTAAGATAGTACAACACTGGGCAACTTGTTGCAAAGGTGGGGCAAGCTAACATCACTCCTATCTCAGTATCTCCCATAATGCAAAACACATCTCCTTGCAGATATGTATAGTGTTATGCATTAAGGAGACGGCCACTACTCAGACTAGTTTCGACCTTTATTGAGGTCTCTTCAGTGGGAGCCAGGCCCAGACATGGAGATACCAGGCAGAAGCAATAGCAAGGTCATCTCTACTGGTGTTGTACTATCTTACCCCAGTCCTGAAGATACTTTCAGGTGCAAACTTTGTTCGCTCACACTTGGATAAAGGATTAAACTAAATTTATTATAGTATAACCAAGTGAAAAATAAACTATTAATATTTTTTATATAAGTATCAGTTCTTCTAGTTAAAGAAGTGAGTAAATTTGATAAAAATTTTTGAAAATTTTGTAAGTGGGACAACGTATACAATCTACAACTGGCCTCAATGGAATGCCTGGTTTATGAACTTTCAGAAGACCATACAATCTAGGTGGACGACCGAAGAAGGTTTTAAGTTTTTTTCTTTTGATCTTCATCCCATGTAGATACATTATCTAGAAGAGAATTAAGTCTCTTCAATTGACTCCCGGTAGGATCCAATGTAAGAGGCCTATAAGTTGAATAGTTGTGGAGTAATAGAGACATTTTTCTCTCATATTCCTTCCTATCTTAAATAACTACAGCCTTCCCTTTGTCAGCTTTCATAATAATTAAATTACTATTATTCTTCAGTGATTTCAGTGCTTTAAATTCAGAGTATGAAAGATTAGGATGAGGAGGCTTGGCATTAAAAGAATTTTTGCACATTCAAAACATAACCTGTTTGCTGTTTTTTGGGATAAGGATCGAATACCTCTGTCTATGTTATAAAACAAAAACTACTTGATAGAATGACTTGCAATTTCACATGGATGCTTATGGCATTTCTACCAACTTAGAAAAAAAAAATTTTGCCGAGAACTTTTCAGACCACCTTTGTACAACAGAGATCAAACATGACATACTGTGACAGCAAACTGGCTTCTACACATGCAGAAGCCAGTTGCAACATAATGCTACCATTAACTATCAAATGTGCATGGTAAAAAAATATTATTACGGGCAACTCCAGGGAGTCATTAGACTCATCGAGGGAGGCCCCAAATCATTTTCATCACAACTATTCGACATTCATACAGTATCTATCATACCTCGCCTTAAACTCATTCACTGTCACAGCATCCACCACAGACTCAGGGAGCACATTCCACTCATTCACTACTCTAAAAGTAAAGAACCCAGCTCTAACACCTTTACTAACCACACTTTTGCCCAGTTTCCATGGATGTCCCCTAGTCCTCCCACAACCAGCCCTGTTCTCAAAAATATCTTCTGAATTAATTTTATAGAAACCCTTCAGTAATTTGAATGTCTCAATCATATCTCCCCTCCTCCGCCTATCAACCAATTTTTGCAACCCACAAATCCTCAACCTGTTCTCATACGGTTCATTCCACAGACCTGCTATCATCTTGGTCACTCGCCTCTGGATCCTCTCCACCTCCTCCCCATCAAGAAGAAACCTAGGTGACCAAATCTGAGCACAGTAGTCGAGATGAGGTCTTATCAAGGCTCGATACAGAGGAACAATAACCTGCTTGTCTCTGCTTGTCAACGTATTCTTCAGCAACCAAGTGATTTGATGAGCTGATTTGGCCACTTTTGCAATGTGTCCCCTAAATTTCAATTCCTTATCCACCAACAGTCCTAAATCTCGTGCCTCATCAATTTCCTGGAGCACGGTTCCACCAATGCAGTAAACTGCCTCCCATCTTTTCACCCCAAAATGCATAACCTTACATTTTGCCACATTAAATTGACATCCATTCTCCCTAGCCCAGACCTCCAATCTATCCAAATCATCCTGCAAAATTTTGACGTCATCTGCATTCACTATTGCCCTACCCAACTTCGCATCGTCCGCAAACAAATGAACTGTTCCTCTCAGATCCTTTCCTATATCATTTATGAACAAATTAAACAGCAGTGGTCCAAGAACAGATCCTTGTGGTACACCACTAGTCACAGGCCGTCTTGTGGACTCTACTCCTGAGTAAACCACTCTCTGATATCTCTCCGTCAACCACCCTCCTATCCATCTCACCAACCCTATGTCCATTCACATATGCTGCAATTTACTGATTAGAATTCCATGTGGTATCCTGTCAAAGGCCTTAGCAAGGTCCAGCAGAATCACTGTAAACCCATTACCCTTATCCAGTTCAGCCGTCACTGTGTTATAATACGTGAGCAAGTTACTGAGGCATGACCTACCCTTCACAAAACCATGCTGTCCCCGATACAGTATCCCATTTTCTTCTATCCAATCTTGTATTTTCCTCTTGACTATTTTCTCTAAGACCTTGATAATGATTCCTGTTATGCTGATTGGCCGGTAATTTTCAACAGCAGCCTTGGAACCACCTTTGTGCAGTGGAACTATTTTCCCCTCTTTCCACCCCCTTGGGACTGACCCAGTCCTGAGGCTCAAATTAAACATAATGGTCAAGGGCACTGACAATTCTTTGGCCGCTTCACGTACGACACGAGCTGGTATACCATCCAATCCCACAGATGTATTGACATTGAGGTTCTGTAATAGACTAGTTACCTCTACCTCATTCATCACAATTCCAGTATAAGCTGTTGGTTCCTCCATTTCCGCAAAGCCACCACCTGGATGATATACTCTTGCAAAGTGCTCGCTCAGTAATTCCACAACATCGACTGATTCAGTTACCTCCCTACCCTCAGCATTTTTTAAGATCATTCTACCATGAGCATTTTTCCTTTTACTTGCAACATATTGAAAAAACTGTTTGGGATTCTCTTTAGCCTGCATGGCCAATTTCCTTTCGTAATCTGCTTTTGCTTTTCTTACCACCCTTGTTACCATCCTGGCCTGAGCTTTATACTGTTCATGCACCTGATGGTCACCCTTCTCCTTAAATTCCCTCCACAATTGTTTCTTTTTTTGCAGCTCAAGCTTAATAGTGTTATTCATCCATTTAACCCCTACCTGATTTATTATTCGGACTCTTGGTATACAGTCAACCATTGCCTCCTGCAAACAGTTCTTAACCACCTCCCATGCACCATCAACATCCAGCCCTTGCAGTTTTACATGCCATGGCATTGAGCCAAGCACACACCTAAGCTTGTCATACTTATCAGCCCGGTAATTCCACATATACCCTGTCTTAATTGTAAATTCGACTCCTTTAGCCACCTCCCAAGTCATGACCTTATGGTCACTCTACGTAAAGCACATATTTCATTGGTAGTCTCTGTTTTTATGTTTTGTAGCTTAAATTTTTATTTTATTCACTATATCTCCTGATGATGTGAAAGTTTTTTCCCAAATCTATTAAAGTGTCTGAATAAACATTTTTTACTACAAAGTTATTCTATGTGGTTTCATACCATAGGAGGCTTCAAAATGAAATCAGGGAGAAGGCCTTTCACCACCTGGTGGCCTTACATCTAATATCCACTTGATTTTTATAATTTTTGAATCACCGAACTGAAGCCTTTTGGCTCTTTATTTTAGTAAAAAAAATATATTCTATTGGTTTAGAAGTCAACGTGCATAGCAGTCTTCATTTGTTAGGATTAGAGTAGCCAATTACACTCAGAACTGCATCATGTGACATCTTTCACTGGCAGAACATTTGTAACCAGTTTGCGGAACACAAGTATTCCGGGGAGCACCGGTCAAGAACCACTGTGTTGGTGTGTTTATCAATGATACAAGATATTTTTCCATTTTTCACATTTATACTTTTAGTACACTTTTTTTGTTTCATAAAAGTGATTTATCACTTTCACGAAAAAAACTTAGGAAACTGGTTGGCCGAGTGGTTAGCATATCCGCTCTCCAGCCAAAAGGCTGCGGGTTCGGGTTCAAATCCCGCTGTGGGCATGGATGTTTGTGATTGTCTGTGAAAGTGGTGGTGGTGGGTGGTAGATGACATTGGTGTAGTTTCTGTTTGTTGTAGTTGGTGGATTGAGTGAGAGACAAGAGAGTTGTAGATTCCCTCCCTCAATGAGTCTTTGGACTCCCTGGAGGTGTCACATAATAATAATAATTTACGTCCCCCAATACAAAAGTTCTTTTGTGATAAAAATGGGAATAGAGTGACTGATGCAGAGGACATAGTGGAATTGTTCAATGAACACTTTATTGGAGTATTTCATCCTAGAGAGGAGTCAGTTTTAATGCTAGAGGGATAGGACTGGTTCGAGGTCTGAAGGTACAGGAGGAGAGTGTGTTTCAGATACTGAGTACTCTGGATGTCAGTAAAGTTGTGGGACTGGATGGTATTTCGCCACGAGTTTTGAGAGAATGTGCTAGGGAATTGACAATACCTTTAACGTGGCTTTTCAATGAAAGTCTGGCTTTGGCAAAGGTGCACAGGGAATGGAAGGGAGGTAAGACAGTGCCATTGCATAAGGGTGGTAACAGACTGGAAGTGGCTAATTATAGGCCAGTCTGTGTGTCATCAGTAGTTGTTAAGATCTTGCAGAAAGTAGTGAGGGACCGTATACAGCATTGGGCAGATGAGGGTAATGTTATCTGTGAGAATCAACATGGATTTGTGAAAAGACGCTCTTGTTTTAGCAATATGCTAGCCTTTTATAATAAAGTTACAAGAACATTAGATGAGGGAAAGGCATATACTGCAATTTTATTAGACTTGGCGAAGGAATTTGACAGGGTGCCACATGATAAGTTGATATTTAAGTTGCAGCACATCGGTCTGGATGTCAGATTGGTCAACTGTTCAGGATTGGCTGTCTGATAGGTATCAGAGAGTTGTGTATGGTGCAGCAGTTTCCAGGAGGCAGAGGGTTACAAGTGGGGTCCCACAGGGCTCAGTACTAGGACCTATATTGTTTAATCTTTATATCAATGACATAGCCAGTGGATTTCAGGGGGATATTCAGTTGTTTGCGGATGATGCGAAGCTGGGAAGGATTATTAGTAATAGTGCAGATGTGGTAGCCCTGCAAGAGGATTTAAATAAGCTAGATAGATGGGAAAATGAATGGGGGTGTCAGTTTAATGCAGCAAAATGTAAGGTCTTGAGGTTTGGGAAACATCGATGGGATGCTGCATACTCTATGGGAGGAGTTATACTGGAGGAAGTAGGGGAGACAAGAGATCTGGGGTTGATGATTGATAGAAACCTGAAGTTTAGGGGACATATTGCAAAGGTGGTGAAGGTAACACAGAGGATTGCTGCTATTATGTGAAGGACACTGACCTGCAGAGATAAGAGGGTTATCATTCCGTTGTATAAGTCTCTGATCAGACCACACTTGGACTATTGTTCTCAGATTTGGTCCCCAGGATTTGAAGGGGATAAATTAACTATGGAAAGGATACAAAGACGGATGACAAAGATGGCTTCAGGACTGTACAAGGATAGTTATGAGGATCGGCTGAGAGAATGTGGACTGCAGAGTTTGGTGGATAGAAGAAGGAGAGGTGATATGATTGAGACTTTTAAACTGTTGAGAGGTGGTTACAGGGTTGACACTGGGGAATTCTTTCGCTTGGTTGATCAGCGGGAAGGAGTGATGACAAGAGGCCATCCCTGGAAGTTACGAAAGGAAACTGTGAGCAAGAGGGTAAGGAGTGGTTTCTTTGTGTGGAGGGTGGCTGAGCCGTGGAATGCATTGCCTGATGGAGTGGTGGGAGCGAGAACGGTCAGTGAGTTTAAAGAGTGGTATGATAGACTTTGTGTTTCTCAGGGGGGGACCTCCCCTCGATGAGTCTTGACAGACTTTATGTCTTAGGAAAGACCTCCCTCGACGAGTCTTTTGACTCCTTGGAGGCCTGAATAATAATAATAATAATAATAATAATAATAATAAAAAACATTTAAAATCATAAAAACTGTTTTTATTTTACTGAGAGCTTTTATGATTTTGAAACAGTAGGATGGACAGGGCCAGGGATGCCAAATGAACATGATAGCAAGTCTGAAAGTTTAAAAATATTTACATTAGAATATTTCCGTTAGAATACATCAAAATCAATATGAAGAAATTATGTATTTTGGGAAAATAATATATATATAAAAATTTAATACTTCTTTCTCAACTTCTGAAGTTTTCATAACCACTATGAATAGCTTGAATACCACATATTATTATCTTAAAACTCATGGAGTCACAGACTCATCTGGGAAGTCCCTTTTGTCATACACACAGCTCATCATACCACACTTAAACATATTCAAATTCTCTACAGACATCACACAATCAGGCAATGTATTCCAATCATTCACAAATCTGCATGCAAAAAACCTGCTTCTCACTTCCCTTATACAGCTTTCAGGGATGACCTCTTGTTCTCCCTTAATCTCACACCATTTTATGAAAAGCCTCTTCAACGTTAATCCTATAACAAATCCTTAACAACTTGTCTCTATCATATCATCCTCTTCCTCTTATCCACTATATTCTGAAAATTGTATAGTCTCAACCTTTCTTCATATTCAGCATTCCAAAGATCAGAAACTATTTTAGTCATTTAGCCTTATACAATGGAACTAGAAACTCCTTCTACAAGTCAGTGTCCTCTGCATCATTCCCAGAATTCGTTGTGTTGTCCTCACAAATTTGGCAATAAGTCCTCTAAATTTTATATCCTTAAACCTTTAACAATATATCCCACCAAGAGTGAATTTTACATCCCATCTTTGTGTTCCAAAATTTCAAAACCTTATATTTTGCAACATTGAACTGGCATCCCCATTCCCTTAGTATATTCAAGTCTTCTTGTAGGGCCACAACATCTGCTCTACTCCTCGTGGTTCATCCCAAATTTGCATCATCTGCAAACAACTGTATATCACCATTCAAATCTTCCCCAACATCATTATTATACATATTAAACAACAATAACTCTAAAACAGACTCCTGAGGTACATACCACTAGTGACTTTTCTCTTCTGGGATATTGCTCTTCACCCCCCCACCCCACCCCAATACATAACTTTCAACAGGTTGTGTATGGGGGGGGGGAGACGTACCTATCAGACAGCCAAACTCCAATCTAATGCACTAGTCTGATATCCAATCCCATCTGCTCTGGTTATCTATCGAAAGCCTTTGCAAAATCTAAGTATAATACTGCATATCCATCTCCTGTGCCCAATGCTGTTGTCACCTTACTGTAATAAGCAAGTAGATTACTAAAACATTATCTTCCTTTAGAAATTCATACTGTACCATTGTTGACAACATAATTCTGGATCCTGATTACAATCTTGACTTCATGGAAGGAAGACAATATCTGGAACTTGACCCAATGTAAACACACAATAAACAAATATGTCAAGGCAGATTTAAACTCCTAGGTACATTCCTTCAAAATATGTTGTGACATATCAGCAAGTCCCACTCCAACTTATTAATATTAATATAAAGTTTGCTTAGTTTCCCCATATACCTCTTCCTCACCCACAGTCATTCTCTCCTCCTCATCATCCACTGCTCTGAAACTCATCATGATGTCACATTCACAAGGATGAAAAACCTTTATGAACTACTAATTAAATATCTCTATATCCTCTGCAGTAGTCGTCCTTATACCAGTTTATTCAGTCAATGCCATCCTACCATAATCATGCTTTTTTTTGCTTGCTATACAAGGGGATCCTCAGGGGCACCAGTCTTGGGAGTACACAGTTAGGCCACGGGGTCCCGAGCTGAGCCTGACATTGCTTCCACTTACTTGTGTCAGGTTTCTTCTATATTCTTTCCTATATGGCCTCACTTGGTTGACCCTGAGGGTATTAGAGTACTTGAGGCCCAAGGGTGTCTCTCCTTTTCCCAATTTCTACTCTAGCTGGTTGAGGGCAGCAGCTCTACTAGTACTTGCTGGAGCACTGCGGTGGAGAAGGCAATGGGAAACCACACTACTAATATCCCTAGAAAATGTTAGTAGCAATGGATACACCTTATAACGGGGGCAGCTACCAGCCCAGCAAACCAAGGTGGCGTCTCTTGGCACACAGAGGAAAAAGAAGGTACACATTGGAATGGATACAATATTGGGAAATAAGGAAGCTCCAAGGGCTGATGTTCCTCCCGATAAAACCTCTAAAAGCGACTTAAAACAAGCTATAAACAAATTGAAAATGAAAGATCGTCAGAGAATCAAAATTGCAACATGGAATGTGAGAACAATGAACAGATGTGGAAAATTAGAAAATCTCAAACAAGAAATTTGGAAAAAGGAAAAAGGAGTTGCACTCATTTTTAATAAAAGAACAGCAAAGAGCATTATTAGCATAAAATGTCTGAATGACAGGATTATGGTGGTAAAATTGAAGGCTGAACTGGTGGACATAACAATAATGCAATTATATATGCCAACAAGTGACTATTCAGATGAGGAAATAGAGGAAATGTACAAACAACTACAAGAACTAATTAAGGAAGAAAAAAGAAAGACTATATGATTATAATGGGAGACTGGAATGGAGTTGTGGGAGAAGAAGAGGATGGGAGCGTAGTAGGAAGATAAGGACTAGGTAATAGAAATGAGAGTAGGGAAAGGTTAGTGGAATTCTGTAAAGAAAATAAGCTAATAATTACGAATATTTAGCTTAAAAAATCTAAGAGAAGACTATACACATGGAAATAAACCTGGAGATATGGAAAGGTATCAAATTAATTATCGTAGAGCATTATAGTAAAGCAAAGATACAAGAATAGTGTAAAAAATGCATGCACGTATCCTGGAGCTGATATTTACTCTGACCACAATCTACTATTCATAGAAATAAATGTGAAACTAAAGAAGATAAAAGAAGCTATGAAAAGGAAAAAATGGAACTTGTCATGTCATCATCTTCCTTATACCCTCTTTTACCTTGCGGTGTCGAGGGGCCATTGATCATCGGTCATCACTCTGTTTACAGGATAAGGTGGTCAGCCTTATGCCCCGGTGTATCCTATGACCTGTAGTGTTGAGTTCTCAAGGCCAGTTTGCCTGCTTTGTGGGATGAAAAACCCCAGAATAAACTGGGGAAAAAAACCTGCTGTCCACGTCCAAGACTGGCTAACTTGGCTATGGCTGAGGAAGATCCTTCAGCTAATCACGTCACTGACGGGAATCGAACCTAGGACACTCCTTCCCCAGGCATATGGTTGCGAAGCGCATAGCCACTAGGCTAACCGCCTAGTGGCCATGGAACTTAGAATAATTAAAAAATACCAAGGAATTTGGAAATAGATTGGAGAAAGAATTAGAGGAAACAAGTTTTGTCAAAACTGAAGATCCAGAAAAGAAATGGGAACACGTTAAAGAGAAAATAAAGAAGATTGCAGAGGAAGAAACTGAATACCCTAATGGAAGAAAGAAGAAAATGGAAAAATACAACATAGAACCATGAATGACAAATTGAGAAGGGAAGCAGAAAGAAGTAGAGAAGACTGCTCAAAAAACAATGTGAAGAAATGGAAAATTATGAGATAGTGGGAAGGTATGATCTTTTGTATGAAAAAGCAAGAAGCATGAATCACAAGAGAAATGGAATTCGAGATAGAAAATAAGAATGGAAAAATCATAACTGAAGAAGATAAAAATCCTAATGAGATGGAAAGAATACATTGGAGATCTACATGACAATGAAAATAGACCAAATGAGTTGCCATTAGAAGATTATAAAGAAGGTAAATGAAGATGATCTAGGCCCAGAGATTTTGAAGACAGAAGTAGAAATGGCCATTAAAGAACTAAAATGTGGAAAGGCAGAAGGAATAGATGAAATACCTACAGAATTCCTGAAATAACTTCAGAAGAAAGGAACTGAAGAACTAACCAAAATAATAAATTTAATTTATTATTATTATTATTTCGGGCGACTCCAGGAGTCCTTAGACTCATCGAGGGAGGCCCTAAACATCATGTCCACACAACTATGCGATTACATTCTCACAGTATCTATCATACCTCGTCTTGAACTCGTTCACCGTCATAGCACCCACAACAGACTCTGGCAGCTTATTCCACTCATTTACCACTCTAAAAGTAAAGAACCCAGCTCTAACACCCTTGCTAACCACACTCTTGCCCAGCTTCCATAGGTGTCCCCTAGTTCTCCCACCACCAGTCCTGATCTCAAAAATATCCTCTGAATTAATCCTATAGAATCCCTTTAGCAATTTGAATGTCTCAATCATATCTCCCCTCCTCTGCCTATCAACTAGTTTCTGCAACCCACAAATCTTCAACCTGTTCTCATATGGTTCACTCCATAGACCTGTTATCATCTTAGTCACTCGCCTCTGGATCCTCTCCACCTCCTCCCCATCAAGAAGGAACCGAGGTGACCAAATCTGGGCACAGTAGTCGAGATGAGGTCTTATCAAGGCTCGGTACAGAGGTACAATAACTGGCTTGTCTCTGCTCGTCAAGGTATTTTTCAACAACCAAGTGAGTTGATGAGCTGATTTGGCTACTTTTGCAGTGTGCCCCCTAAACTTCATCTCCCTATCCACCAACACTCCCAAGTCCCTGGCGTCATCAATCTCTTGGAGTATAGTTCCACCAATGTGGTATACTGCTGCTAATCTTTTCACCCCAAAATGCATAACCTTACATTTTGTCACATTAAATTGACATCCATTCTCCTTAGCCCAGAACTCCAATCTATCTAAGTCATCCTGCAAGACTTTGACATCTTCTGCATTCACTATTGCCCCACCCAACTTTGCATCATCAGCGAACAAATGAATTGTTCCACTTAGATCCTTCCCTATATCGTTAATGAACAGATTAAACAGCAGTGGTCCAAGAACAGAACCCTGCGGCACACCACTAGTGTCAGGCCGTCTTTTGGACTCTACTCCTGAATAAACTACTCTTTGATATCTCTCCATCAACCAACCACCTATCCACCTCACCAACCCTATATCCATTCCCATATGTTGTAGTTTACGGATTAGTATTCCATGTGGTATCCTGTCAAACGCCTTTGCCAGGTCCAGCAGTATCACTGTAAACCCATTTCCCTTATCCAGTTCAGCCGTCACCTTGTTATAAAACTTGAGCAAGTTACTGAAGCATGATCTACCCTTCACAAAGCCATGCTGTCCCCTGTACAGTATCTTGTTTTCATCAATCCATTCCTGTATTTTTCCCTTGACTACTTTCTCTAAGACCTTGAAAATGACTCCTGATATGCTGATCGGTCGGTAATTTGCAACCGTAGTCTTGGATCCTCCTTTATGCAGTGAAACTATTTTCTCCTCTTTCCACACCTTCGGGACTAAGCCAGACATGAGACTCAGATTAAACAACATGGTCAAGGGCACTGATAATTCTTTAGCCGCTTCACGCAAGACCCGTGCCGGTATACCATCCAATCCCACAGATGTGTTCACATTAAGGTTCTGTAATAGACTAGTCACCTCCACTTCATTCATCACTATTCCCGTATAAACTAATGGTTCCTTCATTTTTTCAATGACACCACCTGGATGATATGCTTTTGCAAAGTGCACGCTCAGTAACTCCACTATATTGACTGATTCAGTGACCTCCTTACCATCATCATTCCTTAAAATCATTTTACCGTGTACAGTTTTTTTCTTGCTTGCAGCATATTGAAAGAACTGTTTTGGATTCTCTTTTGCTTGCAAAGCTAGTTTCCTTTCATAATCCGCTTTTGCTTTTTTTTTACCACACTCGTTACCTTTCTGGCCTGCACTTTATACCGTTCGTGTGCCTGCAGGTCACCCCTTTCTTTAAATTCCCTCCACATTTGTTTCTTTTTTTGCAGCTCAAGCTTAATGGTGTTATTCATCCATTTAACCCCTACTTGTTTTACTATTCAGACACTAGGTATACAATCAGTCATTACCTCCTGTAAATGCTCCTTGACCACTTCCCATGCTTTATCGACGTCCAGTCCTTGCAGTTGTACATGCCATGGCACTGATCCAAGCAATCTCCTAAGCTTGTCATACTTGCCAGCACGGTAATTCCACATATACCCTGTCTTAATCGAAAATTCCACACCTTTAGCCACCTCCCAGGTCAAGACCTTATGATCACTCTCACCAATAGGTGGCAACATGGTCATATTCATTACAGTCAAATTCTCAGATGCTATTACCAGGTCAAGCCTCTCACACCCCTAGTATTTTCAATTGCATGCTGTCTCAGATAGTTATCCCTTAATAATTGAATAAAATCCTTTTCCTTCCTCACATGTGTCCTCTCCTCCTTCCAATCAATGTTACCATAGTTGAAATCCCCCATAATAATTACCCTCCTTCCACTCATTTCATCAATTTCCCTATGCATACTATCTCCACCATCTATTCTGTCACCTGGTCTATAGCAGTCTATAACCCAATTGTATATTTTATTCTGCCAGTCTCAATCTCACACCAAATAGCCTCAAATGAGCTCCTTTCACTATCCTGCGATACAACTTCAATTCTCCTTGGCTGCAGTTCATCAGCCATCATCAATGATACCCCTCCCCCCATTTTATTCTCTCTGTCCCTCCTAAACACACTATAACCTACACATTCTATCCCACTAACTATATCTTCTTCCGTCAGCCATGTTTCACTAATGCCAATAACCTGTGGCCAGGAAGAGCCAATCAAGGCCAAAAATTCTTCCTTCTTGTTCCTAATACTCCTGGCATTAGTATACATGAAATGCAGTGATCCCTGCATTTCATGTATACTAATATTGATACGTTATTCTAAATGACCCATTCCCATTTTTTGTCCTTAGTGCTGGCTCGGGTACATTATATACATTCTTACACTCATCTGTCTCACTGATGTCTGCATATCCATCTCCCCCCCCCCCCTTGGTAGTTCTAGTTTCCCTGGTTTTGCACATCCATTTTCACTTCATTCAGCAACACTCTTTCCAGTCTCCGCACACCAAGTCCATTCAAATGCAGGCCATCCATCTTGTATAAGTCCTTTCGCCCTTCAAACTCATTCCACACCACACCGTGTGCATAACCCAAGCATAATGTCAGCATAATTTATAACAAAGGAGAATTACCAATAGATTTTATGACCTTAATATTTATACCTATACCAAAAAAAAGTAATGCAGTGAACTGCAAGGATTTTAGAATAATAAGCCTCATTTCCCATACATCAAAAATACTTATGAGAATCTTAACATGAAGAATTGCATCTAAAGTGGAATAATATCTTGGAGAAGATCAGTTTGGTTTCAGGAAGGGTAGGGGAACAAGAGATGGAATTGGACTGTTCAGAATAATAAGTGAAAGAAGTCTGGCAGTGAATAAAGAAGTCAATATCTGTTATATAGATTTTGAAAAAGCTTTTGACTTTGTAAAATGGGATAAGATGGTGGAAGTAATGGAAAAGACTGGTATAGATTGGAAAGACAAGGCTAATTACTATACATGGGACAAACTGCCATGATGAGAGACATATGTGGTACAACAGAACCAGGTATCATTGGACGAGGAGTAAGACAAGGCTGTTCTCTGTCACTGATTTTGTTTAACATGTATTCCGAAGCAATGTTAAAAGAAGTGCTGGATAAAGATTGGAGGTAGACAGATATTTGCAATACGATATGCAGATGACATGGCATTATCATCAAATACTGAAACAGGACTACAACATCTGTTGAATGGATTACTGGAATCCTGTATCGATTATGGAATGAAAATTAACAAGGAAAGAGGCAAATATGGATATAAGACTAAATGGGGGAAAATTGAATCAAGTAAAGATATTTAAATATCTAGGCAGTGTGATTAGCAGTGATGGAAGATGTAAAAGTGGCATAAAAGCAAGAATAGCGATGGGAAGAGATGCCTTTAATAGAAAATGAGAATTTATTCAGAAGTAAAATGGACAGAAACCTAAAGAAAAGACTAATAAAATGTTATATGTGGAGTGTTGCCCTATGCAGCTGAAACTTGGACATTGAAGAAAGAAGAAATTAAGATTTTGGAAAGATTTGAGATGTGGATTTGGAGAAGGATGTTAAAAATCAAATGGACAGATAAAATAACTAATGAAGAGGTCCTAAAAAGAGTGGAAGAAAGAAGTCTGTTAAAAAAAAGAAAGGGATACTGGATCAGACATATTCTGAGAGGAAATGGAATCATCAGAGATGCCATCGAAGGAAAAATAGACAGAAAAAGACCCAGAGGAAGGGTAAGGAAAACAATGCTAGATGACATGCTGAATGGAGACAGGTACACAACCCTGAAATAGAAGGCTCAGAACAGAAGAGAGTGGAGGAAGGAAAGATTTTGCTACTAAGAGAAGAACCTGCTCGGTTGCAGAATACTTAAAAAGACGAGGGCATACCCAAAAATAACTGGAATAGTTTTTTTTTTTTAATTTCATTAAAGAATACCATATTCTAGTCTCCTTCAAAGTGCTCTCCATTTGAGTCAATGCACCTGTCCCAATGGAATGTCCACTGCTGGAAACAGTTCTGGAATTGTACTACTGAAATATTGTTTATGGCCTCCAGCAACTTTCTTTCACTTCATCCTTGGTCACAACTTTTGAAAGAAAGTTGTGGTCATTAAGAACTTGCTCCATGAAATTGCAGCAAACATTCACACTTTTTTTTTTTATCCTCTGTAAACAAATGAGACAAATTTAGCAGATACATGTTATTTGCAAATCTTTTGTTAAAATTCACTGGCATGAACTCCATGAAAAACTTGTCTCTTCAGAAACTTGCTCAATGGTCCTTCGACGATCTTCATTGATTGCCTGTCAAACATTTTCGATGTTTCCATCATTTCTGCTTGCCAAAGGTTGACAAGATCGTGGTTGGTCTTCAACTAACATGTATCCATTCTTGAAATGGGAAAATCACTCAGAGACCTGCATTTTTACCTAAAGTGTGGTCCTTAAAGGCTTGCCGAAGCATAACAATAATTTCAGCTGCAGTTTTATCCAAAAGAAAACAATATTTCATGCACACTCTATTCCTTGTGGTCAGTCATCACAAAATCTTCAAACTTGCTTCTAAGCACTAACAAAAAAGCAGCCAGAACAATAAATCAATTCACACAGGATGATACCACTTGCTAGAAAATGCACAAGCACCAAGTACAAATTCCAGTTATTCTGGGGGTATCCCTCATATATCAAAAGAACTTCCTACAATTTTTTTTTTTTTTTTGCTTCATTAGCTAACTGCTGCTCATACTGAACTTTTACTACTCCTCCTATCAAGTTACCTCTTTGCCTGTTCTTTGTATTCTTCATGGAATTAATTATTACCACTTCTCTTATGTTGCCTCTATAATGCTTTCTTTCTTTCTCTATACTGCATGCTAGTTCTCTTCATTCATCCATTTTACATCTACTTTATTTAACCTTCTGACCTTTGGAATACATTTAGCCATTACTTCTACTAGATAGTTCTTGAATATCACCACTGATCACCTTTCTACCCAACTTCTCATTCCATGCTAGAGGTGCAAGCTGTCTTCTAAGCTTCTCA
Source organism: Typopeltis vanoorti (assembly GCF_054136105.1). Lineage (NCBI taxonomy): Eukaryota > Metazoa > Arthropoda > Arachnida > Uropygi > Thelyphonidae > Typopeltis > Typopeltis vanoorti. Next base: position 15,012,005 of record NC_143557.1, read on the forward strand.
TGCCACCAGTTTTATAGTTCTACCTATACCCTTTTCTCACAGAAGTCCTCACATGGCTGGCAACCACCCAGGTAATTACTTCATGGTCACTCTCACCAACTGAGATTTGACACCTCATTTATAATAAAAACCTCTGATGAGATGACAAATCCAAGACCTTCAATCCTCATGTGCTCTCTGTTACATACTCCCTGAGGTAGTTGTGTCTTAAAAACTCAAGCAACTCATTTTCTTCACTTCCAGTTGCTATCTGATCTTCTCAATCTATATTGCCATACTTAAAATCACCCTTTTCCCATTTGCTTATACATTTCCTGGTCAGTACTCTCCACATTACCAGGTCTATAGCAACATCCAATGAAGTATTTCATTCTACTCACCTCTATCTCACACCCTACTGCCTCAAAACCACTACACTATTTCTCCCTTGTATGGACTTAACTCTTTTTCTATCATCAATAGCAGTCCACCTCCCTTTTTATCTTCACGAAATTTATCATACCCTTCCATTTCTATTCCTGTGAGGATGTTTTCCTCATCCAAATATGTCTCACTTATTTCAACAATTTTTGAGTGAATGAACTCAAACAATGCAACCATTTCTTTACCTTGTTTCTGATATTTCTAGTTTGTATGCAAACATAACAGCTCATTACTGGATCTATAACAAGTTTGACTAATACCACTTATTAGATGTGACTTCATACTTTCCTCAAGACATTTCTTTTTCTCCTTACTCATCCCAGAACCTTCTTCAAATCCAATCATTTTTCTTACATCCCAGGTCATTCCCTTTCCTTTATGTTTACATACGTATTCACATCCTGTTAGAGCATAAACCTTTCTTGCACTGTGTTAATGTCCGCCCTGAGTCTCCCCATTTCCCTGATGCACATTTATTCTCTCATTCTGTACACTCAAGCTACCCACTTCTTCATTCATAAGCACCACTTCAATCTCTCCATCCTTGCTCTCCTGCTCTTTCATGTCTCTCCTTACTTGCTCAGATTCATTCTTTTCACTCATTACTCTCTTCCAGCATCTCCAAATGACCCACACCAAAACCATTCAAATGCAGTCCATCAAGAATATTTTAATATTTGCCAAATATTTCAGTCTGAAACTAACAGACTATCTTCAGTGGCTACATAGGAATAGTTTTTAACAAGGTGGAATACCAACAGTTGATCATTTAAAAGTAGAACGACCCGCGTGATGTTAATTGCTAAACATTAAAGAGAGGAAAAATTTCATCAGAGTGATGATTAAATTATAGGTATTAATTCACAATTTCATATAATAATCTTAATTTATAAATAACATTAGTCTAATTAAAAGTCTCAATTTTTAAAAAAAAAAAAAATTTAATGTGTTATCCTGATTAAACTTTCCCATATTTTTGATAGGGATATACAGTCATTTCGATTCAAGTTAGGGCATTGAAGTAAGGCCTCAGCACTCTCTTTGAATACACGTTCAAATTTATAGCGACATCTGTGCAGAAAGCGAGTCTTGGACCAGAGGATGTTGTGGCTCATCTCTATCCCGTGCTGAGCCAATCCAGACTTATTGGATTTGTTGTGCTGAATGTATGATTGATGTTCTTGAATTATTTTTTCTATAGAGGGTCCTGTTTGTCCAAAGTAGGATAGATTGCAGTTACAAGGAACTTGATACACACCAGGCAGAGACCTAGTTGAGCGTTTATCTTCAGAAGAATGGAAATAGGTGGATAATTTGTTAATAGGTATATAAGTGGAGATGTTAAATCACATTTCTTCAGAATTCTTGAAATTGGTTCTGAAATCCCAGAAATATATGGAATTGAAACTTGACATATTGAATCTTTGTTGTTCTGGATTGGATTGTAGGAACTGAACAGATGTGTACTTTTTTCGGAGAAACCATTTAATTTCATGTGATGTTTGATAGTTCTTTCTGTAATTCATGAGGAGTTGAACAATTAGTTCTAGCTCGTCGGATTAAACATTTTATGATAAGGATGATAAGCAGATTGTTTGAGAATATAACGTCCAGTGAAAATGGGTTTTCTGTAAACTGTTGTTGTTAGAATACCTGAAGGTGAACAGATGAGGAGTACATACATCTACAAAGGATAACTTGTTGTCTTTTTCAATCTCCAGGTAAACTTAATATGAGGATGTAAGGAATTGATTCTGGCTAAAAAGGAAGGTAAGGAATCTCTGTTATGAGGCCACGCTAAAAAGATGTTGTCTATATATCTCACCCAAAAGGATGGTTGAGGGAATATAGATGAAAACAGGACGTCTTCTAGATGTTCCAAATAAAAGTTGGCTAGAGCAGGTGAAAGTGGACTTCCCATGGCCATTCCTTTCACTTGGTTGTAGAATTTATTTTGACACAAGAAATATCCAGAGTGCATCACGAAATTAAATAATTTTATGTCTTGTGGGAAGATGTCAGCAAGTAATTGTAGTCTCTTTGAGAGGTACATTAGTATACAGAAATTCTACATCGAAGCTCACCATAAGATCAGTAGGTTATAATGAGATATTTTTTAATTTGAAGTAGAGCTCCTCGAGATCATCAACACACATGGGAGGTTAAACGAACACCCAGAAACTTACGACAAGGTGCAGATGGCAGTTCCCAATTTTCAAGAGACTTTACCACAGATGAAATAACTGAGGCCTTAAAGGAGGTGAAAACTGACAAAGCATCAGGCTTTGATGATGTTCACCTTGAATTCTTGGTAAACTGTGGAAAAAATGCTCGTCGTTGGCTAACAAGATTATTTTCTCATATTTTAAGGATGGGAAACCTTCCAACAGCCTTTAAGAGAACCAAAATAATAACCATATTAAAACCCAGCCTCAAGATCAAGCAGAGAGCTATCGCCCAACTGCATTCATCGAGAGACTCCTCCTTAACAGAATTGGGCCAAAAATATATGAAGTTATCCCTGTTGGGCTAGCAGGCTTTAGGACTCAACGTAGTTGTACAGACCAAGTACTAAGCCTTACAACCCATATCGAAGCAGGCTTCCAGAGATGTTTGAACACCTCTGTTGTGTTTGTTAACCTTACTACCGCGTACGACACGGTATGGAAAGAGGGGATGCTATACAAGCTGATACAAGTCATACCATGCCAATCCATCATACGACTTATTGGTAACATGCTTTCTGACAGGTTCTTCCATGTGGTACTGGGAAACAAAATGAGCAAACTGAGAAAGCTGAACAATGGGCTCCCACAGGGCTCAGTATCAGCACCAATTTTATTCAACTTATATACATCTGATCTACCAACAACTAGGTCAAAAAAAATTTGCTTATGCTGATGATATAGCCCTCGCCATCCAACACAAGAGCATTTAAGTAACTGAAGATATTCTCATAAATGACCTTAGAACCAATGGGGAATACTTTCATAAATGGAGACTAACACCAAACCTCAAAAAGACCGAGGTCAGCTCTTTTCACCTAAACACCAAATTAGCAAATAGGAAACTTCAGGTCATCTTTAACAACACAATACTGCAGCACCAAGATTTCCCTAAATATCTGGGTGTTACCTTGGATAGAACACTATCTTTCAAAAGACATCTGGAGAATCTCTCTTTAAAGATCAGAACCCGTAATAATATCATACAAAAACTGTGTGGCTCTACAAGGGGTTCTTCTGCTATTACACTGCAATACTAAACGTTGGCCTTAGTCCACTCTGCAGCAGAATATTGTTCACCAGTATGGCTAAATAGTCCTCATATCAAGAAAATCGACACACAAATAAAGGCAGCGATGAGGACAATAACAGGTTGTGTCAAATCCACTCTCCTCTACTGGCTTCCAACTTTGAGCAATGTTGCACCACCGAACCTGTGCAGACAAAATGCTCTAGTAAAAGAATACAAAAAAAAATAAACAGCAATGCCCTCTTGCAGATACATGAAGACCTCCCAAATATAAATATGAAGTGCCCTAAATCCTGACAGCCTCCACTAATACTGGCTGAAGAACTAGTAAATAGCAATTTCAATGTTAATTCGAAATGGCTAGAAACTTGGAAAGAAAAATCACCACCAGACTTAAACATGTATATCCTTCCCAACCAAACTTCGAAAGGGATTGAGCTTCCACGTCATCTATGGAAAAGCCTAAATGGGATACGCACAGGACATGGTATCTGCACAGACAGCTTACACAAGTGGGAAAGATCACCTACACCCCCAATGTGACTGTGGGACCATAAACCAAACCATCTGGCGCATTGTGGAGGACTGCAGCATAAGAGCCTACCCTGGTGGCCTGAGACTTAAAATTTTAGACTTTTTTTTACCTGATATTTGTATATGTGCATTACTTGTCTCATTTTTATTGTCTGCACAAATATGTATTTATATATGCTGATGTCATGTGTCTTTATTATGTCATACACTAAATAAAATAACCACGCCAGCTTTGCACTATTGCGGGAACAAATTGCCACTACTCGTGCCACCCTCTCCAAGATGGCTGCCTTGGAGAGGGTGGCACCTTGGCTCCTTACAATCAGAGCTCTCTGTGGTACTTAACCCTGAACTTTGGGCCATTCTCGCTGGCATCTCAGAAGTTTCTGCACAGAAGGAATTCCAAAAAATAAAAAAGTATAGCAATCTGTGTAAATCCAAACCACAACCGCAAATTCAACCACACAAGACAGTAGTTAATCTATCTTCCAAAAGGCTCAACGATGTTGAACTACGGCATCGTCGTTGAGCCCACAATTTTGCAGTCACACCGAAAGAAGTGCTGGTGCTAGATGTAATGTATAATATCAAACATGGGATCTGTCGTTTAGCACCGAAGATAGTAAATAACATCAGACTTGACGTCGCCAAGATCCTCACCTCCAAAAAGTAATTTTCGTCCGGCCAACGCACTGCTCTCAGGAAATTACGGAAAGACAAAAGTATCATCATCACCAGAGCGGATAAGAGTAATGTCACAGTCATCCTTAATGCCACGGAATACAATCGAAAAATGGAGATCATCCTCTGAGATCACTCTATCTACATCCCACAAAAACAAAAGTTAAAAATTAAAAAACTTATTTTAAAAAGTATCTTCCTGACATTATGAAAAAACTCAAACTTTTCTGTTCCCGTCCCCCCGAATATACGGTTTACCGAAAATCCACAAACCCAATTCCCCACCCCACTAAGACCTATAGTAGATACCACTAATGCACCTTGCTATAAACTGTCAAAACAGCTGGCTAACTCTCTGACCCCCTCGCCCCTCACTGGACTTTCCACATCCTATATAAAAAAACTCTACCCATTTTAAAACTCTAATAGAAAATCTAACCTTAAATAACACAGACATATTGGTAAGCTTCGACATATCCTCACTGTTTACCAATATTCCCTTAATTGATACCTTAACACTCTTATAAAACGTTTTTCCTTCTGACAGCTTCGATCTCTTTTCCTTTGCCATCAATTCTGGTTATTTTTCTTGGAAGAACAAAATCTACAAGCAGATAGAGGGAACCAGCATCTGTCCCCCCCCCCCCCTCCTGCCAATGTTTATATGGAAAATTTTGAAAAATGAGCCATAGACTCAGCCCCATTCAAACCTTCTATCTGGCTAAGATATGTAGATGATGTGTTCTCTATTTGGCCTCATGGCCCAGACACATTAGACTCCTTCCTCAGTCACCTCAACAGCCTGCATCCAAGAATCCAGTTTACTATGGAAAAGGAAAAGAACAATAGTTTACCCTTCCTAGACACATTAGTTACACGCCTTCCTAATGGTACACTTTCCTTCACCGTATATAGAAAACCTATGCACACAGGCAGATATATTCACAAACTCTCCCACCACCCCGCTCAACAATATGGCATTATCAAAACTCTAACCAAGAGAGCCCGCAATCTTTGTTCCAGTGGAACCACCCTTGCAACTGAGCTTGACCACATACACAACACCTTCCTCTCCAATTGGTACAGCGATCACAGTATTAAAAAAATAATCAGTTCCTCCCTGACCTCTTCAGAAAGAGTTTAGAAATGACATTACCACACCCTACATCCATGGCACATTGGAAAAATTGCCAAGATTTTAAAAAAGTACAACCAGCACACAGCATTTAAGCCCCACCACAAACTTACTATCCTTATCCATTCTACAACAAAAGATCCTCTCTCAGTGCCTGGCATTTATAAAGTACAATGTTCCTGTAAGCTGGTGTACTTTGGACAGACAGGCAGATTAGCAACCATCTGCCTGGAGAAGGGATCTCCAAACTATGGCCTGCCAATTGGACCAATTTTTCAATAAGAATCCGCAAAAAAAAAAACATGGGGTGTTGATAGATTTCAAATGCATTAATTAAAATCGTGTTCAAAATATATTCCCAAATAGCAAAAAGTAACTGTAATCCAAGTTATAGTCTTTTGGACTGTAAAAAGTCAGTTAAAATGGACTAACGAAGAAAAAAAATTTTAAAGAATTCAAAATGAAATAAAAAAGTTAAATCCGAATAAACTTTTTTATCAACAAAAAAAATGTATGTCGCACGAAATAAGAACAAATTTTTAAGTGTTCTTATTTCGACTTAAGTTGAAATTGTTGTGATAAGATTTTTTTTTTGGTAATTTTTACAAAATTTTTTTTTGAAATAAATAAAAAAAATGTATAATTTCAGTGGTATCTCGCTAATCCGAACCTCTTAAGTCCGAACCCTCCAGTAATCCGAACTGCAATTTGAAAGAAAAAAGTTATGTATTATTATTTTGTGTACTATTATTTTATAAAATAATTATTATTTTAAATATTATTATTTATTTTATTATTATTACAGTACAGTATTTTTTTCATACTGTGGATTGTACGGTTATACTGGAGAATATAGTACGTACTGTATTGTCGGCACGAATCACCGCTGTCGTTAAAAACTGTGGCCTTCTAGAATTAACCAAGATAACTACGGTGATACACAAAAAGAGGAAATTCAAAACATGCATAATTTGGTTAAAAATATAAATCCAGATGTTGAAATTTCACAAACAAATGTTATGAAATGGATCACAGGTAGAACCGAAAGTGAATTCGATTTCAAATCAGATGCTGAAATTATAAATTTGATGCTACAGAATGAATTAGAAGACGATGATGACGATAAAGAACTCGAAGGAAAAAAAAAAAGTAAAACATGAAGAGGCAAGTTGACAGTTTTAATGAGTGCAAGAATGGGCTAAGCAGAATGATACGCCATTCCACAATATTTCATTGCTAATAAAAATACTTTTTTGTGTGTGTTATTTGGTGAAACTTTTTTTTGTGTGTGTTGTGTACAAGAAAGTGATATTTTTTACACAAATTAAGTTATGTACTGAACTACGCAATTTTATTAAATCAGAATACTCAACAATACAGATATATACAAACTAAATTTTTCACTAAAATAAACTTGTGTACTGTATTATTTTTTAAGTTTTACATTACAGTACAGTAGCTTTTTTTCTATCAGTTACTTCATTTATTTACAGAATTAAATTGATGTACCATTAGAATCTTATTATTTTTGTCTTAAACGCTAGTTATTGCGGTCTCTCGAGGGGAAATTCGCTAATCCGAACGAGCACAGTTTTTATTAGTTCGGATTAGCGAGATACCACTGTATTTATAAATTTATTCTCTTTTATAGGGTTAACATGGATGGGAAAGAGAAAAGAAAAGTTGATCATGAATGTCGTGTGTTTAATGAAGAATGGGGACGTAAAATACTTTTTCATAGAATTGAACTCAAAGGATCAAGCTGTATGTCTCATTTATAAAGACACTGTTGCTTCAACGTTTTCGCAATTTAGAGAAAAGGAGCGTTCAGATAAATTTGAATCATTATGTTGTTGTTTGCGTTCTCAGCAAGGCTTATTTACGAAAGAAAACTCAGAAAATGAAGCCTTAACCTTGGTAAGCTACAAGGTTTCTTATGTGTTGGCTAAAAAAGGAAAACCATTCATCGATGGCAATATCATCAAAGAATGTATGGTGGAAGCAGTGGCCAAGTTATGCCAAGAAAAACTTAATATTTTCAAAATAATAAATCTTTCGCCAAATACTATTGCTCGTCGGGTCGAAAATATGGGAAATAACTTTATCCAGCAAGTTGTAGGCAAAGCACAATGTTTTAGTCGGTATTCTCTCGCACTGGATGAATCAATTGATGTTTGTAATACCTCGCAACTCGTAGTCTTTTTACGTGGCATTGACGATGAACTTAATGTCACACAGGAATTAGCATCACTTCGCAGCATGCATGGTACTACAACAGGAGAAGATATCGTCAAAGAAATTCAAAAAACCACTAACAGAATATAATTTGGACTGGAATCGTCTGCAGTGCGTGACAGTTGATGGAGAAAAACACATGTCCGGACAAATCACAAAAGCTTGCGAGGATGCAGAAATATCAAAACCATTGTTTCTTCACTGTGTTATCCACCAACAATCGCTTTGTGGAAAATATGTTGATATGAGCTGTGTTTTGAAATCTATTGTTTCTATGGTAAATTTCATTCGCTCTCATGCACTTAATCATCGTCTTTTCTCGAGGAATGTGATTCTGAATATGTTGACTTGACATATTATACTGCAGTTTGCTGGCTTAGCTGTGAAAAGGTTCTTTCATCTCAGGAATGAAACTGATATATTTCTTACCGAGAAAAACCGTTATGAACCGCTTTTATCAGATACCGAGTGGGTTTGGAAATTGGCATTTTTTGCAGATCTGGTGAACCACATGAACAATTTGAATTTAAAGTTACAGGGTGAAAATAACTTAGTTTGTGATTTATTATCTCATATCAAGGCATTCAGAGCAAAGTTGATACTTCTGGAAGGCCAGGTGAAAAATTGTAACTTTGCTCATATGCCATACTGTGCAGAATTGCATAAAAAGGGTGAAGCAGAATTTCCTTTCTTGTTCGCAAATTTAGTTATTTCAGATCTTAAACAACAATTTCAGAGGCGATTTGCTGATTTGGATGCCAATGCTAGGGAAATAAGATTGTTTCAAAATCCGTTTGACTGTGTTGTTACTGATGTCCCAAGTCAACTTCAAATGGAAATTATTGAACTTCAGGCAAATGAAGATAAATACAAGGAAGGAAACTTGATCGATTTTTATAAATTTTTGAACTCTGAGCAGTTCCCAAATTTGAAGAAATTTGCTTATAAATTTATCTCTATTTTTGGGACAACGTATCTTTGCGAACAAACTTTTCCCCGAATGAAATATATGAAGTCAAAATACAGGGCAAATTTATCTGATGAACATTTGAAATTGCTACTTGTAATTAGCATTTCAAAATTTGAACCTGAGTTTAATAAGATTTTAAAAACACAAACACAGTACATCATTCACATTAATGGTTTTATTATAATTTGTGATAAAAATATGAGAATTTGCTGATAGTGTTCGTTGTCATTAATATACGATAATTTAATCTCACATACTCTGTAATCAGTTTTTATCTGCTTTCAATAACTCATATATCTAGTTCTAGAGTTTTTTATTACTATGGCCCGCTGAACAGTGCTGAAGTACCCAATATGGCCTTCATGGCGAAACGTTTGGAGACCACTGGCCTAGAGGAATACAAGTCACACATCTACAACCATGACTATGGTCAGTCATGCCTGGCTGACCATGTCTTGGATACAACCCACAGGATCTCATGGGAAAAAACCACCATGCTCCACCACAGCAAGTTCAAAAAAAGAGAGATTATTTTTAGAATCTGCAGCTGCTCTCAAAAATCAACCAAATCTAAATAAATACGGTTGCATTAAGCTTCCTAAGATTTGGGAAACACTTATCATCAGAGATCTCATCTTACGTTTCAGGCCACCTACAACCACCCATAGTGGGCGCTCCACCTAGATAGGACTTTAGAGTAACCCACGAGGTTGGCTCAATATTGTGTGGTATTTGTGTAGATGTAACATTAGTTTTTTTGTAATCCCTGAAGATGTCTCAGTGACTGAGACAAAATATAGGAAATATTAAATTCTGTTTTAATCCTTTCTGAGTGCTGTATACAATCCATTAAGCCTCCAACAGGATGTAACAGGTTCAGTGTGTTAGCAGTTCAACTATAAAAGGGCGCTAGCAGGGCCGTACTTATGCACAGGTGCATGAGGCTCTAGCCGGGGACCATGAAAAATTAGGGCTAATTAAAAGGCCACAAACAATAAGAGAAGGGCCCTGGAACACTCCAGCATCCCAGGAAAAGTGTAAGTACGGTAACTGTTGCTTGTGTTGCTGTAGGCTTACCAGCGATAGTAAGCATAACAGATGCTAGTCTAGCTCTGCTGAACAAAACCCATGGAAATATCTGTACAAATACTTTTCTGTGAAGCATCAAGAATTTTTTGAGAGGTTTTAAGTGCACCCCCACCACAAATGTGAAAAGCAGTATTTCAAGGTTGGGTAGATTTGGAACAGATGAAAAGTTAATGACTTGAGTGAAAAAAAAGGATGCCAAGTTTTTTGAAAGTTGAGGATGCTATAGCAGTGATGTGATTATGCCAGAAGGCTATGGATATGAGTCAGTCCAGGAAGACTTATCTGATCTTGACTGTTAAAGTGAGCACTGCTAAAAGTAAGAGAAGAAGAAGTAAGGTTTTTTTTGCAAGAAAGAAGACAAAACTGTATTTTGAAAGCACTGAAGATGATTAGGTTATTATTGCCCACAAGGATGATGTGGAGATCACCGTTAGAGCGCTCGCTGGAGATGATCTTGAGATATTGGAGTACTGTATGCTTTGCTGGAAGCACAGAATGAGTGGAGATTGTTATCAACAGCAAAACTGTGAATAGGATTTGAGGTCAGTGAGAGCAGGTCATTTATGTGTATGAGGAACAGGATGGGTAAAATAACAGTGCCTCAAAGAACACTTTCCACCATTACACACAGTGAATGGTGGAAAGTGTTCCTCAAGGCCTTAAACTTTGATCTCCCTGCCATTTTTCAGTGTAGCAAGGATAATCTAATGAACTTCAATTCTAATAAAATAGTCTTGTTTTATTCCTCACAAGAAAGATCTAACTTCTCTTTCTCTTCTTCTTCAGTATTTTTAAAGCCTAGCCTTTGAAGACACTGAAAGCCAGGTGGTTAATGTCATATCTGTTGGAATATTTTTTTTTGTCTATTAATTACATGTGTTCATCTGCCCTGTTTGTGGGATGAAAAGCTCGACATCTCTGTATCAGGCAGACTACTTACCTTCAAGATGAAAAGCCCATGAAAAGGTATTTTGCACCCTTGACAGGGATCTTGATTTGTTACTATCATGTTCAATCACATATAGGAAGACCAGGATTTTGCTGCATGCCATAACACCAACACTACTTTGCTTACTAGAAGAAGTGTATGCTGTGCATTGTTTGGCATCTAGAGCAAGACTTCCAGTTTCAGGAAACCCTGCTCCAGCCAAGCAGATGTGACATCCTTGCAGACTGTCACCTGCAAGGATATCGCTAAGCATGCTGTAGAGACCAAAACCCTCCCCATTTGATGGTATATCAGTAAAGCAATGCTGGCAGATGGCTAATAGTAAATAGGTGGGAAATGGATCATATTATGATGCATTAGGATGCCTTCCAAACAGCTAGCAAATAATCTAAATGCTACTTACTTTACCAGACAGTTTCTGAAGAGAGTCCAAATATAGTGGTATGCAGGGGGAATGTCAAGGCCACACAATGGATCAGGGGCTGCATCCTCTTATCCATTGCATGGGGAAACAAGTTTGTCTTGTTAGTCTTTCATCCCACAATGCATTGAAAATTTCTTTCAAAAAAAAAAAAAAACACATCAAAACACACAGTAACAAAAAACAGCACAAACCATCAAACCTTTCACATCCAATTCACCAATGTTCAGAATGCTGAGTTCAACAATTACTGTCCACCTGAACTTTCCAAACTATACCTCTGTATCATTCCTTCCATACAAAGGGTGCAATCTTTGCATCTTGTCAGAATGAAAATCAGGAAATACAATGCAAAAGATCTGAATGTTATCCAGAAAACTGCTACTATAATGAGAACAATTACATATACGGAAGTTATAGTTCTGCTGTATAAGGCACTAATCAGAACATATCCAGATAGATAATGATGACTAGGTCTGTGTACAGATCTAGACATCATATCATATTGATTGTGACATCATATTGCAATAAGAAATGAGGAGGAAATGAAAGTCATTCATGAAATGCACAAAATGTATGCACAAAAATGTAATTTCTCGGGGACAAAATTAAATACAGGAAAAACCAACAGACAGGGAACTGGAAATCCAGAACTAATGCTTCAATTAAAATGCAACTGGTCAAGTGAGGGACAAAAATACCTGGGGGTTTACCTAGGCAACTGCCAAAACTATAATGTGCTGAACTGGATAGACCTATGTAACTGCATCAACAAAGTCCTGGGGAAATGGAACAATGTACGAGCAACCTCTTGACTCTGAGGAAGAGTGATTATCATAAACCAGATGGCACTCTCAAAATTCTTACACCACCTGAAGACTTCCTTCACAATATTAAATCATCAATTACACACTCCCTATAGAACAAAACAAAATGCAAATCCTATGCAGAACTCTGCTAGTCACTCCACAAAGGTGGTCTGGGCTTAGTCTCAATTGAAACCAAGATTACTTCCTTTATAATCATCTTCTTCTTCAAGGATGCACAGATCACATCTAATTTTTTTTTCCCCTCATATGATGATAATACAACAGCTGTAAGCCCCTTTTATCGGGGTACAGTACCATCTCACCCCCCCTCATAATTTTATTCAAGCTCAGGACCGGCATAGCTGATGCATCAAGCCTTTGGCATCTCTTAAGTATTTCGACTGTAATCAGTGTGTGTGTTCACAGGGCTGGGGTTTGCCTGTTCTTGGGGACGAAAAACCAGAGTTTTCAGGTGAAAAAAAACCCTACCTCCGTATGAGACCAGCTAACTTACCTTTCATCGTAAGAGACCAGATAAAGGTTTTCCTCACATTGTGGACAGGAATCGAACCCAGGTCTTTTCTTTCCAACCAAAGGGCTTTGTCTACACCAACTGAGCTATGGAGGCTCTATCACACCTACTAATGAAACACTAGAAGACTACTGGCATCTACTCCACACAGATTGCAGAAGACATAAAATATGAACTGCCTCTTCTTCACTACAAAAGCCATCATCATCTATAGTTTCCACCTAAATTACACAAGCATCAAGGATCATTCATCACTCACCCAATCCAGGGAAAATCTTAAGCAGAGTCTACAAGGAAAACTGCACAGCAGACAACTTCTAGAATACCACCATAGAAAACAAGACACTTTATCCAGTTGGATAAAGTGCATTCCACTCACTTCTTTGTTCTTGTGGCAAACTCTAGCTTTCTTATACAGACAAGAAACTGTTATGTGTTCTCCATATCAAGAGAGACTTACCCTTTCTTTCTTTATATGTTTTTATGAAATTTAAAAACAATCTTTACCCTTCTATATTTATTTTGTAAAATGTAAATAGTTTGTTGTTTCCTGTTCTTCAAATGTACACGTTTTACTGTTTAATAAGATAGTCATTACAAGGAAACATGCATGAGAAAGAGTGCACACACACATGCAGAGGAGAGTGACTAAAACTGTCTCCGGACTCGAGAAATACTGAGTATGTGGATAAGAGAAGAAGTAAAATGACTGAGACATGCAAGTTTGTGAGCAGGCTATCAGAACTAGAAACTGTATGAGGATCACATCAGTAAGGAAACGAAAAGGATATTTTCTGCATGGTGAGTGGAATGCATTACCAGAGTGGATGGTGAAAATCTCAATGCTAAATATTTTTGAGGCTACATGTTATATGTATTATGGCCAATGAGAATCTGGCCTCCTACAATAAGTCTTCAATTCATGGAAGCCCAGAAATAACCCTTATACAAAAAAAAAAAGAAAAAAAAAAGAAGTATCAAAATATGTTACATGCAATGAAGAGAGTGGTTCATGGAGAGGATTATCCTACTCCTGTTTGCCATCTCAGCGAGAGGAAATAACTAATCCTGATGAAAAGGAGGAAAAGACAAACAGTATGTGAGCAATCTATCAACATCTTTTAAGTCAAGTTACATTCTATAACGTAACCAAAAAGCTATAAGCAAATGAAGCTCAATGACTGAGTAGATGACCTGAATCCATTAAAGGAAGCAGCAGCACTTTTGAGCTCACAGAATTTTCTAGCTAAAAAGGTATATGAAAATATCCATATTTAGAAAGAAAGGTGAAAATCTGTTAGCATTTTGTGGTATGCAGATTCCCTTTACTGTGTGACTAGACAAATGAATTAATTATAATTTGAATGCAAAGCTGAAGAATGGAGGCTATTTGTCGATTCCTATAAAGTGAATGTGATAAGAGTTTTGATGCAACAAACACTGAAGTCTTCAGTACTCATTCCATCAAGTAAACTTACAACATGTTCCATAATAATGAATGCAATCAATTATAAGGTACGTGGCAATTGGAGGATCACACTTTGGCTTGGATTACAAGGCCTTTTATCCTAATTAGTGTTGTTTTGTTTGTTTATGAGAGAATGTCCCCATAATGATTTTAATGTTTCTTGATAATAACATTTGGCACTGGTCAATAAAAAAAGCACAATGACCATTCCCATAATGCATAGCAATATACACATCTGAAAGGAAGGTGTGCTGTGCACTATGGGATAGAGACGATTGATGTAAAGTCAATAGTCATCTCCACAAGTATAGTCTAGTCTTTTGTTTGCAAACATGCAAACTTTTGTTTGCTTATTCTTGGATAAAGAATTAAAACAAGGGTATAATTAATTTTTGCCTGGTATAATTTAATTTACTTGTTTACATAAGGTAAAATCATCAAAGACAAGTGTTGTGGCATGCATTTAAACAGCTACAAATTGTACATAACTGTTAAATCACTTGTAAACATTAAAATACACAAACTGATGACAAGCTAGTTATTTCTATCTTAGTTCTGATTTCAATTGTATCATTATCATACATTTGCAAGACAATGTTTTCTTGTATAGAACTGATCAATTTTAAAATGTCAAATAGGATATCAGATAAGTCACTGCTTACTGAGTAAACTGGCATATTATTTATGGAATGCCAATTAAAAAAAAAGAAGTCATAAATACACAATTCCACATACCACTGGCATGTGTATTTTTTTATAACACAAAGGGCAGCAAAGCAGTTCCTGTATAGTTAAAATTGACATATTTTAATAAAACTCTTTTTCAACAAGGAAAAGAATATTTCTCTATGTCTGCATACCTTTAATTGATATTTTTTCCCCACTCACCCCACCAATTTTTGATATGGATCACACTTTTCTCTTAGATCTCTGATTACTTTTTTTGGCTTTAGCTTCTGTTCCCCTGTGCCTGAAAATAATGGATGCTACTGACTTATGAACAACTGGACAAAACAAACAACACAATGTTTTAAAGCAGCATTTAAACATTGTGTTGTTTGTTATTCTTAAACTGTATTCTGCAGAATCCTAAGGTTCTGCAAAAACTTGTAGGTCCTTCAGAGCATACAGACAGTTATAACTTGTACTGGATATACTTTCTATAAAAAAAAAAAAAAAAAAAAACTTCAGTGAACAGGGAAAATACTAATTTTTATTAAATTGACTTATTTCTAGAACAGTTACATTACTTTATTATTTGTAATATTAGGTATCATGTGTTTTCTTGATTAAAATTCAAAGAGAAAATTTAAAAAAAATTTAAATTTAAATTTAAAAAAATAAAAATTAAAAATTAAAAGAGGGCACTGCTAGTGTGCAAAGATGGGTGCAATGAGTGATGCAAGCTGTTAAAAAAAAATAAGTATTTTCAGTAAGGAAAGATATTATTCTGTTTATTTCATTACAATACCGTTTTTAAGTTTGTGCTATTCGAATTGATGATTTTTTTTTTTTTTTTGTATAATTACGTGGTATTTAGTTAGGATTTTACAATCTCAGTATTGTCTACATGTGTAGTGATAAATAATTAGCATTACTGAGACGAAGAAGATAAACACAGGTGAGATCTTACTAAATAATAAGTACAGGCAGTGGCGTATTTAGGTATTTCCCGCCCCCTAGTGTATTTATTTATTTCTAGGCCACTTGATTTCAGGTGCGCTCTGAAGTGCAGATATTCATTTACAAATTCAGGTTCAATATCAGTCGAAAAATGTTCTTGAAGTTTTGAAAACGTTCGAAAACCTGTCGTATGAAAACCTCTTGGAGGGTTTCATACGACACTTTTCTTCGATTTGTTTCGAATGAGAGACTGTGCAAAATTGCGTCATAAGTATCAGTTTTGAAACTGACCGATGGATTGTACTTGTCTTCCATTTTTGTTACATTCATCTGCGCTGTTGTCAAAAAACCTGGTGGGCTTTTTCTTCCTCATACAAGTCAACTCCACTAAGTTTCTTTCCCTGTTCTTCATGGGATTCATAGAGTAACTCTAGTTCTTTGAAATATTCTTTGAGGGACCTGTACAGTTCCTATATCAATATTTACACTTTGTAATTTCTTGCTTGTGGCATTCATTCTTGCGAGAATATCACCCCATAGGCAGGTCATGATCTCAACCTCCAGTGACTGAAGTTGCCGTAGAATCCCACTTGCTTCACATAGTGTAACTTTCTTCTGGATGGTGATATTTTCAATTTCGGACAAAGTGGAAATTATTCCCTACCATCCCTCACGAAGATTCCGACAGACATCATCACGAGCTGACCAACGAGTAGGCGAAGGACGTTTGATTACTTTTGCAGACGTTTTCAGGTGCTTTCTTAGAACACTCCACCGATGTGTTGAAGATGTGAAAAATAACTAGTTTCTGAAGGAGATCAAAAAATGCAGAAGAGTACCAACAGGATGATTCGACATTGCAAGCACAAATTAGAGACAGAGAATGTCCAGTGCATGGTGTGAATTCTGCCAATGGATTTATTTCAAGAATTCTTGCTTGCAGTTCTGTGTACTTGCCTAACATGTTACTAGCATTATCATATGCCTGCCCTCTGCAATTTGCTACATCAATTCCAAGCTCGTTTAATGAAGTCAAAACCGCCTCTTGTAACTCATCAGATTTGTGACTTACGTTAAGAATGAAATGCAAGAAACGCTCCACAGGAGTTCCATGTTCTTTCACATATCGTATAATGCCAATGGATTTATTTCAAGAATTCTTGCTTGCAGTTCTGTGTACTTGCCTAACATGTTACTAGCATTATCATATGCCTGCCCTCTGCAATTTGCTACATCAATTCCAAGCTCGTTTAATGAAGTCAAAACCGCCTCTTGTAACTCATCAGATTTGTGACTTACGTTAGGAATGAAATGCAAGAAACGCTCCACAGGAGTTCCATGTTCTTTCACATATCGTATAATGAAGGACCGCTGATCAACATGAGACAAGTCTGGGGTTGAGTCAACACTTATGGAATAGTACTTAGCTATTTTAAGTTTTTCCACAATAAATTTGATTACTTTCTCACCTATTATTTTAATAAATTCCTCATACGTGGCAAAGGAAAGATTAGGAAATGAAACCTTTTCCTTTTTTCCCGCTTTTGGCAATGTGCTCAGCAAGAAAGGGATCAAATTCACTAATTAACTCCAGACACATCATTACATTTCCATTATGCACAGAACCGAAAATGTCATCCTTTCCCCTCAAAGCAAGTCCTCTACTGGCCAATGTTTTTACAACTGAAACTACTCGTTTTAACACCCCATCCAGTACTTAATTTCTTCTTCCAGTTGTTGAGTTATTTGTTAGTCAATTCACCCTGCAAGATTTGCTATTTGTTTCAGAGCTATCAGACAGTTCATATGACTAGTTGCTTTCATGTGATGACTCACTCGTGCTTCTGCATTTTTCTAGTAATTAAATCCACTGACAAAGTGACTATCATCAGCTCCCCCTCCACCAAAAAGGCGACAAGGAACACAGAAGATCATTCCGGTACTAGGAGAGAAAATTTCTTATTATTTTTTTGCCATTAATCAGATTCCTCTCAATGAGTTTCTTAGAAACATGTCTTATTTTGTCAGGATAAGCTCTTTGTGATTTTGAAAGATCACTGTCTAAATTTTGTGGAAACTCATTAACTGCGATATACTCGTGTTACGTCATTTAGAATCCACTCAGCAGGGTCATTACTCACTATCACCTGTGCTGCCAAATTGTTGGGATTTTTTAGTCACGTCATTTGAAACAGATTCAATTCCGTCTCCTCAACCACTTCTTGTTTTTTTTTCCAAATTACAATTACTATTAGCAGATACCGACACAAAAAAAAACTGCCCAGTTTTCTTGTCTTTGATACTACTTCATTAATTTTCACTTCCTTTTCTTTTCTCCTCTTCTTATATTCACTACCACTACTATCGTCGCTTTCTACCGTCACTCATGTTTTAAAATTTAAATAGTAATTTAAAACACGCAGAAAGTATCGGAATGATTTACACAATTTATAACTTTTTAAAAGCAAAGCAATAAAACAGTATTACCTCCACTTCGATGACAACATATGACAAGGGCACTGAAAACTCTAAAAATAATTTCACATTTAGCACGTCCTAACTGTCACAAAGATATCAGGATACTGAACTAAAGAGTTGAAGGAAGGGCAAAAATTAATAATCTTAATTTGAATTTGAAATAATGAAGTAAAAGTTGTTACAGTTAATAAGAATAATACAGACACAAAATTAATTAGCATCAATCTCGCCCGACCACGATCCCAATTACCTTTGTGTCAAGTTACTGACAACAATTCAGTAGCTTTCTGCGCACGTGTCTCGGTCTGTATAGTTATGCAGAATCTGATTACATGCCGATATGCTTGCAGACTAAACTTACAATGAGGAAAAGAAAAATATTTCTCTACTTGTGAGTAGATGCAGAATATAAGGGACATGTTATAATTACAAAAATGAGAGCCTGGAAATTTCAGGCTCTCATTTCCCCTCAAAATTTGCCACTCTAGGCCCGGGCCTATACCTAAATACACTACTGAGTACAGGATATTGTTTTCAGGCAATTATGAGCAAGGAATGGAAGGAGTAGCGATAGCATTCAACACTAAACATGAAAATAAACTTCTTGATTGTAAGCCAGTTTCAAGTAGAGTTATGTGGGCAAACTTCAAAATGTGGAAATAGAAAATTATACTTATTTGTGCCTATGGTCCCACAGAAGGTTCTTCTAAGGAAGAAGTAGAGGAATTTTTTGAATCATTAGAACAAGCAGCTGACATAAAAAAAAAATCAGGACAAGGACTGATTACTAAATTGCATTACTAACACCATGTTTCAACATAAAGATGTGCACAAGTTCACATAGAGAAGGCAACAAGAAATAGGAAAGCCAGCATTGTTGATAGTGATACCATCATGCTGGTTCAGAATAAAAGAGTGTACAGAGGATTTGAAATTGGAAGTGACCATTACTTAGTACTAAGCAGGATAAAATTGGATATCGTATTGAAAAGAACAGTATGTAAGAAAACTTTTAAAAGAATTAAAGTTGAGCAGCTTTTATAGGTAAATTGCAGACTCACCTATACAAACATTACTGAAGACAAAATGAAACAAACTGAAATCAAGAACCAAACCTTGGAGTCTCAGTGGCAAACTCTAAAGAAGACACTGATTGATTCAGCTAGGGAAGTATGTGGTGAAGCTGTCTGCAAGGATAGAAAAATAAGAACATGATGGTGGACACAAGAATTAAAGAAGCAATCCTGGAAAAGAAAGCATACCAAAAGTTCCCGGCAAATAAGTTGGCAGATAGATGCCCTGAAAGAATACAGAGAAAAATGCAAGTGAGCTAAGCTATCTGTGAAAGTGGCTAAACAAAAGTCATGGGAAGACTGGTAAGAGTATGGAAAATAAATATCAGTAAGGTGGCAAAAGTTCTGGAGGCTATTGAAGAAGCTTAGAAATGGAGGAAAGAGTTCTGTAAAAGGAATCAAAGATGATAATGGTGACACGAAAACTGAAGATAAGGATATCCTAAATGTCTGGAGTAATTACTCTGAACGACTGTCAAATGAACCAAGCAGTGACAGAAACGTTCTAGAAATTTTCAGGAAGTTAAAGAGGAGTACATATCAATACTTGAGGTAGAAAAAGCCATAAAAAACTTGAAATGTGGAAAGGCAGCTGAAGTAGACGATATTTGATGAAATGCTTAAGTATGGAGGTATAAAAGTTTTCAGATGGCTACCCTGCATAATTCAGAGGGCCTGGTCAGAAGGTCAAATTCCGAATGATTGGAGTAGACCTCTCATAGGACCTATCTAGAAAAAAGGGAATAAAGCTGAATTCGTGAGAATTACAGAAGAATTTCTTTACTAAGTGTTCCAGGTAACACTTGTAAAGAGGTTGAGAAAGATTGTAGAACAGAAACTTGGAGAACAAACTGGGTTTGGGCCAAATAGAGGTTGCGAAGATCAGATTTTTACTTTAAGACAAATATTTGAGAAATCG
The DNA here is from genome assembly GCF_054136105.1 of Typopeltis vanoorti. Classification (NCBI taxonomy): domain Eukaryota; kingdom Metazoa; phylum Arthropoda; class Arachnida; order Uropygi; family Thelyphonidae; genus Typopeltis; species Typopeltis vanoorti. The sequence goes on from NC_143557.1 coordinate 15,032,599, forward strand.
TTGGAATATGACAAGAATCTGTACTGGATTGTACAGTTTTGTAGATCTGGAGAAGGCATATGACCAGGTGTCCAGAGAAAAGCTTTTCAAAACACTACAAAAATATGGGTTGAATGAAACATACAGAGCAATACATATTCTATATTTAAGTTGTCAGAAAGCAGTTAGAACTGAAGGAAATACAAGAAGATGGGTTGATGTAAAATCAGGGATAAGACAAGGATGCACGTTATCTCCACTCTTATTCATCATCTATATGGATTACATTATGAAAGAAAGTGACATTAGGCCTGATATTAGAATTAGGAATTAAGCTCTTTGCTTTATGCAGATAATGCTGTATACTCCTAAATTCATCAAATGCAAGTCTCCAGGATCTCTAACTAAATTGCATAACAGCTGTAACAAATTTGGCATGGAAATCAGGAATAAAAAGACCAAAACTATGAAAATAAGTAGAAACATAGAAAACTTTAGCTGCATTCTGAATGGAGATCCTATAGAACAAGTAAAATATTTCAACTGTATAGGTACAGTGTTTAGTGAAGATTGCAGGTAAAACATCCAACTAGCAGTGTACAAGACAATGTTTAAACCAGTTTTAAGTTATGGATCAGAGAGCTGGGTTAGAAATAAAGCAGTTGATCAAAGACTACAGACCACAGATAAGAAGGTTCTAAGAAAAATTAGAGGAGTGAACTGATGCCATCAATCATATTAAAAATGAAGTTATTAGAAAGGAATTTGACATTATTAGCATTCAAGATTGTGTCAGCAGAACTAATCTAAGGTGGTATGACCACTTAAATAGAATGGGCTGGGAAAGATTAGCAAAACAGGTGTTTGATACCAAGATGGCAGGAAAGAGACCCAGAGAAAGACCAAAGTCTAAGAGGATTGATTCAGTCAGAAGTGCCTTAGAAGCACAAAATGTTAGATATGACAATAGTGAAGTGCTCACAAGTAATAGATTGATTTGGAGAAAAATTGTTGACAGGAGATTAACAATAATGTAAACTTAATCATGTAGTTCTGTCATGGTAACCTGACCACTCATTGAGGGTACATATCAGGAAACTGATGATGATGATGTAGCGATTATATTCAACATACATTAAGAAAGTTATCGAATAAACTACCATGACAAAACAAAATAAACACTTGACATTTCAACCTTCACATTAAAGTCATCTGGAGTATACACATTTATATATATATATACATAGAAACAAGCTGCACAACAATTTACATGGTATGCTAAAGTTATTGATCAACCGTTATAATCATTGGCCTGACCTCTGGTGTAAAAAAAAAAAAAAAACTTACTACACCAACGCTAGAGTCCTGTTATTATTATTAGGTTAAAATTAAATTAAGCTGGATAGCAACATGTTCACACCAAAAAATTACTTATATAAGTATATATGTAAATAACAACAATCTGTATGGATAGTGGCCATTAAAAGCTTAGAGTCCTAAAGTCAGGATCGGCTGGAAAACTAAGTGGGCTGAATGTGTGCAATCCAAATTCTTGGGATTTTAATGCTACCATTATTATTAAGATTGGGATGGTTAATCGAAATTTCACATGCTTCTTTAAATTTCCATTTATACCAGGTTTTTGTAACCTGCTATGGCAACCAGTTTTAATACTGGACCTAGTCCCCCATGTTTTAAAGACAACGTTAGCCACACCTTAGTTAATGATTTTGTAGCTTGCTACACATGGTATGTATGCATCCCATCGTTTAAGAAAGTGGCAGTTGGGAGATGAGAATGTGTACGTGTTCTTGAAATGCAGGCAGCAGTAGGTGCTGGGAGATATGAGTGTCTCGATTTCAGAATTTAGAAGAGGCAAAGATCATGCTTTGGAAACAGGTGATTTGCAGTTTGTGGATGCCAGTAATGTGCTGGATTTAGATATACAGATTTAGCTTTGGGTAGTTTATCAAACAGAGATGGTTTGTATGATGGCCATGATTGTGCATTTGAATGGCAATTGAAAGCAGAATGTGATCACCCAGGTGACCAGATCTGGGCACAGTAATCCAGATGTGGCATATCAATGCCTAATAAAGAGAAATAACTTATTTATCTCTACTAGTTAGTGCATTCTTCAGTAGTCAACTTCAAGTTATGGTCAACTTCAGCAATATGTTCTCTAAACTTTAATTCTCTGTCTACCACCCTAAATCTCTAGCTTCGTCTATTTCCTGCAGTACGGTGCTATTAATGTGATACACAGAATGTAATCTATTTATCCCAAAATGCATAACTTTACATTTCTCCAAATTAAACTGACACCCATTATCTTTTGCCCATACTGATAGCCTATTTAAATCATCCTGCAAGCTCTCCATATCGCCTTTCCCTGTTTCCCTGAATTTGCATTTCAGCATGCTTGATGAACAAAGCACTCTCCCTTTCCAAACACCTAACACCAAAACAATTTAGATGCAGTCCATCAGCATTGTACAAATCCTTCTTTCAATCAAACACAGACCACAGATCCACAAATCCTACATCATTTCTTCTGCACAACCTACATATAGACTCTAATAATAAATTTAGTTTAATTCTTTATCCAAGTGTAAGCAAACAAAGTTTGCACCTGAAAATATCTTCAGGGCTGGGGTAAGGTAGTGCAACACCAGGCAACTGCGAGCAAAGGTGGACCAAGCTCTCATCACTCCTTGTCTCAGTATCTCCCAAAATGCAAAGCAAATCTCCTTCCGGACATGTATACTGCTATGCATTAAGCTCCCACTGACGAGACCTCAATAAAGGTCAAAACTAGTCTGGGTAGTGGCCCTTCCCTTAATGCATAGCAGTATACATGTCTGCAAGGAGATGGGCTTTGCATTATGGGAGATACTGAGACAAGGAGTGATGAGAGCTTGGTCCACCTTTGCGCAGAGTTTCCTGGTGTTGCACTACCTTACCCCAGTCCTGAAGATATTTTCAGGCGCAAACTTGGTTTGCTTACACTTGGATAAAGAATAAAACTAAATTTATTATAGTCTAACCAAGTGAAAAATAAACTTCCAACATCTTTCTCTAAATCCAGAGTAATTCAATAATAAGGTGGTACACCTGTTGGCAACTCCTATAGGTAAATATGACCTCTCCTATTGCTTCTGCCTTAGTATCTCCATGGTTGGGTCTGCCTCCCACTGATGAGACCTCAATAAAGGTTAAAACTGGTCTGGGTAGTGGCCCTTCCCTTAATGCATAGCAGTATACATGTCTGCAAGATGTGCTTTGCATTATGGGAGATACTCAGACAAGGAGTGATGAGAGCTTGGTCCACCTTTGCTCGGAGTTGCCTGGTGTTGCACTACCTTACTCCCCAGTCGTGAAGATATTTTCAGGCGCAAACTTTGTTTGCTTACACTTGGATAAAGGATTAAACTAAATTTATTATAGTCTAACCAAGTGAAAAATAAACTTTCAACATATAGACTCAATAGCTATCCATGCCCTCCACCTCAGTTTGTCGCTATCATAGCATGGTAGGAGACTTAAATCTTCACCTTCTCGCTCTTCAGTTTTGCCTCTTCTAATATCTCCTTTACATCCTCCCTCGTAGAGTACCTCTTCCCTCTCAAATCATTTGTGCGAATCAAGACAATCATTTCCTTCGACTTACCTTTTTGCATCCGGTTGGCGTGACTAATATCGTGAATTTTTGCTCCAGGGAAAGACGATTTTGTAACACTTTCATTAAGTACTCCTCTGATCATTGAGTCTATATAATTTTCTCCTTAACTTGTTTTTCTGGTTTGTTCACTCCATCTTTATTATTACTTCGGACCACCTGCTTCCATCTCTTTTCTTTCCTGCTAATCTCTTGCCGCTTCTTCAATTTTTCAATTTCGTACTTTGTTCTGTGAAGGATAACATTCAAGCACGCTATTTCTTTATTAATATCCATTTTGTTCTGCTCTATTTTCATGGCCACATGTTTGACATTAATAACATCATCTTTCATCCTACCCTTTTGCTGTGTTCTTGTCACCTAATAGGCACTTACTTTTGAAACATTTAATACTCTCTCTCTCTCTCTCTCTCTCTCTCTCTCTCTCTCTAGTGTCAATTTCCTTCCACATATCCTTTAATTTTCTCAATAAATACATTTCACACACACTGCACTGCACAAAATCCCAAAAATTCAAATCACCTGACAATGCAGTCTTTGCTGCCATTACTTTACCATACACTGGCACCATACCATATCATAATATCTTTTTTTTAAAAAAAAATTTAAGGTTTACTTACAAACCAAATAGCTCATTCATTCACACACTCATTTAAAACAAAAACTACAATAAATCAATCCAATATTATCAACTAAAAGTTACTTATCCTTCAGTAGATGTGTGGAGTACTTTTGAGGATAGAGGTGAGCTGTATGCAAGAGATTGCATTTGAATGAAGAAGGGCACAGGCATTTGGAGAGACTGTTGTTTTCTGGGTGAGTGAGTGTGCTGGGGCAGGGAAACAAGAATTGCACAGATGGGATGTTGCAGGGATGGCCTCATGTTGGGGGATAGTGGCTTGAGAAATGGGCATACAATATATAACAGAACCAGGTGGAGTATGAGGGGAGTAATAATGACTATAAGAATGCTGGCAATACATCGCTTTTTCTGTATACAAATGCTAGGAGCATTAGGAATAAAGGGAAGTTTGTGGTATTGACTGACTCAGTCTCTACAAAAGTTGTTGGTATGGGTGAAAGTGGGTTAACTGAGGAGAATCTTCTAACAGGGATAGCAATTGAAACGTATAGCATATTTCAGCAGGTTAGAAAAGGTAAACATGGTGGTGGAGGGCTACTCATGATAAAAGATGAATCATGCGCTCTCAGTGTGGAGAACTCAGTGAAAGTAAATGACTTTGAGAGCATATGGAGTAAGATTGATGTTTATAGGACAAGATATTTAGTGGGATGATGCTTCACACCAGGGAATACGTGGTGATGAGCAAGAAATGTTCAGGCAAATTAGTTTGGCAAGCAATCATTATGGAGGACTTCTGCTATAGTGATATAAACTGGACAGAGGAGACAGAATGAGTAATAAGGGAACCAAATTTTTGGATTTCTTGAGGGACAACTGTGTTAGACAGCATATGGTGAAGGGAACATGAGGAAAGAGTTCTGGATTTGGTCACAGCAACAGAGGATCTGATTGTGACTGAGATGACATACCTCCCCTGTAGTTGGCAATAATGACCATGTAGTCCTGACTTAGAGAATGAATAGGCATGGAAGGTATCAAAACAGAAGGAAGCTATGTGGAATTATAAGGCAAGTGACTATCATAGACTTAGAAACCAACTTGTAGCAATACAATGGATGAAAGAATTTAAAAGAAGAGGGTTAGTGCATGGGAGATACTTAAGAAAAATTTGTTGACAGCAATGACAGATTGTATATCACAGAAGAAGAAAATAAAACAATTTCGAGTCAAATGGATGACGAAAGGAATAAAAGGGGAAATTAAGAAGAAGAGAGATTATGGAAGGCATGTAAGGATGGAGAGGTGAAGAACAGCTACATGAGAAATATAAGGCTCGGGCTAGGAAAGTGACTAGTATTGCAAGGAGAGAAAAATCAGAATATGAGAGGAGACTGAAATTGCAATCCAAGGAGAATCCCGAGGATATTTTTAGCTATGTGGCGAGTAAGAGAAAAAATTATAGTGGACAGATTATCTTGCTCGATGGAAATCGGAATCGGGTGACCAAAGCAGATGATATAATTGAATTATTTAATGATCACTTTAATAGTGTTCCATCCTGGTACTACAAGCTTTATTCCTAGAAGGATAATGAGCAGTGAAGTGGTGGAAGTGAATGCAGAGGATGTATTCCGAATACATCCGAATGAATACTGAGTAAATGTCAATAAGGCAAGGGAACTAGATGGAATTTTTCCATGTTTTAAGAGAATGTGCTAGGAACTGACTGTGTTATTAACTTGGATATTTAATGAAAGTCTTGAGATGGGACAGGTTGCTGAGGAGTGGAAGGAGAGTAAAATAGTCATAGCATAAGAGGGGTTGTAGAATGGAGGTATCTAAGGCCTGTTTGTATTCCTTCCATAGCTATTAAGATTTTGGAGCAACTGGTAAGAACTCATATACAGAATTGGGCAAATGAGGATAATATTACTTATGCAGGCCAGAATGGATTTGTTAAAGGGTGCTCTTGTTTTAGTAATCAGGCTACCTTTTACAATGGAGTAACAAGAACAGTGCATGAAGAATATACTGTCATATTTTTGGATTTTTCCAAGGCATTTGACAGGGTGCCACATGACAAATTGAATTTTAAATTACATTATATGAGTTTGAATATCAGATTAGTGGAATGAACTGGTGATTGGTTCTCTGATAGTTATCAGATAATTGTATATGGAGGAGCAGTATCAGGGAGTAAGAAGGTTATAAGTGGAGTTCCACAGGATTCATTTCTGGAACCATTGCTGTTCAATCTTTATGTCAATGATAATGTCACAGGACTACAGAGAGATGTTCAGTTGTTTGCAGAGGATGTGAAGCTTGGGAGGGTTATTAGTAATAGTGCTGATGTTCTGGCTCTTCAGGAGGATTTGAATAAGCTGGAAGGGTGGGCAAAGGCATGGGGATATCAGTTTAATGCAACTAAATCATGCTTACTTGGTGGAGTTATACTGGAAGAAGTGGAGGAAGCAAGGGATCTTAGGGTGATTGTAGCTAGAGATTTAAAGTTTTGGTCATATTGCAAAGGTTATAAAGACATCTCAGAGAATTCTAGCAATGTTGAGGGGAACATTAAACCATGAGAGATAAAAGTGTGCTGGTCCATTGTATAAAGCTTTGATCAGACCACATTTGGATTTTTGTGCTCAGATCTGGTCACCAGGATTTGATGGGGATGAAGTAACCACGGAAAGGGTGCAGAGACAGATAATAAAAATGATATCAGGACTGTAGAATGTTGATTATGAGGACAGACTGAGGGCATGTAGACTGCAGAGTTTGGTGGATAAAAGACAAAAGGGATTATTATTGTGTTAATACTTAGGAGATTTTTCATATGGTAGAATGAGGGGAAAGCAGCAAGGACAAGTGGCGAACCCTGGAAATTGCAAAAGGGAGTGGTGAGTAAAAGGATAAAAATTAAATTGTTTTGAAGTAACATCGTTTTCTAAAATTTTTTGAGTGGTCAAAAAAGAGACACCTTTTCCTGGGAAATAAAAATTCAATGCTACATGCCATTAGTGAACTTGCATTGATTTGCACATAAATCTGAGGTAATGAAGAATTTTGTAAAGGTGTTGATTTTTTTTAAAAAGCAAAGTTTCCAAAACTAATTGATGGACAGTAAAAATAAAGTACTTTTGTTTGAAAATTAGAATGCTTTTGCAGAAGGAAGTTCTGAATAAACACATTTGACTTCATTAAATTAGTGACATGAAAATTACTTAAATTCATCTCCTATGGGTCTGTAAGTAAAAGCAAAAATGACAACTATCAGAAATTGGTAGGCAAAGTGATGCAAAAACATTTAGGAAGCAGATGTAACCAAAAATACACTTTTTTAAATATTATCAATATGATTTCTTCTCAGAATGTTTTAGATTTTTGCCCTGTTAACAAGAAAAAATAATAATAACAAACAAGGTGAATGTTTCCACTAAGACAAACATCATGAAACAATACTATCAAAAAGGTAGGATTAGTATTATTATAAAGTCTCCATGGAATAACAAGACACTTGTTACAAGGAGCCAAACTTTCTACATATCACACCTTGCCTTGAACACATTTAGTGACCAAATAAAGATTAAGGACTATTTAATTATTTAAATAAAGGGACCAGCTATATGTATGGGTAAAAAAATAACTTATATTATAAACTTAAATCAGAAGAATGCATTTTTTTCCTGTTGCATTTCTGCTATATTTACAACCAGTGATGAAAAGATGAACTCCTCTCTCCTGAATTCATTCAGGAGAGGGAAGTAATGGAGTATAATGTGTGAAATAGAGGTAGTAAAAAAAAAGTTAGATTTAAGTAAGTAGAAAATGGAGCAAATGCAGGGCATTGGGGGGGGGGGGGGATTACTTTTCTTTCTTTGTGCATGCATAAAATCCTATCAATGCACCATTAGTAAAAATGAAAAGAGAAACATTGAAACTAAACTCCAAATTTAGCTCTCACACAAGTTTATCTCCCAGGATATCTCATATGTAACTTATCCTCTTAAATTAACCTATTTAACTCATTTATTTTACAAAGAACAGAAAAAACTTGTTAACCATACAGCTTCCCATAATTTTTATAAGCCAACAGTTATCATCCTATATGGATAAAACATTCGGAATTTCAGTTTATTGTTTCCTACATAAACTTTTATTTCTTCTTGAGTTCACATAGAAGAAAGACTAACATAAAAACTGCTCTCTATATGGCAGCAACATAAATCAACTCTACCAGCAACCCAAATCACATAATAAATCAAACTCTTCCACCAACCCAAATCACATAAAAACCTTATCAACAGTTTCATCACTTCAGAACAACTATGCCTTCTATATGAAAGCTTCTAAAGAAATAACTAAAAGCATATCAACTATCTGAAATCACTTATCAGATCAGATTGAGAATCCTAAGTAAAATAAACATCACTGAGCCTATTTCTACATGAACTGTTAAGTAATAAAGTTCCTTTCAGTTTTAATGAAATAAATCATGTATGAATTAATTACTACAATAAAAAGTTTTATCTCTCTTTTAAAGAACATCATCACTCAGTCTTCCATTTCTAACCTTTCTTCTAATTTCTGTTAAGTCTTAATATATTGAAGATATGGAAACCTCACAATTTTCTTCTGCTTTGTCCCTTTACTTCCTTTTGAACAAATGAACACTAAGCAACATCCTACAATGTTCTTTTCACTTCGACACAGGCTTGGAAATATAACAGAGCAACTTTCACTTCAGTCCGCTATTATGCACAGCTATTATTCGAAATGACAATAAATTTTCTTTTTATTGTGGACAAGTTTATTTATTTTTAACTTCAAAATGAAACAAGAAGAATTTATAACACTCTTAATTTCACAGGATTTAATGATGATGATGTGAGTTCATTTAATCACTTTCAATAATGCAAAAAGTAACCTTTGCTTCTCTTGTCAATGACAAACAACATAACAAATCATCTCGATACAAACAGCACCCAAGTGTTGAAATGTTGAAAACAACATTTCAACACATGACAGTTCTCATGCAAAATGATAATTAACTTCTAACAACTACCTTAAATATATTTAGTTTACTTCTAAGCAAGACTTCAGCAGTCAAAAATTAAAATTTCAGAATTATGTCTTGCTTATGGCATAAAAAAAAAAAAAATGACTAACAACTTGACAAATAATACTGCATTAATAATTTCTTGACTTAATTCATTTTTATATTTTGAATTTGTGGGATATCTGAATTCCAATACAGATATCCTCTTCTTCTTCTTCTTCTCTTCCGTCTAAGACAGGTTGAGTCTTCTCTTGAGCAGGATCTTCCAGTCTTCTCTATTCCTTGCTGTTCGAAAAAGTTCCTTATATGTTCTTTATTGATTTCAGCCAGGTAATTCTTGGTCTTCCAGGTCTTCTTTTTTCAGTTGGAAAAGTACTGATTAGGACGTTAGCAAGTCTGTCTGCATCCATGCGTACAGTGTGTCCAAACCATCTCAGTTGTTGTTTTCTAATTTTTTCTATTATTGTCTTTTTATACGATAGTTCTTGTCTGACTGTGATATTTGTTTTCTTTTCTATCCAACTTGTTCTATTTATTTTTCTTAAGCATTTCATTTCAAATGCCAGCAGTTTTTTCTCCTCTCTTTTTTTAACTGTCCACGCTTCTGCTCCATAGATGACTGTTGGTATAATTATTGCTTCATATAGTTTGATTTTGGCTTGTTAAGATATCTTGTTTGTTTTCCAGATTTTCTGTAATTTTCCCATGGTGGTCCATCCTATCGCTATTCTGTGTTTGATTGTTTTGAGTTCATCTATTGTTTCTGTTAGTTTTGATCCAAGGTATATGAAGTTGTCTACTTGTTCTAATTGTTCTCCGTTTAGGGTGGCTGAGATGGTAGTTCTGTTCCTCCCTATTTTCATCACTTTTATCTTTTGTATATTTATTGTCATGTCATATGTTTTACAGGTTTCATTTAGCTTGATGATCAACTTTTGTAGTTCATTTGGGGTTCTTGCAAGAAGGACGAGATCATCTGCATATTTGATATTATTTATGTTTAAACCGTTGACATTGATTCCAGGCTCATTGTCTATTGCTTTCTTTACAACTTCTTCTGGATATATGTTGAATAGGCATGGGGATAATGGGCATCCTTGCATTACTCCTTTTTGGATCTCTATGGGTTCTGTTGTGAGTGTGTCCTTTTTAATTAGTGCATTTGTCTTAGAGTAATATTTTATCAAAAACTGTATTATATATTTGTCTATTGCTTTTTCTAGTAGAATTTTGAGAAGGATTTCTCTGTTGATGTTATCGAAAGCTTGTTTAAAGTCCACAAAACAACAATATAGTTCTTTATGGTCTTCCCAGCTGAGTTCTGCTAGTTGGTGCAATGTGAAAATTTGGTCTATTGTTGAATAGTTTCCTCGGAAACCAGCTTGTTCTATGCCTATCATTTCTTCGTAGGTGTTTTTTAATCTATTTTGTATAATTCTCATGAATATTTTATAGGTGTGAGGGAGTAAACTGATTGGTCTGTAATTTCTGCAGTCTCTTTTGTCTCCTTTCTTGTATATTGGGATGATCTTTCCAGTTCTCCAGTCATCTGGGATCTCTCCTGTTTGTAGTATTTTATTGAATAGGGTTGTTAAATATTCTATTGATATGCTGCCTCCATATGACCACAGTTCAGTAGGGATAGGATCAATGCCTGGTGCTTTATTGTTTTTCATCTGTTTTATTGCGTATCTAACTTCTTCTTGTAAAATTTTTGGGTGATCATTATTTTCTTCTATTGTTGGCATTGTAGTTTTGTTTCCTTGGTGGAATATAGTCTAAAAATGGTTTGACCAGATTTTTCTTATATATTCAATATTCCCGGTTTCAGTCATCTTGTTGTTCATCATTGTTACTGCTTTTGCTGAGAATTCCTTTGTAATTTCTCTTACAGTATCATGGAAGACTTTTAGGTTGTTTTGTTGGTATGCTTCTCATTTCTTAGTTTTTTCTTCTAACCATTTTTCTTTGGCTTTTTTGCATAGGTTATCAACTTCATTTTTTAGTGCTCTGTATTTTTCTCTATTCTCTTCATTGTTTTGTTGGTTTACAAGTATCTTGGCCTCTCTTTTCTCTTCTATGGTAGCTATGATTTCTTGGGTTATCCACTGTTTGTTTATTTTGGGTTTGAAACCTAGAGTGTGTTTAGCAATTGATAACACTGTTTCTTTTCCTTCTTCCCAGAATTTTCCGCTGTTCTGTAAGATGGAGGGTTTTAATTTCAAGCACATCTGTTCTAAAAATCGACTTCTGCTTGAGCTATCTTTTAGTTTTGATAGGTTGATGTTTTCTTCTTTTCTGATATTATTTTTCCTGTTGAATTTTATCTTCACTTTGGCAGTTAATATTTCGTGGTCAGTGTCAAAATCAAAACTTCTTAATGTTTGTACATTATTTACTGATCTTTTCCATTGTTTGTTTATGATGATATAGTCTATGCAGTTCTTTATATTACCATCTGGGGATGTCCATGTATATTTATTATTAGAGCGTTGATAGAACAATGTGTTTGTAATCATTAGATCATTTGCTTTACAGAAGTGGAGTAATTGTTCTCCTCTGTCGTTAAGCTCTCCATATCCAAATTTCCCCATCACATCTTTTTTGTCTGCTGTGAACTGTCCTATTTTAGCATTAAAATCTCCCATCACTATCATAAGTTCTCTATTTTTGTGATTATCTATTTCCTGTTGTAGTTCTTCATAGAAATTTTCTATTTCTTCCTCTGAATGGTTACTGTCTGGTGCATATATTTGGATTATTTTAATTGTTTGACCTTTTTCTTTTGCTTGAAGTTTGGCTGTTATTATTCTAGGAGACACTGGGTTTATTTCAATTACTGAGTGTGTAAATTTCTTTTCAATTAGTAATGCAACTCCTTCTCTGTGTATGTTATCTTTTTTTCCTGAGAAGTACAGTCTTCCTTCTGGTAAATCCATGAATCCATCTCCGCACCAATGTGTCTCTGATAAACCTAAAATACTCCATTTCAGTCTTTTTAAATTTTCCTGGACTAATTGTAATTTTCCAGGTCAGTATAGTGATCTTATGTTGAGGGTGGCTACATGTTTCACATCCTTGGCTGACCACATTGCTGATTTCTCACCTACTCTATGTGGTCTTTGAGTAGGCGCGTCGGTTGTCCCATACGCAGTAGCACTATCTTGGTTTGTAGACTTTCTCCTGCTCATGAAAGTTACTGGCATAATAATGTAGCCAGCTTGCCATGCCTCTGCTACATCCTTTGGTCCACGGCTCTTTATTCTTTATTCAGAGCAATCAATTTGGGTTTCCCCCATCTGCCACCCGGGGGACGTGCCTGGTAGGAGTGTGGTCTCCCCCAGATATCCTCACAGGAGTGTAAACAGCACAAAAGGAAAAAGAAACAGGAAGGTTTAGGAAAAGAATAATCAATAATCAACAGTGCCTCTGTATGGCACAATTAGAACAGTGGAAAATTGCAACCTTCAATGGGCTCAATTCTCGTCGTGACCAGGTGAATCCTCATATGGGCTTTTTCAACTGAAGGTGAGTTAATTGATCTCGTACAAAGGTAGCAGGATATTTTCTCCTGGAAACTCTGGTTTTTCATCCTGCGAACAAACAAATAGGCCTTCAGAACACAAGCAATTTACAGACAAAAAATACTGTTGTTGGTAATGATGGGAGGTAGATGATGCTGATGGTAGTAGTAGAAGAGAGGGTGAGATGTATTTAGAGAAGCAGAGTAGAGTGCCCTCCTGTGGTGAGTCCTTGGACTCCCTGGAAGTACCATGTAATAATAGTAATAGTAATAAGAAGGTCAATGTGGAGGAAAGAAGAGTAATGGGTAAGAGTGAGAATAGGAAATGAAAGAGCAACAGGCATAAAAGTTGATGGTGATGTGCAAGATGTATAATTAGTAAAAAAAAAAAAAAAATACTATAGTGTGATTCAATTATTTAAAATTTGCAAAGAGTGTATACAAGAAATTATCAAACAAGGTAAGGCATCACTGGTTAATGTCTGTCAACTGTGTGTATTTTTTCAGGTTGTCTGTTCTGAGAGAGAGGAAATCCTGCAATTTTCGGTTGAAAAGTACCTGCCACTACTAGTCTTAGGAATAATCAATACAATTTACAGGATATGCTGTAGTGAGAGGGAAGTTGAAACTAAATGGGATAAATTGATAAAAGGGAATATTAGTTTCTTTTAAACAGAGAACTATAGTTGATTGTTGTTACAATGAAAAAAAAAAAAAAAATAGAGACCAAAGGAATAATTTATTATACAGTCAACACACTATAGCAACACTTTTTATATTTGTAATATTTAAACACATACATATCATGGGTGAAAACAGACAACTTGCTGTATCTAACATCATTAGCATACTTCACAATCAGACACTTGTGGTTGGCCACTTGGTATCTTTTCAAGCGTCGAATGAGTTCAGTCCTAGAATAAGTAAAAAAAAAAGTTTCTTTCATATTCTTCCAACTCAATTATCGAAATAATCTACATATTATTATTATTATTATTAAGGAGTCTGACTCACTGCAGGAGGCCACTTGACATTACACAACATTACATGATTCACCATTGTGTATTCAAGCTCAAGTGCTAAGAAGATATTTCATGACATCGAAAGTGCAAAGGATAAAATGTTGGAAGCTGATCCAAACTTAGAAAAGACTATGACAATTTGCCAAGGCATAGAAAAGATGCTTGCTCCATATTGTAAGTTATAAAACAAGAAAAAGCAAGCACTATTCAAACTACTGTTGATAAGTTTTACAAAGAAAGAGACACTTTAATTCTCAATGTTTCTAATGTTTTAAATTTTAGTGCACTAAATATTAGTTTTACTATTTTTTTTTTTTTCATTTCCCTATTCATTTATAACTGACAGTAATAGAGTTTTTAATATTTTGGCAAAAGTTTTTAAAGGTCATGGAACAACTGTAATTTTTCCCATTAATTATTAATATTGCTTTGCATGGTTTCGGTTTGCAATGCCATTTTTAAGGCTCCGCGCTACCATGAAAGCGAGGACTGCCTGCATTTCCAAAGTTTCAACACATATTTGGATTTAAAATAAGGTTGAAACTTTAATATCCCCTATTTCTATTTATTTGATATCTCTGAAATGAAGCTTTTTTTTTTTTTTGATAATTACTATTACGCACTGAGAGTTCATCTTATGAAAAATACAACTCTATGACATAGGATTGCTTTTGTTAATTAAATGAAGGTTTTTGCTCTCTTAAGATTTCAACCTGGTCTCTAAAGAGAACCAACCAGTTCAAAATAGCTGTGAGGCCATTGAAGTTATTACCACATTATCAAAAAATACTAAAAAGTGAATATAAGGACACCTGGGCAGCACTCATGCTTTAAGTGGTACAAGCCAAGCAAATTCAATGTTGAAGACTGTATTCTCATAAGCTCTCTGTCAAAATGTCTAAACTTTCAAAGGTTCTATGAGGGTGGTCTGAAAAGTTTTCAGCCTAGCAATGAAAAAACGAATTTATAATTTCAAAATTATTTTTATTTTTCAACATAATCTCAATTATTTATTCCAGCGCCATTATCCTGTCCATGTAGTGGTTCTCAGTAAGATCAGCAAAATACCCCTCTACAGCTGCAATCACCTCTTGATTCGAAGAAAAATGCTGAAGAGTGAGGAAGAATTTTCTTTTTGGGAAGAGAGAGAAGTCAGAAAGAGTCAAATCTTGGAAATAGGGTGGATGTTCCAACAATTCATAGTGCAGATCCCTTAGTTTTCCAATTGCAAAAAACTTTCTTGGGCAGGTGCCTTGTCCTGATGAAAGATGATTTTTTTCTCCTGCAAACCAGGCCATTTTTCATGAATTTTTTCATCTAGTCTGGTTAAAACATTGGAATAATATTCCTTTGTTATTGTTTTACCCTTTTCAAGATAATTAATAAACCTTCAGCATCTCAAAACACTGATGCCATGACTTTTCCTGCTGATGGAACCGATTTAGTCTTCTTTGGAGCTGAACAATCGGCTTCTGTCCACTGTTTTGACTGCTGTTTGGATTCTGGTGCGTAATGGTGAACCCAAGTCTCATCCATAGTAGTAGTAGTAAATCACTGAACAAAATCAGTTTTATTCTTGTTAAAACACTCCAAGCACTGTTCAGAGATTTTCGTGCGAGTGCGTTTTTTGATCTGTTGTGAGCAAGCCGGGCACCCATCTTACCAAAGCTTTTTCATTTGCAATTCTTCATGCAAAATATATCCTACACGTTCTTTTGAAATGCCTATAGTCTCAGCAATTTCACACAATTTGCATCACCAGTCATTCAATACCGTATCGTGCACTTGTTCAATGATTTCTGGTGTTGTTACACTTTTTGGACGTCCTTCACATGGATCATTTTCAAGGCTGTTACGGCAGCCCATTTCTTAATTGTCAAAAACGAAGTGCCCACAAACATGAACTTCAAATGAATTTCTTCTGCCGTTAACCCTTCTTTTACAAAGAATTTTATAACTGCACGATAATCAATTTTATCCATTTCAAGGGATACAGACAACAATTTTGCTTCAGACAGCTGTATAAAACAAATTACTTGATACAATGAATCGCAATTTCACATGGATGTTTATAACAGATGTACCAACTTAGATAAAAAAAAAAACTTGCCGATAGTGTTGCCATCTAGTTGGCAAAGAAATTTCCAGACCACCCTCGTACATATATTGAGCTTTGAAATACAGTGGTATCTCGCTAATCCGAACCTCTTTAGTCCGAACCATCCAGTAATCCGAACTGCGGATTGAAAGAAAAATTTTTTTATTTATGACGTATTATTATTTTGTGTACTATTTTTTTAATAATTATTATTTTAACTATTATTATTTATTTTATTATTATTACAGTACAGTATAACTACGGTGATACACAAAAAGAGGAAATTCAAAATGTGCATAATTTGGTTAAAAATATAAATCCAGATATTGAAATTTCTCAAACAGATATTATGGAATGGATTAAAGGTAGAACCGAAAGTGAAATCGAAATGAAATCAGATGCTGAAATTATAAATATCATGCTATAGAATGAATTAGATGACGATAAAGAACTTGAAGAAAAAAAAGTAAAACATGAAGGGCAGCTGATAGTTTTAATGTGTGTATAAAATGGGCTAAGCAGAATGATACGCCATTCCACAAAATTTTATTGCTGATGCAGTTCCGAGAAGAAACATTCGAAAAAGTTTAGCTTCCAAGAAGCCAAAGAAAATCAGTGACTTTTTTACAAAGAAATCAAAAAACTTTTTTTTGTGTTGTGTACCAGAAAGTGATATTTTTATGCAAATTAATTTATGTACTGAACTGCGCAATTTTATTAAATCAGAATCCTCAACAATACAGATATATACAAACTAAATGTTTTACTAAAATAAACTTGTGTGCTGTATTAATTTTTATTTTTTTACATTACAGTACAGTAGCTTTTTTTCTATCAGTTACATCATTTATTTACAGAATTAAATTGATGTACCATTAGAATCTGATTATTTTTGTCTTAAACGCTAGTTATTGTTGTCTCTTGGGGGAAAATTCGTTAATCCGAACTTTTCGCTTGGTGAAGATAGTATGCATAGACAAATAGACGCAATGAGTGGAAGGAGGGTAATAATTATTATGGGGGATTTCAACTATGGTAACATTGGTTGGAAGGAGGAGAGAACACATGGGAGGAAGGAATAGGATTTTATGCAGTTATTAAGTTATAACTACCTGAGACAGCATTGTTAAATCTTGAATGAAAGGTTTAAATTGTCATAAAATATTTCATTTGGGATTTAACTAGGATACAAATAAATTTTCCTAAAGAAGTACTTGTATGTAGGTATAAATGAAATTGTAAATAACATATTAGTCCTTTGTTTTGTGAATTCCTCTGTTTTGCTATATTGTTACTGTCCTAAGTATAACAGAAAGGAATCGGATTTTTGTGAGAATTAGATCGAAGTTCACATTGAAATAATCGGCTTAAAGACATAACCTGAGGTAGTCGCGAGACATCCACATGGATATGTCGAGGAGAAGACAATACCGAGAGCAAGGGACTTAGGTGCAGAGCAGAATCAGTGACATAGGGGAAGAGCAGAAACATGGGGTATAAGAAGCTTAGCGGCGTGGGCTCGAGGCTCTTTTTTCTCTTCATCTCCCTTTGGCTTTCGGGTACCGGGAGAAGCGGCACGAGTGGTCAGGAGGGACGATGGTCAGCAGCGGCTAAGAGCGACCAGGCGGTGGTCCAGTCCAGGCATATCTACGGTAAAGCTAGACAGTCAGCGAGAACTGAAGCTTCATGCCGAATCACGAGGACCTGTCCAGGCAGAGCAGTCTCGCCGGCATCGGCAAGAGGGCGATTCGTGAGCGTAATCACTAGAGGGTCATATCTGAAGACAACAGGCTGTAGAATGAGGTAACAAGCCACGTGCTCACAAAGGACTGATCGGGAGAAAATACCAGCACGAACCAGATGGTCGGTAATGTAAAATCTTTCTAGTTCCATTGTATTCTGAACTAAGCGGAAGTGCAGAAAAGTGCTGATATATTATGTGATAGGACTTGATAAATAGTAACGGGACTCTAGTACTTAACCTATCGATAAATAAATGTAACTCTAAAAGTGCATAGTAGTAGAGTTTGACTTTGAATTGTCGAGGTATGCCATTGTCTGTTAGCCTCAGATGAATGAGATAATCGCTAGTTTAATTGTGTTACATGATTAGAAGCAGGACAACTTAAATTTGATGTTGTCTCTTATTGTGATGTATTGATTGTAGATCTATTTTGCCTAGTTAATAATTGTTACGTGCAAGTGCAATTCAGTTTAGTTAAGTGAACCTTGGATTAATGTATATCGAGCTAAAGAATGAATAAACATTCATGTTTTCTTTACCTTATAAAGTTGCCTGATCTCTGAAATCAATGAACCACTCATTAAAATCAGAACCTGTATGAATTATATGCGGGGGATTGGCTACGACTGCATGTAGAATAAGTTGTTAAGGATTTGTAATTGGGATTGCTGTTTGCTAGATTCTAGAATCATAAAATAGTCTGTGTGTTAACTCCATGACAAGGAGATTTCTCTTGTATAGGAAATAAGATGGCACAGCATTATCAAACAATTTTTTCTTAATTCTGAAAGGGAGTTAATTCAAAATTTTGCATTCAAAGAGGCTTGACTCTAGCCCGACTCTTTGTCTGCTGAGCTTTGCACTCATAACCAACTGAAGGAACAGCCACCGAAGGGAATAGGAATTAGCTAAAGCGGATTATAGTAGTAGAGGAGTCAAGGATAGATAAATTACTGTGCAGAAAGGTACTTCTATTTTCGAATGGAGTTGAGTAAGGATAAGGGAGAGGAATTCTAGCATACCTAGAAACACTTAAACATAAGAAAACAAATAACAGTGAAAACTAACAGCATGTAATGGAATATACTAGGGGTTCAAGAGTGCTTGACCTAGTAATTGCATCTGGGAATTTGACTGTAATAAATATGACCACGTTGCCACCAATTGGTATGAGTGATCATAAGGTCTTGACCTGGGAGATGGCTAAATTTGTGGAATTTTCAATTAAGAAAGGGTACATGTGGAATTACCGGTCTGGTAATAATGACAAGCTTAGTAGATTGCTTGGTTCAGTGCCATGGCATGTAAAACTGCAAGGTCTGGAGGTTGATAGTGCATGGGAAGCGGTAAAGAAGCGTTTGAAGGAGGTAATGGCTGATTGTATACCTAGAGTCCAGATAGTAAATCGAGTAGGGGTTAAATGGATGAATAACACCATCAAGCTTGAGCTGCAAAAAAAGAAACAACTGTGTGAGGGAATTTAAGGAGAAAGGTGACCTGCAGGCCCATGAACGGTATGAAGCAGGCCAGAAGGGTAACGAGTGTGGCAAGACAAGCAAAAGCGAATTATGAAAGGAAATTAGCCATGCAAGCTAAAGAGAATCCCAAACAGTTTTTTCGATATGCTGCAAGTAAAAGAAAAAATGTATATGGCAGAATGATTTTAAGGAATGCCGATGGTAGGGAGGTAACTGAATCAGTTGATAGAGTTGAATTACTGAGCGAGCAATTTGCAGGAGTATATCATCCAGGTGGTGATATTGCAGGAATGAAGGAACCAATAGCTTAAATGGGAATTGAATAGTATATTCAATTCCCATTGGAAGTGAATAGTATATTACAAAACCTTAATGTGAATACATCTGTGGGATTGGATGGCATACCAGCTCGGGTCTTACGTGAAGCGACTAGAGAACTGTCAGTGCCCTTGACCATTTTGTTTATTTTAAGTCTCAATTAGTCCCGAGGGGGTGGAAAGAGGGGGGAAATAGTTCCACTGCATAAAGGAGGTTCCAAGACTGCTGTTGCAAATTACCGTCCGATCAGCATATCAGGAGTCGTTGTCAAGGCTTTGGAGAAAGTAGTCAAGAGAAAAATACAGGAATGGATAGATGAAAATGGGATACCGTATGGGGGACAGCATCGTTTTGTGAAGGGTAGATCATGCCTCACTAACTTGATCACGTTTCATAACACAGTGACGGCCGAACTGGTTAAGGGTAATGGGTTTACAGTGATACTGCTGGACCTTGCCAAGGCCTTTGACAGGATACCACATGAAATTCTAATCAGTAAACTGCAGCATATGGGGATGGATATAGGGTTAGTGAGATGGATAGGAGGGTGGTTGATGGAGAGATATCAGAGAGTAGTTTATTCAGGAATAGAGTCCAAAAGATGGCCTGTGACTAGTGGTGTGCCGCAGGGTTCTGTTCTTGGACCACTACTATTTAATTTGTTCATTAATGATATAGGAAAGAATCTGAGAGAAATTGTTCATTTGTTTGCTAATTATGCAAAGTTGGGTAGAGCAATTGTGAATGCACATGATGTCAAAATTTTGCAGGATGATTTGGATAGATTTGAGGACTGGGCTAAGGAGAATGGATGTCAATTTAATGTGGCAGTGTAAGGTTATGCATTTTGGGGTGAAAAGATTAGCAGCAGTATTTCACATTGATGGAACTGTGCTCCAGGAGATTGACAAGGCCGGGGATTTGAGAGTGTTGGTGGAAAGGGAGTTGAAGTTTAGGGGGCACATTGCAAAAGTGGCTAAATCAGCTCATCAAATCACTTGGTTACTGAAGAATACTTTGACGAGCAGAGACAAGCATGTTAGTGTTCCTCTGTATCGAGCCTTGATAAGACCCCATCTTGACAACTGTGCCCAGATCTGGGCACCAGGGTTTCTTCTCGATGGGGAGGATCCAGAGGCGAGTGACCAAGATGATAGCAGGTCTATGGAATGAACCTTATGAGAACAGGTTGAAGATTTGTGGGTTGCAGAAATTAGTTGATAGGCAGAAAAGGGACGATATAATTGAGACATTCAAATTACTGAAGGGTTTCTATAAGATTAATTCAGAGGATATTTTTCAGAATAGGACTGGTGGTGGGAGGACTAGGGGCCATCCATGGAAACTGGGCAAGAGTGTGGTTAGCAAGGGTGTTAGAACTAGGTTTATTACTTGGAGAGTGGTGAATGAGTGGAATAAGCTGCCAGAGTCTGTTGTGGGTGCCATGACTGTGAATGAGGTCAAGGCAAAGTATGATAGATACTGTGTGGATGTTGAATAGTTGTTCTTGACATGATGTTTAGGGCTTCCCTCCATGAGTCTAAGGACTCCTTGGAGTTGCCTGTAATAATAATAATAATTTCCTCTACAATCACAGTTTACACAGAATACGTCTAGTGTTTAAAGATCCTGCTCCATAACTAATTTAATAAAAAATAAAAATAACCTTCAACATTCAAAAGCAGATAAAATATTTTTTCAAAGTATTATGAACTATAAAAAAAAAATAAATAAATAAATAAACCTTAAGTACTCTGCAATGTTATGCCAAGAGAACTATATGTAAAATGTAAACTAGTGAGACAAACTCATCAATTCCAAAACTAAAAGTAAACTTTTCATAAATCTTTTTTTCTTTGTTATGATAATCACACTCATAAAAAGTTGTTAGCATATTAGTACTGTGGATAGGCTGAGGGATAAGGTCATCTAGGAACCACAGACCAAATATGATATTTTTATAAAATACTTTCACTTCCATATTTTTGCCATACTGTTTAAGACCACCTTACTGATAATAAACAGTTGATAGGCTAATAATCAACAATGAAACTCATCTATCACAAAAACCAATATAAAGTGAGATTCAAATAGAACCCATAATTAAATTTAATGGAATAAATGAGGGTGCTCGTGAGGCAATAGTAGCGGCGGTGTGTAAGAAGTGCTCCGGATTCAGATAAGTTATTGTTGAAATAATTAATTGTATATGAATGATTGTTTGAGTAAGAGCTGCTATAAAAGTTGTGTGCTACTAGCATTATTAGTGTGTGGGATATTTGATATTTGATTACAAATTCGTTGGTTTTGGCCCTTAGAGTAGTAACATGCAGAGGAAAGATGGAGGCGACTTTGTCAGTGCATGACTTTAACTTAGACTTCAGTCGTTTCGTGAAGTGCAAGGTGTGCTGCATGTATTTTTTTTTATTACATAGATAGTTTGTGGATATTTAGGGCTGATGGAAGGAGGGTATGTGCGAAGTATGAGCTAAACAAGGATTTGATGGATATGAGTGCTAATATGAATTTGATGACAGAAAGTGTTAGTAGCGAGAATGTCATGGGAAGAATGAGTGTTCGTTCGAAAGAGAAGCATGGTGTGAAAGAAAGACAAAAAATTGTTAAGAAAGCATTGAAAAAGAAAATTAATGATTTGAAAACTGTAATGGATGGTAAAAAGAACAAACGCGAGGCGAATGTGGCGGAAGGAAACAAAATTGAGAGAATGAAAGAAACCGGAAATAGCATAATGAAAGGATCGAAGGTGGGAAAAATGGAAAGAATGAATGAAAGTGAAAGTTGGACGCATGGACTGAAAGTATAGAAACTCAAAAGGATGAATGAGAGTGAAAGTGTGAAGCGGGAGTCGAGAGTTCGAAAATTAGAAAGACTGAATGATAGAGAGAATGTGACGCGAGATTGGAAAGTTGAATTGGGTTGGATGAGGCAAGAGATGAAATGGATGCGGAGTGAAATTAAGAAAATTCGGGTGAAAACGATTAAAACAAATCAAGTAGATATGAAAGAGTTAACGAAAGACGAGTGAGTGGCGTTGCATGGCGACTCTATTATTAAAGGTGTGCTGGATGAGAGGATGCATAAGGTATGTTTTCCAGGCAGTAAAATGAGTAGTGATTGAGGCATTCGATATGAGGAGGGAGCGAGCAAAGGAGCTGATGGTTTTAATAGGTTCGAATAACTAGACAGAGGACAAAGAGCATGTCAAAATGGATATCAGGAGGCTGTTTAGATGGATAAAAGAGAATAGTGTGACAGGAAGGGTAGTAAGCGTGTTGCATAGGTATGACTGTGGTGAGATGAGGTGGAGAGCAAGGATTATGAATGGTATGCTGACTGAAATGTGTGAGGAGAGGGGGAGTACAATTTGTTAATGTGTGGAATGAGTTTGAAGAATGAAGTGAACTCTATGGGAGCAATGGACTGCATCTGAGTGGTTATCGTGTGAATCATTTGGAGAGACTGTTGCTGGAAGGTAGAGAAGTGAGTATAGAAAATGAATCAGATCAAGTGGAAAGTGATGCGGAAGAGCAGGAGAGTGCGAGAGGAGAGATTGAAGAGATGGTTATGAATGAGGAAGTAAGTGGCATGAGTATGGAAAATGAGAAAATGGATGTGCAAGATGAACAGGGAAATGGTAAGGTTCAGGGTAGACAGGGGTAAACAGCGTGAGAAAGATGGGTGCTCCAAGAGGATGTGAGAGCATGTGTAGACAGGAAAGGAATGGGATGACCTGGAATTAAGAGGAACAGTTGGAATTGAAGAGGGTTCTAAAATGAATAAGCAGAAAGAGAAATGGCCCCGGTCGAGTATGGAGAGATCACATCGAATGAGTGTTATCAGTGGAATTAGCTGTAGATCCAGAAATGAGCTGTTGTGTTTATATGTAAATGCTAGAAGTGTAAGATACAAGACAGATGAAATGATTGCACTAATTGAGTCTATTCACCCAAAAATTGTTGGAATAAGTGAGACATGGTTAGATGAGGATGACATCCTGACATGAATAGAGATGGAAGAATATGATATGTTTTGTGAGGATAGAAGGGATAAAAAGGGAGGGGGAGTGCTATTGATGACAGAGAAAAAGTTATGTCTATATAGAGTAGAGATGCAAGAGGGAAATAGTGCTAGTGGTTTTGAGGCAGTATGGTGTGAGATAGAGGTGAATGGAATGAAATATTTGGTTGGATGTTGTTATAGACCAGGAAATATGGATGGTAGTGACTATGAAATAAATAATCAAATTAGCCAAGCAAATAAGAAAAGAGTGATCATTATGGGCGATTATAATTATGACAATATAGACTGAAGAGTCCACGCGGCATATGGCTTTGCACTTTCCAACCATATGCCTCGGGAAGGAGTGTCCTAGGTTCGATTCCTGTTGACGAATTGAGGAGCATAAGGATCTTTCTCAGCCATAGCCAAGTTAGCTGGTCTTGGGCATGGACAGCAGGGTTTTTTCCACCAGTTTATCTGGGGGTTTTCATCCCGCAAGCAGGCAAACCAGTCCCGTGAACACACAGGCTACAGTCATTAAAAATACGGCAAGGAAGGCAATGGGAAACCACCTTGCGTAATTATCTCCCTAGTAATCAGCTGCAAGCCACAGAATCAGATCAAATAGACTGGAATGATGAGATAGCAACTGGAAGTAAAGAAATGAGTTTCTTGGGGTTTTGAGGGATAACTACCTCAGACAGTATGTAACAGAGGGCACACGAGGATTGAGGCTCTTGGATTTGATCATCTCATCAGAGGATGTAATTATAAATGAAGTGTCAAATCACCCGCCAGTTGGTGAGAGTGAAAGTGAGGTGATTACCTGGGTGGTTGCCAGCAGTGTGAGGACCTCTGTAAGAAAAGGGTATATGTGGAACTACAAGGGGGGGGGGGGGGTGATTATGACAAGCTCAGGAGAGAGAGAGAGCTTGCAGGTGTAGCATGGAATGAGGAGTTAGCTGGAAAAGAGATCAATGCAGCTTGGGGGATTTTCAAAAACTATCTAGTAGATGCAATGTCTAAATGTATTCCAAGGGTGGGAAGGTTAACTAAGGTAGGTGTGAAATGGACGAATAAAGTGATTAAGTATGCGATACAGAGATAAAGGGCGTTATGGAGGCAGCATTAGAGAAGTGGAAATAACCAATTCCATGAGGACTTGGTTGGTAAGGGCAGCTAAAGAGAGGTACGAACAGCAGTTAGCTAATGAAGCTCAAAAGGAGTTCTTTTGATATGTAGCCGGCAAAAGAAAGAATGATTATGGAAGGATGACATTGATTGAAGAAAATGGTATAAAAACAGCTGTTGCAGAAGGTGTGGTGGAGATATTTAATGAGCAGTTCATAAAGGTCTTTCAATCTTGTGAATGTCACTTCATGGAGAGACTGAGAGCAGTTGATGACGGGGAAGAGAGACTAACTGTAAGTGAGAAAGAGGTGTATGGAGAGTTGAGCAAACTAGGTGTAAATAAGGGTGTGGGACTTGATAATATATCACAACGCATTCTGAAGAAATGTGCCAGGGAGTTGATGTCGGCCTTGACATATTTTTTAATATGAATCTTGCACTCAGTCAAGTTCGTAAGGAGTGGAAGGAGGTCAAGATTGTGCCACTTCATAAAGGAGATGATAGAACTCAAGCATTAAACTATAGGCCTATCTGTGTCTCAGGTGTTGGAGAAGATTGTGAGAACTAGGATCCAGAATTGGGTTGACAACAATGGTATAATTTTTGATGGACAGCATGGATTTGCTAAAGTGAGGTCATGTTTTAGTAATCTACTTACTTATTACAATAAGGTGACTGCTTCCATGGACAGAGGATAAGGATACACAGTAATATACTTAGATTTTGCAAAGGCATTTGATAGATTACTTCATGATAAATTGATAGTCAAACTGGAGTGAATGGGGTTGGATATTAGATTGATGCATTGGATTGGAGACCGGCTATCTGATAGGTATCAACAAGTTGTGTATGGGTGAGCAATAACCAAGAAAAGGAAAGTTACTAGTGGTGTGCCTCAGGGGTCTGTTTTAGGGCCATTGCTGTTTAACTTGTATATTAATGATATTGGCGAAGATTTGGATGGAGATATTCAGTTGTTTGCAGATGATGCAAAGTTGGGACGAACCATAAAGAGTAGTGAAGATGTTGTGGCCTTACAGGAAGACTTGAATAGATTGAGTGATTGGGCACGGGAATGGGGATGTGAGTTCAATGTTGCAAAATGTAAGGTTTTAAAATTTGGAAAACAGAAATGGGATGCAGAATATATGCTTGGTGAGGATATATTGTCGGAGGTGGAGGAAATATCTGGGTGTGATAGTGGATAAGGATCTGAAATTTAGGGAACACAGCCAAAATTGTGAAGACAACACAAAGGCTTCTGGGAATGATGCGGAGGACACTGATTTGTAGACGTACGGAGATTCTTGTTCCATTGTATGAGGCTTTGATTAGGCCACACACGTACTATTGTGCCCAGATTTGGTCACCAGATTTGGTCACACTGGTTTTCAGGATGAAGAGATGTTGGAGAGGGTCCAGAGGCGACTGACTAAGATAGTTTCTAACTTCTGGAATGTCGAGTAAGAGGAAAGATTAAGAAGATGCAACTTCCAGAGTCTGGTGGACAGGAAGAGGAGGAGGGGACCTACAAGTTATTAATAGATTGTTATAGGATCAATGCTGGAGAGGTTCTACAAAAAATAGTGGAAGATCAGGGGAGAACCAGAGGTATTCCCTGGAAGCTGTATAAGGAGGGTGTGAGTAGGGTAGTGAGAAGCATGTTTTTTTCATGCAGAGTTGTGAATGATTGGAATGCCTTGTCTGAAAGTGTGGTGTCTGCAGAGAATTTGAGTGTGTTTAAAGCATGTTATGATGAGCTGTGTGCTTGATAAAAGGACCTCCTAGATGGGTCTTTGACTCCTTGGGGTCTTGGGTAATAATAATAATAATAAAGTAGAAAGAAATAGTTAAACAACAGATTTAATATTCCAATATTTCGTCTCTGTCATACAGACATCTTCAGGAATACAATATCAAAATTGTAACGACACACACAAACATACAACAATAAATGGAAGAAATTAGACTATTTTGAGCCTAGAGTCCTATGAAAGGCACCCCACTATCTATTTGGTGCCATTGACTAATCTTAGCTGTTGAATGGGATGCCTAAGAACTAAAGATTCACAAATTTCTGGAAGTTTAACACTACCATTTATACTTCATCACAGCAGATTGGGTAAAAAAAAAAAAAAAAAAAAAAAAAAAAATCCAATGTAAAATAAATATACTTGTTGCAGGCATAGACTTCTGTGGCTAATTGGTCCAAAAGACATATTTCGGTGATTATACCACATTTTGTATTATTCAGTTATACAATATACTGAAATAATAATAGTTACCGACAAGTTTCGTAAATCGTAGGATTTACATCTTCATGGGTATATAGTATAACTTAAAGTTTAAACAAGAGAAATTAATAAATACAAATCATAACCGTCTGGCTATTCATAAACTCAAATAACAGAATGCAGATATAAAACATTATTGACGTTGAACAATACTGGACGATGTCACGTCTTCTTGTTCTCGTTCGTACAGTCCGAGCTCAGATTGGGCTCGAACTGTATGAATATACTTAAAATATACTTATGAATATATTTATTTTTAAATATACTTGTGTTAAACTGCTCAAATTTGGGAAACTAATTCTTAGGCTTCTAGCAAATAGCTAAGGCTAGCCAACAGAAACCATAGAGTGGTGCCTTTCATATGACTTTAGGTTCAAAATTGTGTAATTTCTTCCACTTACTGTTATGTGTACAATTCTAATACTGTATTCTTGAAGATGTCTCTTCATCATTATCATCACCACGAACCATGGGCTCACTGCCCGTTGATGTCTGATGCCTGCTTCCAGAGCCATATTCATGGGTGTGCGAACTGTTCGGTGGTACAGGGACCCCCTGCCACCACACAGTTATGTATTTTCTTGATAAAATAAACACCGAATTTTTCATGAAAATACATTAAAATTATACTGATAACGGTGCGTCGTTCTTTCATTGACACTGTACCGTGTTACTGCTCACCCAGTATCTCATGGCTGGAGCCAGACCAGCGGTCTGGCTCTATTGTTCGATGAAATAACATTAGGATAAACAGTAATTGGTATAGGGAATAAATTTTAAGATCGTAGTGCTAGAGCGGTAGTATTTGAAACTAATATATAACAATATTGTACAACATAGTGTTAAATAAGAAAAGTGCATTTTAAAACAGGTGTTTTTAATAATTTTAAGGAGTTTTTTGATTTTAGTTTATGATTTTATGAACAAGTAAGTACATACACGTACTGTCATGGAAATTTTTGTATGTGACATTACTTGCAAAACATCTTAAAAAAATATATTTTATAAACAGGTTTTAGGTTATCCAACATCAGAATTTTTCTTCGATAGCAGTTTTCAATCTATATTAGATTTATTTATTTTCTAATATTATCTATTTTAGATATATTTTATTTATCAGGTAAGTAATTTTGTTTTAATTTATTAACTTATTTTATAATTAAATCTATTGTATTTAATTCTAAAGTATGACTAACCGTGAGAGAGATAATTATGGAAGAAAATACCCAAGTGGGCATGAAAAACGAAAGCGAAAACAAGAAAAAGCGGCTGAGGCATGTCAAAGAAATTCACTGTTTAAATTTATGAAGTTGAACTCATATATTTGTTCAGATACATCAGTTGATAACGGGAGTTCTGAAATAACTACAAACAGTTCTTCGGCTTCAACAATAATTAATAATGAGAGTTCTGAAATACTCAAAGGAAGCAGAGAACATGAAGCATTTGGTCAAACAATGAATATTGAAGATCCTAAAACTGAGACACAAGAGGAAGGTGAACTATTTACTATTGATGATCCAGCAACATGGTCCAAAATTTTGAACAATGCAACACTAACACAAATTGTACAATGTGGTCCACCGTCTCCTCCGACTGAAAATGATTTTCCAAAAGATGACAACAAGAGGTGTTTTTCCACAGCTCACTATGTTAGGGCAATTGCGAAAGGAGAGAAGCAAAACAGAAGATGGCTTGTATATTCAAACTCTGCCAACTCTATTTTTTGTTTTTGTTGCAAATTATTTTATCTAATAATGGCTTTACTGACTGGTGACATGTAAGTGAAAGATTAAAGTCGCACGAACGAAATCCAGTGCACATGAAATGCATGTATTCATGGACACAAATGGAATGTAATTTAAAAAATCACAATACAATTGATCAGGCAAATCAAAATGTCATAAAATTTGAAGCAGAACGGTTAAGAAATGTTTTAAGACGAATAGTAGCAGTAATTCTTTATTTATCCTAACATAATTTAGCTTTTAGAGGTAATATTGATACTTTGAACACAGCCCATAATGGTAATTTTTTAGGAATCATAGAATTAATTGCAGAATTTGATCCACTTTTAAAAGATCATTTAATGCGATGTTCAGGAAAAAAAATTATAGGTAAGAAACAAAATTCGTATCTATCACCCATTGTGTAAAATGAATTAATTGTTGATATAGGAACCAAAATTCAACAAAATATTGTAAATATGATACGACAGGAAAAGTACTATTCAATAATTTCATTAATTTCATTAATATTTAGATTTTTACATATATTTAAAGCAGATATTGAAATTCATGAACACTTTATGACCTTTTTAACAACTAATGATACTACTGGTAAAGGTATACATGAAAATATAAAATCACTTTTTGGATAAATTAAATCTTAAATTGTGAGATTGTAGAGGACAAGGGTATGATAACGGAGTGAATATGAAAGGAGTATATAAGGGAGTCCGTGCTTACATTTTAAATGAAAACGAAAAGGCATTTTATACTCCTTGTGCCTGTCATTATTTAAATTTTATTTTAGGGGATGTTGCTAAATCATCAATTATAACTATAAATTTTTTTAATGTTATACAAAAAATATATACATTATTTGCTGCTTCAACTTCACGTTGAAGCAGCAAATAATGTCCCATATTCACGTTGGGACATATTAACAAACTCTGTTAACAATTAACTCCAAAACCGTTATGTGATACAATATGGAAATGCAGAATAGAATCAGTTAGAGCTGTATGTTTCCAAATTCCAGAATTTTTAAATGCACTAAAAGAATTATCTAAAACTGCATCAGATAATACTATCAAAGTAGAAGTGGTTCAATATATGAATAAATAGATTCATTTGAGTTTATACTAAGCCTTGTAATTTGGTATGAGCTTTTGTCAAAAGTTAATTTAGTAAGTAAAGAATTGCAAAATGCAAAAATTCCCACAGACGTAGCAACTAAGCATAATAAAGAGTTAGTGAGTACTTTGAAGAGCAGAGAATATCAGGATTTGAGAGCTGTTTTGAGATTGCTAAAGAACTGTCAAATCTATTAGAAATAGAAATTAAATTTAAAGAAAGTCCAGTACGTTGAAAAAAAGTCTTTTTTGATTATGAAACGCCTGATGAATCACACATAGGTGATAAGAAAGATAATTTTAGGATAAATTTCTTTTTTGTAATTTTAGATACTGCTGTACAATCTGTCAAAAAAATGTTTGAATTGTATGAAATTCATGAAAAATCATTTGGATTTCTTTGATATGAAATTAATAAGAAAAATGAGAGAAAATGAAATTTTGCTGCAACAGCTGTATCAAATTTTGTATCAAAACCTGTATCAAATATCATTTTGCTGTATCAAAAATTAAATACAGATATTGATGAATCTGAATTTTACAATGAATTAATTATTTTTAGAATATTGTTCCAGAAGATGCACCCATTAATATTTTAAAATTCATACATCTTCAAGGCCCACCTTTCTTAATTGGATTGTGGGGACAACAGCTGCAAGAGGAACTTCTCAATGGTCACGATCCTCTGCCACCAAGCTCAGGTGTTCTGGTGGGATTCCCAAACGTGTCCACCCAAGGTTTTGGATATAATCTATCCAGCGAGTCCTTGGCCTTCCACGTGACCTCCCCCCACCCTCTGGCTTGGAAAAGAGGGCCTGCTGAGGGGGCCTCTCTTGTGGCATTCTGACCAGGTGCCCGTACCAACGTGACTGTGATCTCTCAACACGGAGAAGCAGCGGTTGAGTATTGAGGGTTTCGCGAATTGCAGAGCTTATGACTCTGTCGAGTCTTGTCAGCCCCGCAATCTCTCGAAGGAACCTCATTTCAGCCGCTTGGATTCGTGTCTGCATTCTTTCGGTCATTACCCAACTCTCATGACCATAGGTGAGGATGGGGACATAGACTGTATTGAAGACAGCCAGCTTTGCCTTCTGGCTTAACTCCCCGCTTCAATACTACCGAATGGCCAAGCTCCTGCAATATTGAGCTTGCTAAGCCAATTCGAGTATCTAGCTCTACATCCCATTTTCCATCATTCATGAATATGGACCCAAGGTATTTAAACTTCTCCGCCTGCCTCACTGGGACTCCACTTACATGTAGAGTGCACTGGGATGGTTGTCTTGAGACCACAAATGTTTCAGTTTTGGCCACACTGATCTTCATTCCGGCGTCTGCACAAACAGCTCCAAACCTATCCAGGGTCTGTTGGGGGTCATCTGTGGAAGAGCTAAGCAGAACTAGGTCATCTGCAAAAAGCAGACGTCCAATGTTACATCTTCCAATTCTGACCCACTCACTGCCTCGGCTGTGCCTATCAATCCAGTCCATAAATATTATGAAAAGGAGGGGTAACAGAACACACCCTTGGCGGAGGATAACAGAGACTGTGAAAGGTTCAGACTTTGTGCTGTTTACCCTGACACAAAACTCTGGGCATTCATACAGGGTCTTGATGGCAGCTAATAGTTGGCCATCCACTCCATACTCCTGTACTACTTGCCAAAGCTTATCCCGAGGAACCCGGTCATATGCCTTCTCAAGTCCACAAAACATGTGTAGACATTCCTGGCATATTCCCAAGATTTCTCAACGACTTGCCTTAAAGTGAAGATTTGGTCAGTTGTGCTTCTACCAGGACGAAAGCCACATTATTCTTCCTGGAACTTTGACTCAACTATGCTCCTGCACCGTCTTTCCAAGCACTTAGCATACACTTTCCCAGGCAGGCTGAGCAGAGAGATGCCACGATAGTTACTGCAATCCTTCTGGTCTCCCTTCTTGAAGACTGGTATTATTATGCCTGTCTGCCATTGCTTTGGTGCTCGCCCAGATATCCAAGCAGCCTGACACACTTGAGTCAGCCAGAGAACACCGTCTCGATTTAAGGCTTTTAGCATTTCGGGCCGAATTTCATCATCGCCAGCAGCCTTGCCTGATTTAAAATTCATAATTGCAAATAATTTGCCAGATATTTATCCAAATATTACTATGGCATTTAAAATATTATTGACTAGTCCAGTTACAGTCACATCAGCAGAAAGGTCATTTTCCAAATTAAAATTAATAAAAACCTATTTGCGATCTTCTATGTCTCAAGGACGTTTGTCGTCCCTGGCAATAATATCTATAGAGCATGAAACTGCAAAAAATTTGAATTTTGATAGCGTTATCAATGATTTTATTGATAAGCGCATGAAGTTAAATAAAATTTAATATATTAAGATTTCTTTTAAATTTTATATGTTGTTATGCATATATTTCATTCTTTATAGTAAAAATGGATATTTTTTTTATATTTTTATATTATTATGTATATTATTAAATAAATCATTGTTCTGGCATATTTATAAGATAATGTGTACTTACATAATAAAATAATATATCATGTACATACAAACACATTTATTTTTTAACTCATTTTTTCTCTTTACTTAAATTGATGCTAAAGAGCATACTTGTTTATTTATGTGCATAAATATTTTTCATATTTGATTTAATTAATTAATTAACAAGATATCCTTCCATTTAAAATTTCCATAAATGTTACTAATTTCAGGGGCCCCGCTTTTCCATTTCACACAGGGTCCCGCAAAATGTAGAAACGGGCTTGCCTACTTCACTATCTTCTTCCACCTTTCTTTGTCCAGTGCACAGTGTTGCAGTTTTTGCACACCCATTCCACACCAGTCTTTTATATCGTCTATCTATTCTCTGTATGGTCTACCTCTTCTGTTTAAACCATCCAAAATACCAAACATAAATGTCTTTATCTTCCGGTCCTCACTCATTCTACAGATGTGTCCAAATAATTGCAGCTTCCGTTTTATAATCTTCTGCATTACATTCTGTTTTGGTTGTATCTTCTGGTAGAGCTCTTCATTGGTGATTTTCTGTACCCATCCTATTCTTAGAATCTTCCTGTAACAAGTTCTTTCAAATGCCAAAATTCTTTTTTTTGATTCCTTATTTATTACCCACATTTCAGATTCGTACAGTACACCGCTGAGGATGCATGTTTCCAGTACTCTTAGTTTTGTTTGCAGGCTGATCACTTTACTTTTCCAGATGTTATCCATGGCTTTCAGATTTGTTCTTCCCTTTGCAATCCTAATCTTTATTTCTTTTTTACAGTCCAAGTCATATGTCAGTTTACTTCCCAAATATGTGAATTGTTCTACATTTTCTGTATCAGTTCCATCCACTTGTAATTTTTGTTTCATGTTCTTCTCCATGGGATCCTTAGGGGTCTCATGAGAGTCCTAAGCCTGGATAAAGGAGGAGGGTCAGTCAGATGAGTGTCGATGCCCTGACTGTAAAGAAAAAACATGATTGTTATCTGATGCCAATACATTCAACAGCTACAACATGCTGGCTCGGGCGTTGCCCAGATAAACAAGGGGCGCGATACCAATCGAGCGATTGGGGTTGGATCGAAAAGTGGGATACCGAAAGGAAACAGAAACTGAAACTAACAGAACTGTTATCAGAAGGAACGTGAAATGTGCCGACACTCTGGATGTCAGGAAAATTAGAACTACTTCGTGAGGAAACTTAGAGATATCGGTGGGATATACTAGGATTGGCAGAGATGAGATGGACATCATCTGGAGAGATCAATGGATGCGAAGTAATATGGTCAGGACATGACACTATGCACGAAGCAGGATTTGGCTTCCTTCTTAGCAAAAGAGCTCGAGAGGCACTGTTAGGCTACAAACCAGTCAATGAACGAATCATAGTAGCAAGATTTCAGGCAAAACCATTCAACATATCAATAGTCCAGATATATGCACCCACATCTGACAGCACAGATGAGGAAATTGACTTATTCTACAAAGATCTGACAGAGACAATAGAAACAATACCAAAGCAAGATGTGCTAATTATATTATTGAAGGAGATTGGAATGCCAAAGTTGGAATAGATAATGATGGTTGGGAAGGAGTCATGGGAAAATATGGTTTCGGAGAAAGAAATGAACGAGGTGAAAAATTGTTAGAATTTGCTGTGGACCACGAGATGATGATCTGTAACACAAGATTCCAACAAAAGGAGTGTAGAAAATGGACATGGTGATCAAATGATGGGAAAACCAAAAACATGATTGATATGATTATGATTAAAAAATGATGGATAACATCAATACAGCAATGTCGAACTTTTCAAGGAGCGGAAATAGGCTCAGACCATAGTTTAGTGATTGCAAACATCAAGTTGAAATTAAAAAAGAAATATAAACCCCAACATCAGAATAGAAGAGATATAGCACAAAGTGAAGCAGAAATAGGAAGAGCGGTACAGAACAGTATTAGAAGAGAAACTTAAAAGTGTGGAGAAAGAAAAAAACTCGAATTTAAGAGTGAAAAGAATAACGAAGGCGATAGAAGATGCAGTTGAAGAAACAGTACCAGAAGAAGAGAAGATCAAGAAGAAATGGATTACACAAGAAACACTGAAGTTAGTACAGGAGAAAAGAATGTTGAAGATAAGAAGGGATACATCAGAACAAATAGAAGAGCAATATAGAAGAAAGTGTAATGAGGTGAAAAAAGCAGTCAGAATGGATAAGATGAAATGGTTAGAAGCCCAATGCAATATAGAACAATATAGAACAGTACTATGGAGAGCATAAAACAAGGGAGGTATACAAAATAATCAGAACCATTAATAGAAAGTGGCAACCAAAACAGACCACAATTAAAGATGAAAAAGATGAATAAATTTGTTCTTTATTGATGAATAAAGAAAAAATTGTATAGTGGTGGACAAGATACTGTAGTGAGTTATATGAAGAAAAACTAGATTCAGATAGCGTTTGGAAACTGACTGAAGAATTGAAGCAGATATCACCACCATATAATGAGCATGATATGGACATTTTAAGAGGAGAGGTAGAAAAAGCAATAGGATGGCTAAAACACAACAAGAGTCCTGGTAACAATAACATTACTGGAGAAATGATTAAATATGGTGGTGAAAGTATGGTTACAGAAATGCACCAACTATGTAATATGGTATGGAAAGAAGGGGAAATGCCAGAGGAGTGGATGAAATCAATATTAGTAACATTATACAAGAAAGGAAATAAGCTAGAATGTAAAAATTATAGAACAATTGCCTTGATAAGTCACCTTGGTAAAGTGATGATGTTCATATTGACAGAAAGATTGAGAACACAATTGGAAGCATACCTTGCAGACGAGAAAGCAGGATTTAGGAAGGATAGAACTACAATTCAACGGATTTCGACAATGAGGTTAATAGCAGAGAAAGCTAGGAGAAAAAACAAAAAACATATATACTTGCTTTGTTGATTTTCAGAAAGCATTTGACAGTATTGACCAGAAAGTGACATTAGCAGTTCTGGAATCCTATGGAATTGATAAAAAAACTAATAGCTATATTAAAAGATGTTATCAGAATGCAGTTGCAGCAGTTAGAATAGGTGATGATTTGGGGAAATGGTTTAAAACAAGCAGAGGTACTAGACAGGGAGACTCAATATCACCAAGCATTTTCATCGCATATTTAGAAAGAGCAACGGACAAACTGAAGGAAGATGCCAAAGGAATATCTGTACACGGAATGAGAATTAACAATCTGAGATTTGCAGATGACATTGTTATTATTGAAGAAGATGAAAGAGAACTACAAAAAACACTGAAACTGTTAAATGAGGAAGGGAAGAGATTTGGACTTGTTATGAACCTGGAAAAAACAAAGACAATGGTATTTGGTGAGAAGATGTCTCTTGACAGAGGCAAAATATTGGAACAATTAAACTTGTTGTTTAATTATTTCTGTGTGCTGTATTTATTCCACTAAATTTAATGAGTAAACCAGCATCTGAGCCTAAACACAATTATGAACACAAATTATCTTCATACCACTTATACCACAAACAAGATGTCAATACGGTTTCTTGCAGATTCACATCTGCTTATAATGCTTCTTTTTTAATGACAGTACAAAGGAAGTTTAAAGTGCATCTGTAATTGTGTTCTCTTTCTGATCACTCCGATGGATTCCTTCTGTAAACTGCATGTGTGTGTGTGTGATATTTATTCACACACACACATGCTCTAGGTAAGGTATAAAACATTCCTGATTGGTTCCAGGAACAGAATACAGGATTTGGTTGAGAGGCATAAACTTCTCTATATGACTGTCATATAGAGACATGAACAGGTCTTCTTTAATACTCATCTGCTTACATTTTATGAAAAACTGATGAAGATGCTGAATACAGTTAATTTGTATAGAGTAACCTTTCTAGAATTTGAAAGGTATTTCATGGTTATTTGTTATTAAATCTTCCTGAAGTCTCTGTTTAAATCTTCAGGAAGATTTAAACAGACAATTTGATTGAAGAGATGAGAGGAGCTGACATTTTGCTCTTAAGTGCAAGATTTTGCAGATTTTGTGAGAGCAACTAAGGATTTCTGTTAATAGTTGACAGAGGTCTCAAGTTCATAATATACACTGCAAGTGTTGCTAGGACTAGAGATATCACCCTGTTACTATGATAAGGATAATGACAAATACCGAGAAGATAGTGAATAATGGGTATTCATCAGACTATGCAAATTTGGACAC
Organism: Typopeltis vanoorti; assembly: GCF_054136105.1. Taxonomy (NCBI): domain Eukaryota; kingdom Metazoa; phylum Arthropoda; class Arachnida; order Uropygi; family Thelyphonidae; genus Typopeltis; species Typopeltis vanoorti. Next base: position 15,069,149 of record NC_143557.1, read on the forward strand.
CTGATTAACAGTGCGTGTGAGTGAGAGAGAGAGGACTTCAAGAATCAAAGATAACTGGAAGGAGCCATCCACAGTCAGTAAAGAAAGGGAAATAATCAAGGCTTCTGAGTAAATAACCAATCCACAGTTTACTGCAGTGGCCTAGTTGCTAAATATCTATCTAGCACCATACCTTAGTGACCCAATGAAATAAATCAGCCAGGTATGAATGTGATGAAGTTGCCTGTAAGGATGTTGAACGTTTTTTCACTTGGTTATACTATAAATTAAAGATACCAAGAAATTATATATATACTTGATTTAACCCTTTATCCAAGTGTAGTCCTGAAAATAGTTCAGGCACAAACTTGTGCCTGAACTAATTTCAGGACTGGGGTAACTCGTATAAAGAAGCTAATGAATAACTTCACATCACTTGTCTTAGAATCCCCCATAATGCAAACCACATAGCCTTACAGGTATGTATAATGCTATAATGCTATGCATTATGGAAAGGGTCACTACCCAGACCAGTTTCGACCTTTATTGAGGTCTCACAGGGGGGAGCTAGACCCAGAGGTGGTAATAAGGAACATTAACATTTCTGGCTAGATGGGTGAAGCAAAATTGCTTTTCATATTCCCCTTTGTCTTGTAATGGAAGAACTTTGAATGGAGTGTTTGTGAGCTATATGCTTGCCCATTGAGGGCAGTGAAGTTATAGTTCGCCCACCGATTTGAGGTCCCTCGAAACTACTGCGCATGTCAGAAAAAGGAGAATCCATTCCGATAATAGGGTAATCAGTCTGTCTTCTGGGATGTAATAATAAACAAACTGAGTTTGTTTATTATTACAGGTCGGAAAATTTAGCTTTTCTTTTACGAACATTGCTGTTTTTAAAGTGTAACTATTTTGCTTGTATAACAGTTGGAAAAATGTACGTAGAGTGTTGATACGTGCAAATACTGCGTTCTACATAAAACAATGTCACTTCGCTCCATGATAAGTTTCCTTTTATTCCGGGACTTTTTAAAACAAAATCCGATTTCGTGAAGTATTTTCCTTAAAGTTTCTCTTTTCCAAGGAAAATTAATTTTTTCTTTAAGCACAGGAATCAATTTCGGAACAGTTGGCACTCTTTTCTCGAATACATAAAATTCGTGAATAGCTCTTCTTATAACGTCTACATCAAAATCATTCAAAGCTACAGTTTCGATGGTTTTCTTTCTCTGGCGCTTTTTTTTTTTTTTTTAGGAGATTTAAATTTTGGCTTACCTTCACCTTTTGATTCCCTACGAATTCTTTTAACAGTCGACCCCGATACCCGCAATTGCACTTGCACGTTTTATGACTTGAGAAAGGGGAACAAGAAGACGGCCTTCTGACGATTCTTTTTCGCAGAATGTCAGCACATTATTCAATATTCTTTTGCAAGAGCTACTGAAACGTTTAACAACAGAACTTGTTGACTGTACTGGATCCATCATACAAATTAATAATAAAGAAATAATGCAAAAAGAGAACAACAAAAATCAAGCTAGTACTAGTACAGCGACAGACAAGAAAGCACGTGATTTCGCATGTTGGCGACCAATTCGTACATCCTTCATTTCTTTCTCCCCTTCAGCATGAATCGACTATTCTTGGCACAAAGCCAAGAAGGGACCTAGAAGTGGTGGGCGAACTATAGTTGTGTTCAGCTGAACTTAAAATAGATTTTGGTCTTTTATATTTGTTGATTTCTTCTTCATTATATTCCGAGGCTTCCTTGATTAACAGGTCTGGATGGTTACTTGTCTTGGTAAAGAACTTCTCAGCTAGATTTATGAGAAAGGAAGAGATATAAGGGATATTAACTTCTCTATGGATCTGGGTGTTTCTTATGAACCAAGGGGCATCCAGAATCATCCTCAGGCACTTATTCTGTAATCTCTGAAGTTTTAGAATGTTTGAATTTGCAGGATGGCTCCAAGCTGGGGATGCGTAAGTGATAACCGGTCGAATTACCATCTTGTAAATTGTTAATTTTGTTTGCGTGTCCAGTTTACTTTGTCTGTTGATCATAGGGTAGAGCTATGCTAAGACTTTGGATGTCTTTGAGGTAATGTAACTAATACATTTGCTGAATAGTTTACTATCAAGAATCACTCCAAGATATTTAACTTCAGTCTGCCATGGAATCTTTACTCCCAATAAATAAATATCCTCCATGGTATGGATTTTCTTTCTAGTAAACAATATAGCTGAGCTTTTCTGGGGGTTAACTTGGATCCCCCAGTCTGCCATCCACTTTTCTAAAGTGTGTATGCTAGTTTGTAGTCTTTTAGTTGCCAGTTTTGGGCTCAGTGATCTTGCCATCAGTGCAGTATCATCTGCATATAATGCAGTGAATGTTGTTCTTGGGTTCAGGGGGATGTCTGCTACATAGAATGAAAACAGGAGAGGTGCCAGAAGAGATCCTTGAGGTACGCCTGCCGAGATCCTGCGTCTGGTCGAAACCGTTTCGCCTACCCTGACCTGCATGTATCTGTCTTTCAGGTAAGAATGTATTACCTTTATTAACCTGACTAGAAAATTAAATTTTATCAGTTTGTAGAGAAGACCTTGATGCCATACTTTATCAAACGCCTTCTCTGTATCAATGAAGATGGCAGCTGTATTGAGTTTCCAGTTGAAACTTTTAGTAATGATTTCTACCAGCCGGTGCACTTGTTGAGCTGTACTTGGGTCCTACGGAAGCCGAACTGTTCATTAGGCAAAATTCCTAACTTATCTGTTTCTGCTTGAAATCTTGAGAGGATCGCTTTCTCTGTCACCTTTCCGAGGCTGGATAATAGGCTTATGGGTCTGTAGCTTTCGGGAAGGTGAGTATTTTTTCCTGGCTTCTTCAGTGGTATGATTGTGGCTATTTTCCATGTAGTAGGGAAATGCTGGAATCTAAAGATGGCATTTGTAATGTTGACGAGATGGACTATGGCCTTTCTTGGAAGTAGTTTTACTATTCTGTTAGTTATGCCATCCGGTCCTGGAGCTTTTTTATTGTTTAGATGGGAGATGATATTTATCGTTTCTGTCGGATTTGTAGGAGTGATATGTTCGGAGTTAACAGTGTTCTGTCTTAAGGTTGTCCTAACATGATGATGAATCTTGTACATAAGGTTAATATTTAGATTTGTATAAGATGGGTTGCACTGAGATTCTAGGTTATCTACTAGTGCTTCAGCTTTCTCCTCATCTTTGTGAACTGTCCCTTTCTTGGTTTGTATAGGGGATATGAGTTGCTTTTTGGTGCGGATTGCTCTTAAGAATTTCCATACAGAATGATCTTCAGTATCGATGTCAGCCAATTTGTTTTCCCATTGATGGTTTCTGTGCTTTTGAAGAGCTTCTCGGAACTGCCTGTTTAGATTGTTCAATACTTTTTTATCTTGTGGGGCTCTGGTATTGTGGTATCTCTTCCTGGCTCTATTTTTTGCTTTGATTAGATCCGTGATTTCTTCAGGGATAAGGTTGGTTGGGTTGAAGACAGTGGATTGTCTGACTGATTCTATTGCTTTCTGAATTTGTATGGTTAAGTTATTTATTGCTGTGTAAATCTCTTCCTTTTTACTGATATTGGGCACGGGACCAATATGATCGGGAAGAACCTTGGCTAACTTGTCCCATGGTATGAATGTGTGCAGAGGAGAGAATTGATCTGATGAACCTAGATTAAGCACTATGGGACTGTGGTCAGAAGATAATTCGTTGATTGATTCCAATTTGAGTTGGTATCTTAAATTTTTAAAGATGACAATGTCCAGCACATCTGAGCCACCCGAAGGGCTGAAATGGGTGGGCTCGGTAGGGCCGGCCACAACAACAACAGAGTTGAGCATTGCATAGTTGAAAAGTGTGTGGCCTTTGGTGTTAGTTGATGAGCTGTACCACGATGCGTGTTTTGAGTTGAAATCTCCTGCTATTATTATGGAGTCATTTGGACCAAGTATGGAGTCCAGATCTGTTGTCAGCAGAGGAATGTTTGGAGGGTTATAAGCAGCATAGATCTTGAGACTCCCAGCACTGAAGGTATGTACCTCCACACTGGTCACCTCCAGGTTTACTGTTTTGGGCTTGTCTATTGTATTATGATTCAAATAACTCTTTATATATATGGCTGTGCCTCCACCTCTTGTGCCAATTCTGTCGTTTCTGTACATAGTGTATCCACGGATTTTTGGGTTATTAGCTGGTCTTAGGTGTGTTTCACCAATCAAGATGATATCAGCACTGAGACGAGTTGAAAATTCTTGAAGTTCCAAAAACTTGTTCATTAATCCATTTGCATTCCATGCTATTATCTTAAGAGCTTTTGGTTTGAATTTATTATTCATGACAGATGGCTGTTATAATGTTTTGAGTGCCTTGCAGGAATATCTTTCTGGAAGATGTTGAGGGGCATGTCTTGCTGAATTCCTTGCAGCATAGTGGCAAGTGAGGCTGTTAAAATGGATGTTATGTTGGAGCTTTCTAGCTCAAGATATGTAGGAGGCTTAGTTCTTGCAGCCTCAGCATATGTTTTGGTCTTGGTTGTTCCTTCTTGTGAGGTAGAAGGCAAGGTGTGTCGGACTGGAAGACAATTTGTTTGGTTGCTTAAAACGTTGTTACGTGGTGGAGCAAGATTGACTTTTGTTGGTCCTCGATTTTTTGGATTGGAAAGGCATCCCTTGTAGTTGGCAGGGTGAGGTCCTCTGCAGTTTGCACAGCATGCTGGAGTTGTGCGAGGTTTGGTGCAAGAGATGGTCTGGTGTCCCTCACCGCACTTAAAGCACCTGAAGGGTGCCTTACCTAATTTTTGGGCATTATCAAACCTTTGGCATCTATGACACTGACCTGCAGATGCTCTTTTCCTAAGAGGCTCAGTTGCAATCTTAAGTCCGCATACTACAGTCAGTTCATAGATCTGCTCTTGTGTGTTGCTTATTTCCACGAGCACCAAAGACATTGGTCTTTTATCTGATTTGAGCTGGGGACAGGCCCTGTCTGAAGAGATCAGTGGACACATCTTCAGGAGTGATACCTTCAGCTATCCCACATAGAACAACCTTCAGGTTCTTTTCGCTGGGTAAAGTGAAGGTGTGATATGGGATGTTAGCATTGTCCATAAATCTGGTCATCTGCCTGTAATCCGAGACAGTAGTGGGTTGTATTTTAACTCCCTCATCTGAGTTTTTAGCCCATGAGAATGAGATGTTTTGTTCTCTTAGGGCTGATGAGATAGGGATCCATTTTTCCTTATCCCTTAATATTACTGGGGGTATCTTTTCTTTATGACTATTCCCTGTTGTTTTGGGTTCTTCCACATTGGTGGAGATTTTCTTCTTCTTTTTCACCAATTGGAACTCTGTATCTGTTTCCAAGGTATGATAACTGCTGTCTTGGGATTTAGCATCTTCCATACTTGGGGAGTGTGCTAAATCTGATTGCATCAGAGTTATGGGCTCTTCACTCATGTCAACCATATTATCCTCTGTGACTGCTGTGAAGGGGGAGGGATGTGTCAAAGCGCTTGACTTTTCCTGGCCAATTATCACTCAGCAGCTTTCCTAGTTTGAGGAATTCCATGTATACTTCCTCGAATTTGGCCTCGTTCAGAAGTTTTGCCATGACAATAATTTGGAAATGTGTTAAGACACGGATGGAGAAAGAGAAGAGATTGCTCAGGTGTTCCGAGCAGGTAAAGATAATCCTGTGGACTTTTGAGGGTCCACTAATGCAGAAGTCATATTTTCATATACAAGTAGCCAAAAGGTATCACACCTTATTATTAAAATACTCTGGATTAGAGAAAGTTGTTGGAAGTTTTCCCACTTCACTTGATTATACTATTATAGAGTATATATTATATAGTTATTATATAGTAAATTATATAATATACTATAAATTAAAGATACCAAGAAATTATATACTTGGTTTTAACTCTTTATATAATATATTATATAGTATTTATAGTATAACTAAGTCGAAAAACTTCCAACAACTTATCTAATACAGAGTATTTTAATATGTGTGACATCTTTTGGCTACTCGTATATGAAAATATGACTTCTGCATTACTTCAACCTTAGTATCACCTCTGGGTCTGACTCCCACTGATGAGACCTCAATAAAGGTTGAAACTGGTCTGGGAAGTTTAACTGCAGTTTAACTCCTCCCATAGAGTATGCAGCGTCCCATTGATGTGTCCCAAACCTCAAGACCTTACATTTTGCTGCATTAAACTGACACCCCCATTCATTTCCCCATCTATCTAGCTTATTCAAATCCTCTTGCAGGGCTACCACATCTGCACTATTACTAATAACCCTTTCCAGCTTCGCATCATCCGCAAACAACCGAATATCCCCTTGCAATCCAAGGACAATATCATTTATATAAAGGTTAAACAATATAGGTCCCAGTACCGAGCCCTGTGAAACCCCACTTGTAACCTTCTGCCTCTTTGATATTGCTCCACCTCTGATACCTATTGGACAGCCAATCCTGAATCCAGTTGACCACTCTGACATCCAGACCCATGTGCTGCAACTTGAATATCAGCTTATCATGTGGCACCCTGTCAAATGCCTTTGCTAAGTCTAGGAAAATGGCAGTATATGCCTTTCCCTCATCTAATGTTCTTGTAACTTTATCATAAAAGGCTAGCATATTGCTAAAACAAGAGCGTCCTTTCACAAATCCATGTTGACTCTCACTGATAACATTACCCTCATCTGCTCAATGCTGTATATGGTCCCTCACTAATTTCTCCAAGATCTTACTAACTACTTATGACACACAAACTGTGCCTATAATTAGACACTTCCAGTCTGCTACCGCCCTTATGCAATGGCACTATCTTACTTTTCTTCCATTCCATGGGCACCTTTCCCGCAGCCAGACTTTCATTATGTCCATAATTGCATGGATGCAAGGTGGCAATTGAAATAATATAATATATGAATACCAATGAAATAACGTGGATATGAAGTTTATATTTTGTATTTTATGTCTACTGCTGTGTGGGTGGTTAAACACAGTCTTGTATACAGCTAGTTCTATACATCCTACTTCTCACCAATCTCTCCAGTACCTTTACGGCAATTCCAGGAGTAATGAGTTGATAACAGCAGTATTCTCTGTGGTTATCAGCATGGGTTTGTTAAGGGGAGATCATGTTTCACTAATTTACTTATGTACTATAACAAGGTGACAAATACCTTGGATAAGGGAGATGCATATATACAGTGTCATACTTACATTTTTCGAAGACTTTTGATAGACTGCCACACGACAAGTTCTTATATAAATTGAAACAGATGGGATTGGATAACAGACTTCTGAGTTGGATCAGTGACTGGCTGTTGGATAGGTATCATAAAGTTGTATATGGGAGTACGGTATCCTGAAAGAGAAAGATCACTAGTGGTGTGTGCCACATGGGTCAGTTTTGGGGTCATTGTTGTTCGATTTGTATGTTAATGATATTGGGATGGGTTTGACTAGTGATATGAAGCTGTTTGCACATGATGCAAAGCTGAGAAGAGCAACGTAGAGTCAAGTGGAAGTTATGGCCTTACAAGAGGACTTGAATAGATTGCATGAATAGACAAGTAAGTGGAACTGTCGGTTCAATGTTGTAAAGTGTAAAGTTTAGAGATTTGGTAAGCAATGATGGGATGCAAAGTATACACTTAGTGGGAAAACTTTAATGGAAGTAGAGGAGATGAGAGATCTAGAAGTAATGGTGGACAAGGACCTGAAATTCAGGGTTCACACTGCACAAGTTATGAAGACGTCATATCGGATAATGGCAATGATGCGGAGGATCCTGACATGCAGAAATAGAGAGGTTATGATACCATTGTATAAGGCCTTGATCAGGCCTCAATCTATCCACAATGGATTATTGTGGATAGATTTGGTCACCTGGTTTTAATAGTGACGAGGATATGTTGAAAAAAGTCCAAAGAAGATTCACAAAGGTGGTCGAATGGTCTATGGAATGTGGAGTATGAGGACAGATTGAGAGAACGAAGTTGGAGAGGCTTGTGAATTGGAGGAAAGGGGTGATATGATTGACATATAAGCTAGTCAGAGATTGTTATCGCATTGACATGGTGGAGATTTTTCACAGAATGGGAGAGGAAGGTAGGATAAGAGGTCATCAATGGAAACTGTGTAAAGAGGGTGTGAGCAGAGGAGTGAGAAACATACTATTGTACATACAATAGTATGTACCTCCACAATGAGTCTCTGACTCCATGGAGGTCAAATGTTAATAATAAGAATAATAGTTTGGTGTTTTCATTAAATCTTTCTAAATTTATTCAGATACCATCCCTGTTTGCTTATTCAGCTGTCTATTTCCATATTTAATTTGCCATTTACCATCTAAAAACTGTGCCTAAAGAGTTGATATATTTTAATTCTATAGATTCTCCATTCAGGATGCAGTGGATGTTTTCAATATTCCTGTCTATTTTCATAATCAATATATTTTTATTGCTGATTTATATACCAAATCTATTACAGCAGTTATTCAATTCAGTCAGAGAATCCTGCAGACTGGATTTATTTAACACTATAACATCATCCTTCATTGGTTAGACATAGCTCCTAAATTTTTAGGAAATGACACCATAAACTACATTATTAATTACAAAAACTTTAATTAATAGCTACCAATATTTTGGCAATGTTACATTGCCATCTTCAGAGATCACAAAATAATGATATGGGCATGCAGGCACTCACACTAAGCAAATAAGGCTGAAGAAAGGCAACAGAAGTCAGTCCTAGAGGCCTAAATGGTACCCCCAGTAGGCGTAATTGTCTTGGCCATTGGGCTGACGATCGTAGACTGTATGCTTCCCAATTGTGGATGGCATTGATTCCCCCCACATACAAATTAGGCCAAACATTTAGTCAAAGTGGTTACACAATATACTGGAAACACACCTTCACACATAAAAAACTCAGCCCACTTTACAGCCAGTATAGAAAACCACACACTCCAACACACTGCAAATGGTCAGTTTTGATGTCTCCCTCTTATTCACCAATGTCCCATTCAAAGATATCTTAGACCTCATCCAAGCCAAATTTCCTCACAATATCTCGGTTCTATTTCAGTTTATCATAAACTCAGGCTATTTCGTTTGGCAAGGAAAATTCTACAAAAAGATAGAGGGGACAGCCATGGGTTCTCAACTCTCTCCATCCCTGGCCAACTTCTTTATGGAGACCTTTGAAGAAAATGCCTTAAACTCTGCCCCACATAAACCCACTGTCTGGCTATGCTACGTGAATGATGTGTTTTCTGTTTGGCTGCATGGCCTGAATAGATTCCACAACTTCTCAACACACTTAAACAATCGACACCCCAAGATACGGTTTACCCTGGAAAAGGAAAACAACAGTCTCCCTTTCCTAGACACTCTGATTACACACCAACCTAATGGATTCCTGCCTTCCTCTGTTTACAGAAAACCTACGCATACAGGTAGATACATTCACCAGCAGTCAACTCCCCCCCCCCCAACACTATGGGATTATAAAACACTATATAACAGGGCAAAATTGATCTGTTGGGTAACAGAGCTCTAACTACTGAACTTGACCATATCCTTAACACTTTCTTAGCCAATGGCTACAACCTCAAAAAAAAATCCAAAAAAAATAATAAAACCATGTAACAGCACCCCCCCCTTCCCCTTCCAAGCAGAGATTACTCAAAAATCTATCACCATTCCATATATATCTAGGGACACATCCAAAAAATTAACAAAAATCCTAAAGAAATATTATCTCAAAACCAGGTTACAAACCACATAAGAAACTGATATCTCTTATCTGCTCCACCAAAGACCAGCCACTTCTCCTAGACCGACCTGGAGTATACCAGGTCCCTTGCAGTTGCAAACTGTCCTGTTTCTGCCAAACAGGCAGGACAGCCAATATCAGGATATCCAAACACAAAGACTACATCCAGTTCCACCAATACAACCACTCAGGATTTGCTGACCATGCTTTGGACACGCACTACAGGATAACCTGGAAGTAGGCCACTTTATTACACTGCAGTAAGTACAAGTATGAAAGACTATTCTTTGAATCTACCTCATCTCTAAAAAAACTTTCCAAACCTCAACAAATTTGGATGCATTGGACTGCCCCAAATTTGAGAAGCATACATTCTACAATATTCAGCCCAACAGCTAAGATAATCCAATTTAGCCCACTAGGAGGCACTGTTTTGGACTCTGGGCCGATTTGCTTAGTGCAAGTTCCTGCATGCACATATCATTGTTTTGCGATCCCTGAAAATGACAATGTAACATTGCCAAAATATAGGTAGTTATTAATTAAAGTTGTTATAATTAATAATCTATTTTTATAGCTTATGTTGTCATTTCCTAAAAAAATTAGAAGCTATAACATCATTTGCATAAATTAAAGAGCCAAGGTGAATATCTCCAATTTTGAAATCAGTTTTAATGACACTTTCATTCATAATATGATCCATATAGATGATAACAATGGAAATAAGGTGCTCCCTTGTCTCATATCGAATTTTACATCAAATCCTGTACCTCCTTCAATTTTAACAACTCAAATATAGACCATATTTCTCAATATAACGTCCCATTTACACCATATAATTTGTAATGTTTGAACAGCTTGGCACTTTGTCATATGACTTTTCCAGATCTACAAAATTTAAATAGAGATCCTTATTATATTCCCATGATTTTTCAACCATATGGCTTAAAGTGAAAACTGAAGACTTCTATTTCACACAAACTGAACATGTTCTTCTCCAAGTTTTCTCTTGCAAGTTTACTTAGCCTCTTCTTAAGTATGCTTGCATAAATCTTATTAAGTAAGACATAAAAGTAGGGAAATTCTTTTGAAATGCTCACATTCTGTTTAATTTTCTTTTCCCAGATGGACATCAAAGCTCCACTCTACTCATCTCAAGAATTCACCCTTCTGATTATGCAGCACAGCTATTAGAAATGTTCCTTTGAGAAATGCGTTTCCATCAACTCGTGTTTTTCTTGAGAAGTTTTGTTAACTTCGTGACTGGGCTACTTGTATAAAGATGCTAATGACTTCATATCAATTGCCTTAGTATCCCATAATGCAATGTACATATCCTTATGAACATGTATAATGCTATGCATTATGGGAAGGGCCACTACCGAGACCAGTCACACCTTTATTGAGGTCTCATCAGTGGGAGCCAGACCCAGAAGTGATACCAAGGTTGAAGTAATGCAAAAGCCATATTTCCATATACAAGTAGTCAAAAGATGTCATACTTTATTACTAAAATACTCTCGATTTAGTCCAGTCATGAAGATACTTCATGTGCAAACTTTGTTTGCCTACACTTGGATCAAGGATGAAACCAAGGATATAACTTCTTGGCATCTTTAATTTATAGTATAACCAAGTGGAAAAGCTTTCAACATCTACCTCTAAACCAGACCGGAAGTAGAGATACAAACAGGTGATTCTTTGTAAGTCATATAAATTTTCGTTTTTTTTTTTTTTTAAATCATGATCTTATCATTCCGAAAAGATAAAAGGACATGCAATAATGAAACTGCTTTAATTTAATTACAGAAGCAATGTTGCTAAAGATTCAAATATATCATGTGATGAAGGTGTGGCCGATTGCTTAAATAACATTGATAATTAAAATTTAAATGCATTCATTTTAAATAATGTGAGGAATTATAAATAATATTGAATAATGAGGATTTAATTATAAACATCAATTTAGTTTAAACTGTTCATTTTTGGTCTAAGCTGTTAATACTGAGAACTTTTATTGTTAAAAGACCATAAGATTTAATGCTAATACAAAGAGCCAACAAGTTTCACTAGCCACTGTCTAGCATTTTCAAGGCTGTACTGGTGTGAAAACAAATGCATCAAGTTACATGAAAACATACACTTTAGTAACTGTTAGGCTGTTACATTTGATAATTCGTGTTTGATGGCGTGCATGCGTTCGAATGCTTCGGTCAGAATCCGGTAGATGACCATGTGTTGTGTAGTTTTTCACATATTGTAGTTCTGTTGAGCTGAGAGAATTGATGAGATATTTCCATATGTCTTTAAGAATAGCACCTTGATTTCTATTTAAATTATTGCCTGTGCATAGCACCACTGCTGCTTCTTTGAAAGTTCTGTGTTGTAGTCATTCTCGATGTAAGGCATAGAACTGTTTTTCCAATCTATAACATGATTTGATGTTGAGAAATGATGAGCTAAACCAGATGTGATGATTCTATTGTGATTGACATCCCCCACGTGTTCCTTCTGTCTTATTTCAAAACTTCTAGAAGTCTGTCCACCGTAAGAAAGGCCAGACATGCATGGAATTTCATATACTCCAGGAAATTTGAAGAAAGGTGCCTCATCTTTGGGAGATCTTAAGACTTGTCTGATCGTGGTAGTTGGTTTAAAAACTACTCTGATGTTATGAGCTTTTAACATTCTCGCCAATTTTGTGGAAACTGAATTAATATATGGAATGACAGCTGTGGACACATATTGGGACTTTGTTGTTCCACATTGTTGGGGGTTGTCTTTAAAAAGCAGTTTGTTTAAAATGTTAGAAGGGCATCCATTCAGAGATAGAGTGTTAGCTATTTGTGACAGTTCTCTCTGTACATCTACTTTCGAAATAGACCTTAAGGCTCTATTACGGAGCATATGAATGATGCTGTGTTTTTGTGACCTATGATGGTTAGACGAATAATGTTGATATCTACCTGTATCTGTGAGTTTCTTGTAAATGGACAGCTGGACATTGTTTTCGTCTCGTCTCACTAGTATGTCAAGAAAGGATAGTTCTTTGTTCTTTTCCAGTTCCATAGTGAATTTGATCTTATTACGTAGTGAGTTAATTTTATTAAGAAACACGAGAAGGTTTTCCATGGTATCTTTCCAGATGATGAACACGTCATCGACATATCTCCACCAAATCAACGGTTTAGGTGAAATGGTGGAAAAAAATATCCTTTTCAAGTTTTTCCATAAATAGATCTGTGCATGGTGGTGAGAGGGGGCTACCCATGGCTAGACTTTCCGATTGTTTGTACACTATGTTATTTACTTTGAAGAAATTTGATTTCAGGCAATGATGAAACAACTGAGTGATGTCCTGAGGGAAGAGATCTTTTAGAATGCTGACCACCTCTATGACCGGTACATTAGTGAATAAGGACACTACATCTAAACTAGCCATAATGTCAGTTTGTGATATTATGATCCTTTTGATTTTTTCCACAAATTGTTGAGAGTTTTTAATGTAGGTCTCTGTTTGTCTAATTTTTCCTTTCATTAAATTTGCCAGATGCTTTGCTAGTAAGTACGTAGGTGAGCTAGTAAGTACGTAGCTGAGGATCTTCCACCTACGTACTTACATCTTGTACGAAGTGGTACATTTTCTTTATGAATCTTGGGTACTCCATAAAGGTGTGGAGTAATAGGGTGTAAGGATTTAAGTTGTTTTTTTAGTTCATCCGACCAACCGTCATATTGCGGATAAGAGCGTTAGTCTAAAGATGATTACACATGATGGGATTTTTATCTAAGACTTGGTACATGGAACTGTCTGCTAGTAACAAGTTAATCTTATTAAAGTAATCTTTCGAGTTGAGAATGACTGTTGAATTTCCTTTGTCTGCTTTGGTTATGACAATGTCTTTGTTGTTACGTAAATTGCGGATTGCTTTCTTATCATATGGAGTAGTATTAGGTGTTGGTGGTTTTGCTGAGGTAAGAATAATCGTACTGTTGAATCTGATAGTATTTGCTGTAGCCTCTGGAAGATGACAAAGACTTTTTTCTATCCCACATATGAAATCCATTTTAGGAATAAAATTCGGGATGATAGCAAAGTTAAAACCCTCTTTAAGGATTTCTGATTCATGATTAGAAAGCCTGTAATCTGATAAGTTGAAAATCACTTTATTGTTAGGGAGACTGTGGTGAGACTGGAATTTGTTCTTATACAGTACCTCAAATTTTTTAATTTGTGTGATTTTACTTGCTCTGAAAGTTTTTTCATAGCTACGATGAAATAAGTGGTCTATGTTATTCCACGTTGTGTAGTCTAAACTGTTAGATATTTCATCAAACCGTTTTCTGCACTTCGCGTCAATAACGTTAAGTTCATACCTGGTATGTTGTATCCTTTCTCTGACCAACGCTAATGAAGTCTTGTAGTATATTCTTTTGGCTGTTGCAGACTGGATATGTTCTTTTACTACTAAGAACTTCGGGATGACAGCAAAATCTCTACATCTCTTCAGAAATGTAAGGTGATTAAGTAACTTAGCCTTTCTGCATTTCTCCTTTTCTAAGCACCAAACTTTATGTTTCATCTGCGAAGTTAAACTGTTTAACTTCACAGTTACTTAATCCTAAGTTACTTCACCATTACTTAATATAAGCTACTTAATCACATTACATTTCAGGTATGAACTTAACGTTATTGACGCGAAGTGCAGAGAACGGTTTGATGAAATATCTAACAGTTTAGACTACACAACTTGGAATAACAGAGACCACTTATTATATCGTAGCTATGAAAAAACTTTCAGAGCAAGTAAAATCACACAAATTAAAAAATTTGAGGTACGGTATAAGAACAAATTCCAGTTGCACCACAGTCTCCCTAACAATAAAGTGATTTTCAACTTATCAGATTACAGGCTTTCTAATCATGAATCAGAAATCCTTAAAAAGGGTTTTAACTTTGCTATCATCCCGAATTTTATTCCTAAAATGGATTTCATATGTGGGATAGAAAAAAGTCTTTGTCATCTTCCAGAGGCTACAGCAAATACTATCAGATTCAACAGTACGATTATTCTTACCTCAGCAAAACCACCAACACCTAATACTACTCCATATGATAAGAAAGCAATCCGCAATTTACGTAACAACAAAGACATTGTAATAACCAAAGCAGGCAAAGGAAATTCAACAGTCATTCTCAACTCGAAAGATTACTTTAATAAGATTAACTTGTTACTAGCAGACAGTTCCACGTACCAAGTCTTAGATAAAAATCCCATCATGAGTAATCATCTGGAGACTAACGCTCTTATCCGCAATATGACGGTTGGTCGGATGAACTAAAAAAACAACTTAAATCCTTACACCCTATTACTTCACACCTTTATGGAGCACCCAAGATTCATAAAGAAAATGTACCACTTCATCCAATAGTTGATGGAAGATCCTCACCTACGTACTTACTAGCAAAGCATCTGGCAAATTTAATAAAAGGAAAAATTAGACAAACAGAGACCTACATTAAAAATTCTCAACAATTTGTGGAAAAAATCAAAAGGATCAAAATATCACAAACTGACATTATGGCTAGTTTAGATGTAGTGTCCTCATTCACTAATGTACCGGTCGTAGAGGTGGTCAACATTCTAAAAGATCTCTTCCCTCAGGACATCACCCAGTTGTTTCATCATTGCTTGAAATCAAATTTCTTCAAAGTAAATAACATAGTATACAAACAACTGGAAGATCTAGCCATGGGTAGCCCCCTCTCACCACCATGCGCAGACCTATTTATGGAAAAACTTGAAAAGGATATTTTTTCCACCATTTCACCTAAACTGTCGATTTGGTGGAGATATGTCAATGACATGTTCATCATCTGGAAAGATACCATGGAAAACCTTCTCATGTTTCTTAATAAAATCAACTCACTACATAATAAGATCAAATTCACTATGAAACTGGAAAAGAACAAATAACTACCCTTTCTTGACATAATAGTGAGAAGAGAAGATAACAATGTCCAACTGTCCATTTACAAGAAACCCACATATACAGGTAGATATCTACATTACTCGTCTAACCATCATAGGTCACAAAAACACAGCATCATTCATATGCTCCATAATAGAGCCTTAAGGTCTATTTCGAAAGTAGATGTACAGAGAGAACTGTCACAAATAGCTAACACTCTATCTCTGAATGGATGCCCTTCTAACATTTTAAACAAACTGCTTTTTAAAGACAACCCCCAACAATGTGGAAAAAAGTCCCAATATGTGTCCACAGCTGTCATTCCATATATTAATTCAGTTTCCACAAAATTGGCGAGAATGTTAAAAGCTCATAACATCAGAGTAGTTTTTAAACCAACTACCACGATCAGACAAGTCTTAAGATCTCCCAAAGATGAGGCACCTTTCTTCAAATTTCCTGGAGTATATGAAATTCCATCCACGTCTGGCCTTTCTTACATTGGACAGACTTCTAGAAGTTTTGAAATAAGACAGAAGGAACACATGGGGGATGTCAATCACAATAGAATCATCACATCTGGTTAAGCTCATCATTTCTCATCATCAAATCACGTTATAGATTGGAAAAACAGTTCTATGCCTTACATCGAGAATGACTACAACACAGAACTTTCAAAGAAGCAGCAGTGGTGCTACGCACAGGCAATAATTTAAATAGAAATCAAGGTGCTATTCTTAAAAACATTTGGAAATATCTCATCAATTCTCTCAGCTCAACAGAACTACAATATGCGAAAAACTACACAACACGTGGTCATCTACCAGATTCTGACCGAAGCATTCGAACGCATGCACGCCGTCAAACACGAATTATCAAACGTAATGGCCTAACAGTTACTAAAGTGTATGTTTTCGTGTAACTTGATGCATTTGTTTTCACACCAGCACAGCCTTAAAAATGCTAGACAGTGGCTAGTGAAACTTGTTGGCTCTTTGTATTTGTTATCGTTAAATCTTATGGTCTTTTAACAATAAAAGTTCTCAGTTTTATCAATTTAGTTTTTTCTTGAAAAACTTTAGCTTCTAAAAATTCCTGCTTATATCTCGCACCATGATTTTTTAACTTTAATTTTAGAAAAAAGTGTGAGTTATATTCGAGTAAATGTGGTATCTGTTCATTGGAAAATGCTTTCCTTATACCTATTTTTTCCCCTCCATCTACAGATTCTTAATCGCTTGTCTACAGATGCCACTATTTGTGTTATAAGGTTTGGTTTTGTGACGTCTTGTGTACTGATGATATAAAACTTCAAGATTCTGACATGTAGGTACACTCCCCAATTAATAAAAAGCCCTATCAACTACCAAAACACATTTTAATTATTAATGTAAAGTTGGGCCAATGTTGTTTAATTTGTATATAAATGATATAGGAAATGGCTTAAAGGGAGATATTCAGTTGTTTGCTGATGATGCAAAGTTGTGTAGTGCAATAAAAAATCAAGCTGATGTTGAAAGTTTGCAGGAGGATTTAAATAAGCTGGTAAAATGGGCAAAAGAAAATGGATGTCAGTTCAATGTGGAAAAGTGTAAAGTCATGCATTTTGGGATTAAAAGATTACCAGCTGTGTACTACATCGATGGAAAGGTACTCCAAGAGATTGATGAGGCTAGGGACTTAGGGGTATTGGTAGATAGGGAGATGAAGTTCAGAGGACACATTGCTAAGGTGTCCAAGATTGCACATAGGATTACTTGGTTGTTGAGGAACACACTGACATCCAGAGATAAAGAAGTTATTATTCCTCTTTATAAAGCATTGATACTTCCACATTTGGATTACTGTGCTCAGGTCTGGTCACCTGGATTCCTTGGAGATGAGAAGGCTGTGGAGAGGGTTCAGAGAAGAGTGACCAAGTTGGTGAGTGATATAAAAAATGCTCCCTACGTTGATAGATTGAGAGCTTGTGGATTGCAGAGATTGGTTGATAGGCGAAGAAGAGGGGATATGATAGAAACATTCAAATTACTAAAAGGTTTTTATAGGATTGATGCAGGGGAAATGTTTCAGCTGTGTGATAGTGATGGAAGAACAAGAGGTCATCTCTGGAAATAAAAGAAGAGTGTGGTTAACAAAGGTGTCAGAACAAGGTTTTTTGCCTGGAGGGTGGTGAACGAGTGGAATTCATTGCCTGACTTAGTTGTGAGCTCCTCGTCTGTAAATGAATTCAAGAAGAGATATGACAGATATTGTTTTGCTAGTTTGGGTCTCCTGCGATGAGTCTACTGACTCCATGGAGATACCCATAATAATAATAATAATAATAATGTCTTTGTGATTTTATTAGTTTAATGTGGCTTTCACCCACGAAAGGTTATTTGCAAACTTATAGTAAATTTCATACTGCGGGTGGACTAAGGATATTTTTCTCCACCTATTTTTGTCAATTTTATATTTTTGTTATATACTTTTTAATTAATTTTTTTACATAGTCCAGAAACCCTGTCCTACAGACCAAATATGGAACTTTTCAAGCTGCTTCAGGTCTCCAATAAGAAAGGAGATGATCTGAAGTATTATAAAATGTTATAAAGGTGATAAAATTCATCTCCCACCTAAAGGCAATCACAAACATCCATACCAAGGCAGGATTCGAACATGCAGTCTGTTGGTGAGAGTAGGTACGCTAACCACTCAGCCAACCAGTTCTTTTGTTATACCTTTGGTTTCGTGGTGATTCATTTTGACATTTACTGATAATAATGTTTTAGATAAATAATAATCTGATTTATTAGGCTGTAAATTAATAAGTAAAAAAAAAGCATCAGTGAGAGAGAAATGTTCACAGTTTCACTCATGCGTCTGCATGCACGCACACACATTAAAGTGTGCACTAGGGATAATCAATGAAGCAATTTATGCAAAATCTATCCAAAGCATTTCATTATACACAGTGATATTTGGGTGTGGGTGGAGGCAATTCCTTTTTTCCAAGCTAAAAGAAACAAGTAATTTTTCAATATATGCAATCAAAGATAAACATATGTCTGAAATCAAGCAAGCAGAATAATTCACAATCTTTCACAAATCAAATTTCCTTGGACAGAGGAGAAGGATACACAGTAATATATTTGGATTTCGCAAAAGCTTTTGATAGAATACCTCATGATAAGTTGACAGTCAAACTAGAGCAGATGGGGTTGGATATTAGATTAGTGCATTGGATTGGAGACTGGCTATCCGATAGGTATCAACAAGTTGTGTATGGGGGTGCTATATCCAGGAAAAGGAAAGTCACTAGTGGAGTGCCTCAGGGGTCTGTTTTAGGGCCATTACTATTTAACTTTTATATTAATGATATTGGCGAAGATTTGGATGGAGATATTCAGTTGTTTGCAGATGATACAAAGTTGGTACGAACCATAAAGAGTAGTGAAGATGATGTGGCCTTGCAAGAAGACTTGAATAAATTGAGTGATTGGGCAAGCAAATAGGGATGTGAGTTCAATGTTGCAAAATGTAAGGTTTTAAAATTTGGAAAACAAAGATGGGATGCAGAATTTATGCTTGGTGAAAATATATTGTTGGAGGTAGAGGAAATAAGAGACCTGGGGGTGATAGTGGATAAGGATCTAACATTTAGGGGACAACGCCAAAATTGTGAAGACAACACAAAGACTTCTGGGAATGATGCGGAGGACACTGACGTGTAGAAGTAGGGAGATTCTTATTCCGTTGTATAAGGCTTTTATTAGGCCACACATGGACTATTGTGCCCGGGTTGTCAGAAGGATGAAGAGATGTTGGAAAGGGTCCAAAGGCAACTGACTAAGGTAGTTTCTGACCTCTGGAATGTTGAGTATGAGGAAAGATTGAGAAGATTTGAGAAGATGTAATTTGCAGAGTCTGGTGGAGAGAAGGAAGAGGGGAGATATGATAGAGACCTACAAGTTGGTAAGAGGTTGTTATAAGATTAATGATGGAGAAGTTCTACAGAGAATAGTGGGAGATCAGGGGAGAACCAGAGGTCATCCCTGGAAACTGTATAAAGAGGGTGTGAGTAGGGGAGTGAGAGGCAGGTTTTTTCGTGCAGAGTTGTGAATGATTGGAATGCCTTGCCTGAGAGTGTGGTGTCTGCAAGGAGTTTAAGTGTGTTTAAGACACAGTGTGATGAGATGTGTGTGTGATAAAAGGACCTCCCAGATGAGTCTTTGACTCCATGAGGTCTTGTGTAATAATAATAAGAAGAAATGCTCCAGTTTCCTGCTTGGCCCCTGGAAACGAAAAATGAGTCCTCTAAACATATAACATAAGGATAATGCACAAGGGGGTGCTTAAGGGTCAAAGCTGTATAACTGAGAGGAGACCTCCACATAGCCTTTAAAGGAATGCGGAGAACCGACCAGGGCTTCTGACCTAATGTCCAATCCTCACCTTCTCGTGGTGCACCCTGTTGGGTATCTACTTTGATACTGAACGAACGAGGATGGGCTGGCAATTTGGGATTTAGCCAACCAAATTGTATTCTTATTGGTTAAACCAAAATAAAAAATGATGGTACAACATGACAAAATTTCATGCCGGATGGGGCGTCGCCCGGTTAAACAAGGCCCCCGTTGTTTTCGCCAGGGAACCAGGGCGAACAGCGAAAAGTCAGCTACTGGAACAAATCTGAAAACACACCCCAACTCAACATCACCAGAGTTAAAGATCGGTACTATCAACGTAAGAAGCCTGAATGGCAAAGAAATGGAGCTAGCTGAGGAATTAGATAAGTACCAGATCGACATAATAGGGGTGACTGAAACAGAAAAGACCAAAACTGGTGAGATCTTTCTGAGCAATAAATACAAAATGTTATATTCAGGCAATGACAATCAAGTAAAAGAAGGAGTAGCCATAGTATTCAACACAAAATACGAGGCTAATCTTCTTGAATGGCAGTCAGTCTCAAGTAGAGTAATGTGGGCAAATATGAGAATGGGTAACTGAACAATGAGACTTATTTGTGCCTATGGTCCCACAGAAGGTTCTACTAAGGTAGAAGTGGAGGAATTTTTTGAGGCTTTAGAAAAAGCAACTGACACAACGAAAAAGGAAAAGTTGGTCCTTGTTGGGGATCTAAATAGCAGAGTAGGAAATGATTGCGAGACATACAAAAATATTTTGGGAAAATTTGGAGAAAAGAGCAAAGCTAATAATAATGGCAAATATCTGTTGGATTTCTGCTCAGGACATGGACTGGTTATTACTAACACCATGTTCCAACATAAAAATGTGCACAAATTCACATGGAGAGAAGAGGCTAGGAATAAGAAAAGTCTCATTGACTATGTTATTGTTGATAGTGATGTTTTCTCCCTGGTGCAGGACACCAGAGTGTACACAGGATTTGAAATTGGAAGTGATCACTATATAGTCTTGAGCAGGATAAAATTGAATTTCATATTGAAAAGAATAACATGTAAGAAAGTTTTAAAGCGAATAAAAGTTGAGCAACTCTCAGATGTGAACTGTAGACTAAAATACAGAAATATTATTGAAAAGAAAATGAAAGAGTTTGAGAACAGGAATCAAACCTTGGAGATTCAGTGGCAAACTCTGAAGGAAACATTGATTGATTCTGCCAGAGAGGCATGTGGTGAGGTTGTGTGCAAGGATAAAAAAATCAGAACTCCCTGGTGGACACAGGAAGTTAAAGAGGCAGTGAAGGAAAAGAAAAAAGCATATCAAAAGTTCCTGGCAAATAAGTCAGCTTTTACTCTTACAGAATACAGAGACAAATGTAAGAAAGCTAAACAGTGTGTAAAACTAGCTAAACAAAAGTGATGGGAGGACTTTGGCAAGAATATAGAAAATAAATATCAAGAAGGTGGCAAAATATTCTGGAGGTTGTTGAAGAAGCTTAGGAATGGAGGAAAGAGAGCTGTAAAAGGAATCAGAGATGATAAAGGTGAAATGAAAACAGGAGAAAAAGATATCCTTGAAGTATGGAGTAATTACTTTGAAAAACTGCTAAATGAAACAAGCAGTGATGACAGCACAGTGATAAAAAACACTTACCAGGCATGCAGTCAGGAATACATATCCATACTTGAAGTAGAAAAAGCCATCAAAGGCTTGAAATGTGGAAAGGCAGCAGGAGTAGATGATATTCGACCAGAAATGCTGAAGTATGGTGGTATAAGAGTCTTACAGTGGCTGCACTGCATAGTTCAGAAAGCCTGGGCAGAGGGACGAATTCCCGATGATTGGAGTAGAGCTCTCGTAGTACCCATATATAAAAAGGGAAATAAAACTGAATGTGAGAATTACAAAGGTATTTCCCTACTGAGTGTTCCTGGCAAGATCTATGCAAGTATACTTGAGAAACGGTTGAGAAGAATTGTGGAAGGAAAGCTTGGTGAAGAACAAGCTGGATTCAGGCCAAATAGAGGCTGTCAGGATCAGATCTTCACTTTACGACAAATAGTCGAGAAAGCATGGGAATATAACAAAGATCTGTATTTAAGTTTTGTCGATCTGGAAAAGGCATATGACAAGGTGCCAAGAGAGAAGCTATTCAATACGCTGCAGTTATATGGTGTCAATGGGGCATTATATCAAGCAATACTTAGTCTTTATTTGAGTTGTGAGTCAGCAGTTAGAATTGAAGGAAGTACAGGAAGATGGTTTAATGTTAAATCTGGTGTGAGACAAGGATGTACATTATCCCCTCTGTTATTCATTATCTATATGGATCACATTATGAAGGAATGTGGTATTAAACCTGATATCAAAATTGGAGATGTTAATGTCAGCTCTTTGCTTTATGCAGATGATGTTATACTTCTAAATAAATCCGCTACAAGTCTGCAAGATTCTCTGACTAAATTGAATAGCTGTTGTAATAGATATGGTATGAAGGTCAGCAATAAAAAGACAAAGACAATGAAAATAGGCAGAATCATTGAAAATGTCAACTGTGTTGTGAATGGAGAACCTGTGGAACAAGTAAAACATTTCAGCTACTTAGGCACAATTTTTACTGAAGATGGTAAACTAAATATAGAAATAGACAACAGAATCAGCAAAGCTGGTATCGTGGGAAGTCAATTGAATAAATTCATATGGAATAAGAAAGAAATTAGTCGGAACACTAAATTAGCTGTATACAAGACAGTGTTCAAACCAGTTTTAACTTATGGATCTGAGAGCTGGGTCAGAAGTAAAACACTTGACCAAAGACTAGAGACCGCAGATATGAGAGTTCTGAGAAAGATTAGAGGTGTGAACAGATGGCATCAATGGCAATATCATATTAAAAACGAGGATATTAGGAAAGAACTTGACATTGTCAGCATCCAGGAATGTGTTAGCAGAGCTAATCTCAGATGGTATGGTCACTTAAATAGAATGGGAGAGGAAAGATTAGCAAAACAAGTGTTCTCTGCCAGGTTGGCAGGAAAACGACCCAGAGGAAGACCAACATATAGGTGGATTGATGCTGTACAAAGTGCCTTAGACGATAGAAATATAAGATCTGATAATGTTGGAGTCTTGACAAGTAACAGACTGATTTGGAGGAAATTTGTAGATAGGAAGTTAGTAATGATGTAATTTTTTCATGTAGTACTGTCATATCCTGTACACCCCTTGAGGGTACATGGCAGGAATTTGATGATAATGATGATGATGATGGATAATGCACATTTTGTCCTCCACATGGAATAATGAACTGAAGGTGAATTCATTGGTCTCATACAGAGGTGACAGTTTATTTCTCTGAGAATAAACATAACTGACATAGCAGACTATACAGACAGGATTAACTGCCCTATAAGAACATGAAGTGGATTAATTTATATAAAAAGAAATCAGTTGGTGATGATAGGCAACTGGGCTAAGACACTCAAGGAAAGCTGAAATTTACATGACCTTTCATGGAATCGTTGTTATGATGTTACTATTTTCTGGAATAACAGCCCATACCTCAAACCCCACCCTTTGGTACCCACTTTGCATTAAAATGCAGCTTCCTATAACCTTTCCCTCTATCTTCATCATTCATTAATCTTGGTCAAAGATGTATATGGCATGATTCCATTATATTAAAGTTTTTCTGTTTCCTCAATGCATTGCTTTCTCCTTTCTTTTCAATTCTCTCTTTCTCTCTCTCACACACACACCTCCACTTAAGCTTCCCTCCAGCATACTTCTTTTATTCATCTCCCTCTTCTTTTTCTTGCTTTAAACATTCTTGTTAACAATTTATCCCTCTCTAGCTACAAGCTTCCTTCTGCAATAAAACTGAAAATGAGATCACAAATACAGGTGAGAGACTTTCTATTATGTTATTCCAAATTAAACCATGTATTTTGGCAGACCGCTTTGAAATATAATAGCTTTGCTATTATATTTCAAATGATTAAATTCAAATGAATTCAATTATATTTCATATAATAATTGAATTCATAATTTGTGTGTTTGAGTTAAGCTGGTTGACGTGAGTTGTTAAAACAAGATAAGTATTAATAGTAAGGAAAGATATTACTGTGTTTATTTCATTACTGATACTAGTTTTTATGTCTGTACTATTTAAACTGACAATTCTTATTGCTGTGTTTGACTGGTCTTTTATTAGGATTGTAATGTCTCAGTATTGTATTGACTGCATTCAACATGGTAGCAATCATGTAGCAATCTTGGGCTGAACACGTCGTTCAGCCCACCACCATTTAAAGACTACATTAATTGTAGCATTCTTGATGCTGTTACTTGCTACGTGCAGTATGTATGTATCCCATCATCATCATCATCAAATTCCTGCCATGTACCCTCAAGGGGTGTACAGGATATGACAGTACTACATGAAAAAATTACATCATTACTAACTTCCTATCTACAATTTTCCTCCAAATCAGTCTGTTATTTGTCAAGACTCCAACATTATCAGATCTTATATTTCTATCGTCTAAGGCACTTTGTACCGTATCAATCCACCTATATCTTGGTCTTCCTCTGGGTCGTTTTCCTGCCAACCAGGCAGAGAACACTTGTTTTGCTAATCTTTCCTCTCCCATTCTATTTAAGTGACCATACCATCTGAGATTAGCTCTGCTAACGCATTCCTGGATGCTGACAATGTCAAGTTCTTTCCTAATATCCTCGTTTTTAATATGATATTGCCATTGATGCCATCTGTTCACGCCTCTAATCTTTCTCAGAACTCTCATATCTGCGGTCTCTAGTCTTTGGTCAAGTGTTTTACTTCTGACCCAGCTCTCAGATCCATAAGTTAAAATTGGTTTGAACACAGTCTTGTATACAGCTAATTTAGTGTTCCGACTAATTTCTTTCTTATTCCATATGAATTTATTCAATTGACTTCCCACGATACCAGCTTTGCTGATTCCGTTGTCTATTTCTATATTTAGTTTACCATCTTCAGTAAAAATTGTGCCTAAGTAGCTGAAATGTTTTACTTGTTCCACAGGTTCTCCATTCACAACACAGTTGACATTTTCAATGATTCTGCCTATTTTCATTGTCTTTGTCTTTTTATTGCTGACCTTCATACCATATCTATTACAACAGCTATTCAATTTAGTCAGAGAATCTTGCAGACTTGTAGCGGATTTATTTAGAAGTATAACATCATCCGCATAAAGCAAAGAGCTGACATTAACATCTCCAATTTTGATATCAGGTTTAATACCACATTCCTTCATAATGTGATCCATATAGATAATGAATAACAGAGGGGATAATGTACATCCTTGTCACACACCAGATTTAACATTAAACCATCTTCCGTTACTTCCTTCAATTCTAACTGCTGACATACAACTCAAATAAAGACTAAGTATTGCTTGATATAATGCCCCAATGACACCATATAACTGCAGCGTATTGAATAGCTTCTCTCTTGGCACCTTGTCATATGCCTTTTCCAAATCGACAAAACTTAAATACAGATCTTTGTTATATTCCCATGCTTTCTCGACTATTTGTCGTAAAGTGAAGATCTGATCCTGACAGCCTCTATTTGGCCTGAATCCAGCTTGTTCTTCACCAAGCTTTTCTTCCACAATTCTTCTCAACCGTTTCTCAAGTATACTTGCATAGATCTTGCCAGGAACACTCAGTAGGGAAATACCTTTGTAATTCTCACATTCAGTTTTATTTCCCTTTTTATATATGGGTACTACGAGAGCTCTACTCCAATCATCGGGAATTCGTCCCTCTGCCCAGGCTTTCTGAACTATGCAGTGCAGCCACTGTAAGACTCTTATACCACCATACTTCAGCATTTCTGGTCGAATATCATCTACTCCTGCTGCCTTTCCACATTTCAAGCCTTTGATGGCTTTTTCTACTTCAAGTATGGATATGCATTCCTGACTGCATGCCTGGTCAGTGTTTTTTATCACTGTGCTGTCATCACTGCTTGTTTCATTTAGCAGTTTTTCAAAGTAATTACTCCATACTTCAAGGATATCTTTTTCTCCTGTTTTCATTTCACCTTTATCATCTCTAATTCCTTTTACAGCACTCTTTCCTCCATTCCTAAGCTTCTTCAACAACCTCCAGAATATTTTGCCACCTTCTTGATATTTATTTTCTATATTCTTGCCAAAGTCCTCCCATCACTTTTGTTTAGCTAGTTTTACACACTGTTTAGCTTTCTTACATTTGTCTCTGTATTCTGTAAGAGTAAAAGCTGACTTATTTGCCAGGAACTTTTGATATGCTTTCTTCTTTTCCTTCACTGCCTCTTTAACTTCCTGTGTCCACCAGGGAGTTCTGATTTTTTTATCCTTGCACACAACCTCACCACATGCCTCTCTGGCAGAATCAATCAATGTTTTCTTCATAGTTTGCCACTGAATCTCCAAGGTTTGATTCCTGTTCTCAAACTCTTTCATTTTTTCTTCAATAATCTTTGTGTATTTTAGTCTACAGTTCACATCTGAGAGCTGCTCAACTTTTATTCGCTTTAAAACTTTCTTACATGTTATTCTTTTCAATATGAAATTCAATTTTATCCTGTTCAAGTCTAAATAGTGATCACTTCCAATTTCAAATCCTCTGTACACTCTGGTGTCCTGCACCATAGAGAAAACATCACTATCAACAATAACATAGTCAATGAGTTTTCTTATTCCTAGCCTCTTCTCTCCATGTGAATTTGTGCACATTTTTATGTTGGAACATGGTGTTAGTAATAACCAGTCCATGTCCTGAGCAGAAATCCAACAGATATTTGCCATTATTATTAGCTTTGCTCTTTTCTCCAAATTTTCCCAAAATATTTTTGTATGTCTCACAATCATTTCCTACTCTACTATTTAGATCCCCAACAAGGACCAACTTTTCCTTTTTCATTGTGTCAGTTGCTTTTTCTAAAGCCTCAAAAAATTCCTCCACTTCTACCTTAGTAGAACCTTCTGTGGGACCATAGGCACAAATAAGTCTCATTGTCCAGTTCCCCATTCTCATATTTGCCCACATCACTCTACTTGAGACTGACTGCCATTCAAGAAGATTAGCCTCGTATTTTGTGTTGAATACTATGGCTACTCCTTCTTTTCCTTGATTGTCATTGCCTGTGTATGTATCCCACTGTTTAAAAATGTAACAGGTGCAGGACGGGAATATGTGTGTGTGCATGAAATGTAGGCGGTGGGAGGTGCTGAAAGACATAAGTATCTTGATCTCGGGATTTAGCGGCAGCAGAGATAGTGCTTCAGAAATGGGTGAAATTCCATTTGCTGATACCAGTAGTATGTTAGAGGGTGGGGAGACTATTAAAGACATACACATGGATTTAAGCTTGGGCAGTGTAGTAGACAGAGATGGTTTGTATGATGGCCATGATTATGTGTGTGAATATAAAATGAAAGCAGAATGTGTGGAGAGAGAGAGAGAGAGAGATAAAAACAGAACTGCTGAAAAAGCAGATCTAAGGAATGAAGACTGAGTTGAGGAGGGTGAATAAAGATATTACTAGGATGGACAAATTGACTAGTGCGAGAGGAACAAGGGTAGTGAGACAAGAGGGAGAGAATGGAAGAGACAGGGGAAGAGAGGAAACTGGAAAAAGTTAGTGTGGATCAAGGTTAGAGAGATGAAAGAAAGGTGGGAAAGTTGGAGAAGAAAGGAGGGGGTTGGAGTGAGAGAGATTTGAAGCAGTAAGAATCAAGGATGCCAGTAAGAGAAGGATGAATGAATCTGTTCATAGTATCATGTATGGAGATTAGATGATTCAGGGTGTGCATAGTAGATTGTCAGAGGAGTACTTTCCTGATGGAATGATAGAGTGCAGCAATGGCAGTGAAATAGGGTGAAAATGTAGAGGATATGATAGTAATGATGGTACAAATGGCATGAGAAGTAGTCACGTAGCCTGAGATTTATGATTGATGTTGGGGATAGTGCAGCAGAAATGTGCCTGAGAAAAGATTGGGAGTGTGTTGCCCCAGTATAGTAATGGGGAGTGGAGAAGAAGAGGAGTGATAATGAATGAGATAACAGCGAGAATGTGTTGGAAGAAATGACTGAAATATGTAGATGAATGGAGTACATTTGAGGATAGAAGAGAGCTATTATTATTATTATTATTATTAAACAAGACCTCATGGAGTCAAAGACTCATCTAGGAGGTCCTTTTATCTCACACACATCTCATCATACCGCGTCTTAAACACATTCAAACTCCTTGCAGACACCACACTCTCAGGCAAGGCATTCCAATCATTCACAACTCTGCAAGAAAAAAACCTGCCTCTCACTCCCCTACTCACACCCTCTTTATACAGTTTCCAGGGATGACCTCTGGTTCTCCCCTGATTTCCCACTATTCTCTGTAGAACTCCTCCACCACTGATCCTATAACAACCCCTTACCAACTTGTAGGTCTCTATCATATCTCCCCTCTTCCTTCTCTCCACTAGACTCTGCAAATTACATCTTTTCAATCTTTCCTCATACTCAACATTCCAGAGGTCAGAAACTACCTTAGTCAGTCGCCTTTGGACCCTTTCCAACATCTCTTCATCCTTCTGAAAACCAGGTGACCAAATCTGGGCACAATAGTCCATGTGTGGCCTAATCAAAGCCTTATGCAACAGAACAAGAATCTCCCTACTTCTATATGTCAGTGTCCTCCGCATCATTCCCAGAAGTCTTTGTGTTGTCTTCACAATTTTGGCGATGTGTCCCCTAAATTTTAGATCCTTATCCACTATCACCCCCTAGCTATATGCAAGACATGGGATACACTTGAATAGAGAAGTATGCAGGCATTTGGAGAGACTTATTTTCTGGACAAGTGAGTGTGTCAGTTCAGAGGAAACTTGAATTGGACAGGTGGAATGCAGCAGGGATGGCCTCATGGTGATAATGGCTTGAAAAATGAAAGGGTGTACACTTTACTGCAGAGCCAGGTGAAGTATTGGGGAAGTAATAATGGCTATAAGAATACTGACAGTGTGGTTTTATAGAAATGCTAGGAGCATTAGGAATAACAAGAATGAGCTTGTGGCACTGATTGATTCAGTCTTACCAAGATTCCAGGTCAATGAAACTTCATTACTGAGAGGATGTTCTAACAGGAATAGAAATCGAAGGGTACAGCATGTTTTGGCAGGGTAGTAAACAAATGTGGTGGTGGCAGAGTGTTACTCATAATCAGAGATAAATTGTGCCCTCTCAGGGTGAAGAATCACAGTGGAAATGACAGTAATGGTTTTGATAGATGTTTAGTGGGGATGTTGCTATGTATCAGGGAATATAGATAGTGATGAGTGAGAAATGTTCAGGCAATTAGTTTGGTAAGTATAAGTACAAAGTGAGTGTTCATTATGGGGAGGGACTTCAATTATAGCAATATAACTGGACAGAAGAGACAGAATGAAGTAATAAGGGATCTGAATTTTTAGATTTCTTGAGGGACAATTGTATTAGGCAGCATGTCAGAGAGAGAGAGAACACCAGGACTGAGAGTTTTAAACTTGGTCATAGCATCCAAAGATCTGAAAGTGACCATGTAGTCCTGAGTTGGAGGATGAATGGGCATGTAGAGGCACTCCTTCAATGCAGAAGGAGTTTATGTGGAATTATAAGACAGGTGACTATCGCATGCTTAGAAACTAGTTTGTAGAAGTACAATGGATAAAAGAATTTGAACAAAGAGGAGATCGGTAGTGCCAGGAAGATATTTAAGAAAAAATTGTTGACAGCAATAGCAGATTATATACCTCGAGTGAAGAAGATAAAGCAATTTGGAGTTAAATGGATGACAAGAGAAATAAGAGATTTTGCAGATGAAAAAAGAATTATGCAAAACATATAAAGACAGAAGTGGAGAACATTTGCATGAGGAATATAAGCTCAAGTCAGGAAAGCGACTAGTACTATAAAGAGAGAAAAATTAGAATATGAGAGGAGACTAGTGCTGAAATCCAAGAAGAATCCAGAAGTTTTTTCATTATGTGGCTGGCAAGTAGGAGGGAAAATGACAGTGGACAGATTACTTTGCTGAATGGAGATGGAACTCAAGTGACAATGGCGATGACATAGTTGAGCTATTTAATGATTACTTTATTAGAGTGTTCCATTCTAATAGAGGACACTTTATTCCTAGAAGGATAACATGTGGTGAAGTGTTAGAAGTGAATAAAGAGGATGTGGTCTGAATACTGAGTAGGTTACATGTCAGTAAGCCAGGGGATGCTAAATGGAATTCATGTGTTTTAAGGGAATGTAAGGTGGAACTGACTGTGCCATTAACTTGACTGTTTAATGAATATCTTGCAACAGGACAGGTTTCTGGACAGTGGAAGGAGGATAAAATGGCCATTGAATAAAAGTTTTGGTAGAATGGATGTATCAAACTATAGGCCTGTTTGTAATTCTTCTGTAGTTGTTAAGATTTTAGGGAAATTAATTTGCATATAGAATAGGGAAGATAAGGACAATATTATTTATGCAAGCCAGCAAGGATTTGTTGAAAGGCACTCTTGTTTTAGTAATCTGGTGAGGTTAGGTTAGGTTAGGTTAGGCATTAAAACAGAGTAACAACAGCAATGGATGAGGATAAGGCATACATTGTCATTTTTTGGAGGATTTTTTAATTTGACAAGGTACCACACAACAATTTTTTTTTTTTAAGGGTTTGAATATCAAGTTATTGGATTGGATTAGTAAGTGGCTTCCTGACAGATATCAGGGAGTTATATATGGGGGAGCAGCAGTATCAGTGAGTAGGAAAGTAACAAGTGGAGTTTTACAGGGTTCAGTACTGGGACCATTACTCTTCAATCTTTATGTGAATTACATTGTCACAGGACTACAGGGATATGGTCAGTTGTTTGCAGATAATGTGAAACTTGGGAAGGTTATTTAGTAGCAGAGTTGATGTTTTGGGCTCTTCAAGAGTATTTGAAATAGCTGAAAAAGTTGGCAAATGAATGGAGATCTCAATTTAATGCAACTAAATGTAAGATTTTAAAATTTGGAATCCACAGATTTATGAGGAAGTAAGTAATCCTGGGGGCAATTGTAGATAAAAATTTGAAGTTCAGAGGATATATTGCATAGGTTGTGAAGACATCTCAGAGAATTGCTGCAATGCTGAGGAGGACATTGACTATGAAAGATTAAGTGGTAGTCCTGTTGTATAAAGGATTTGATCAGACCACATCTGGATTTCTGGGCTCAGATGTGGTCATCAAGATTAGAAGGAGATGATGCCTGGAGAGATGGATAACAAAAATGATATCAGGCCTGTACAATGTTGATTATGAAGATAGCCTGCAAGTATGAAGAATGCAGAGTTTGGTGGACAGAAGACAAAGGAAGGGAGGTATGACTGAAGCATTTAAGCTTTTGAAGGGTTATTATCAGATTAACACTCAGGAGATTTTTCGTATGGTAGAATGAGAGGAAGGATCAAGGAGAAGGGAGCCATCCCTGGAATTTACAAAAGGAAATAGTGAGATCATGGAATGCATTAGTTGTAAGATAGACGATAGACTTTGTATTGAGTAGTGTTGACCTCCCACAATGAGCCTTGTGAATCCAAGGAGGGCAAAAAGATGATAATAATAAATATCTTCAATGATGTTGTCATTCAATTAATATTTGTGATATATTTGTGATATTGCACAAGAAAAATCAGATGCCAAGATAAACAATACATCAACAAAAGAAAAGTTTGTACTATTTGTTCCTAGGATTTCATAGCTGAATGCAATTTTAATCACTTACACTTTAAGTGTCCCTACAACATGCTAAAAGTAAAACAATCATTCCAGAAATCATTCCTATATCAAGGAGAGAAGAAAGAACAGATCAGAAAAATTTTCTATCCTTCCACCTTCATTTCAAGATTGAAACAAAAATATTTCTGCATAATTAAGTCACCTGATTTCCAGAGCCGGCGCTAGGGTCTTTGCTGCCCCCGCATGCAATGTCTATCTAAGCACCCCTGTAACGATCCAGGCATGTGTGGTTCTTGTATGATAATAAAAATTTAAATTATTTGAAATTTCTTAAATAAATTTTGACAGAACAGCCACAGGTTGGTTCGCTAAATAAGTCACCTGATTTCCAGAGCCGGTGCTAGGGTCTTTGCTGCCCCGCATGCAATGTCTATCTAAGCGCCCCTGTAACGATCCAGGCATGTGTGGTTCTTTTATGATAATAAAAATTTAAATTATTTGAAATTTCTTAAATAAATTTTGACAGAACAGCCACAGGTTGGTTCGCTAAATATAACGAACCGGGGGTGTTGACTAGGCAGGATAATCATTAAAAACCTGAATATTCAAAAAATTCTCAAAAGTTATTCTCAAAAGTTAAAGCAAATTTTGATAAAGCCACTTCACTTTAATCGTTGAATATAATGATACAGGGATTATAGCCTTCTCACCGACCCGAATCGCTAACAAAATTAAAATGAATTTTAATTAAAGTTAAAATTTATTTGAACTAAAGTTTAAAAAATTCTTGCATTTTACTAAATTCTTAGTAAGTTGGAAAAATTTTTTAATAATTTTTATAAGTGAAACTATCTTTTAGGAAAATAAAAGAAACTCAGGATAGATGAGAAAATAATTCAGAAATAATAATTAGAACATTTTATTAATATTAATATAAGTATTCAAAAAATAAAATCTTTACAGAATAACAGAAAATAAACTAAATTACATAAATATACTTGAAATTTTTTTTATTAAAATTTTAGGGTTCTTGATGTCATATTCACCAAATTAGAAATAATGGTCTTAACGTCTAATTCCACACATACATGATTTTCAATAGCTATTAATGCCAAACTAACAAGCCTTTTTTGTGACATACTTGTTCTTAAGTAGGTTTTAATCAATTTCAACTTGGAAAAGGAACATTCACTGCTTGCTACACTAACAGGTAAGGTTAATAGTATTCTTAAAGCAATTGAAAAGTTAGGGAAAGATAAATTATTGGACACAATAAAATTAAGAATATCGAAAGGGTTTTGAATATTTAAATTATCCTCTCGAAAAATATCCCGGAAAGCACATAACTCGTCATATAGTTGTATTGCATTTACGTCTTTATTGTCGCCGTCCATCAAGAGAATCTCTAAATCGTCACAATTTTTTCGTAAATCTTTGTTATTAATTTGTAGTAATCTATACAATAAATTGAAATTATCATATGTTTTTAGTTCTTCAAAATGTTCTATTAACGAACAAATTGCAACGTCTAGAAGTGTATAAAACAAATTCACTCTAAATTTATCTTCTGGCGATTGTGATGTTTCGTCATGATGCTCGTAGTCAAATTGGCGTGTCTTCTTTCATCGTTGAACTTCCATACCAGTTTTAAATTCTTGTTCTCCATCCACCTCTTCACTCAGTTCTTTTGCCGTTTTTAGAACGTCTTTAAAATTTGTATCTGATCGATACTCTTGTAAGAATATTTTTAAGTTTTCGATAGATTCTAAAGCAAGTGTAATGTTCATATTTTTGTCTTGAAGCATTTTACTTACAGGCTTTATTCTGTTAAGTAAATCATGCCAAATTATAACAGAACGAATAAATTTGTAGTCCTTCATTTTAGCACATAATATTTGTGCTTCATGCTGAGTTTCTTTATTAAAATTTTCATTATTTAAAATTTCAAAAAATGCATCGTAAATTTCTCCTAACTGATATCGTAGAGGGCGGATTGCATTAATTTTACTTTCCCATCACGTTTCTGATGGCTCTTTCAATGTTAAATTTTTTACGAACTTTAAAAGGAATGCCCAACGTTTGTAAGAGAATTAAAAGAAATTATATATTTCTTGAATAATTGCAAAGAAACTAATTGTATCTGCATTCACTTTGGCTGCATCGTTAATGATTAAATTTAGAGTATAAGCAGCACAAGGCACGTAAAAAGCTCGAGGATTTTTGTTCAAAAGCAAATTTTGGAGCCCATATTTTTTCCCTTTCATATTTGCCTCATTGTCATACCCTTGACCTCGCATGTCTTCAATGGGAATATTCCGTTTTTTCAGTTGTCCCACTATTGTTGCACATAAACCATGTCCTGTGGAATCTGATATTTCCCTGATCTTGACAATTCCATTGTCACAGGAAACAAAGCGAATAATAATGGTCATTTGTTCTGTTTTACTTGCATCAGGTGTGCAGTCTAAAATTATGGAATAATATTTAGATTTTCAAATTGATAATAAAATTGTATCCCTGATTGCATTACTTAAAGTTTCCAATATTTCATTTTGACTGTCTTTACTCAAATAGTGTACTCTACTGTTTCTTTGTAGGGCCCTTTCAACATGATTTTCCATAACGGGATCAAGCTTCGCAAACAGTTCGACTAATTTTAAAAAATTGCCGTTATTCCTTTCATATAATTTATCAGATGATCCGCGAAAAGCTAAATTTTGGCTAAAACACTTGTCCAATGTTTCTTTTCCATTTCATACATGCTTTGAGTCTGGCAATCAATTGTAGTTTTGTTTTTTAAATTTTTATCAAGTTCCATTTTAAGAAATTTTTCATGTGAGCTAAACTAGTCTCATGTCTATGCAAAGTTGTACTTACATTTCTCCAATCGTCATAACCGTCTACAAGACTACTTGATTCAGTAGGTGTGAAAGTTTGCAACAAAAGCAAAAAACAGAATTTAAAGTTTAGAAATAAATGAGCCATGTTCTTAGCACGAGCTCCCTGTTTTCCATTTTTCTATTATAATACGTGTCGCCAAATTTACGACCATAATGTATCTCTGGGATATATTATATTTTTCTTTTGAACAGGCCCCATTTCAATTAAAACAACTCGTAATTTTTCATCAATATTTCCCCATTCAGCTGGATCTTCTAAATTTACAGACTAACAATGTGTTAGTTTCATGGTCAACTACAACCAAATCTTCTCCTAACTGTTTTTCTCTTAAATCCTGCGTCTTGTTATCTTGTTCAACAGTTGTAATAGTACTTTCATTCAAACTGGATGATGTGCACGGTTCGTCAACTCTGATTTCTGATGTATCGAGTTGGTTACATTCTGGATCAGAATATTTTAATATTTTAACAAATTTATTAAGAGCCCCAGTTTGTTTCTTAATATCTGCTTCTTTTGCAGCATGACGCTTACGATTTTGTGCACCAGATAACTTTTTTTAATTTTTGATTCCATTTCTATTTTATACCCACAAGAAATTATTACACAACACGACACAGAGATGAAACAATAGTCTGCACTGCGCTACTGTCAGTAGTCTATTGAGATGCGTACTGTTATAAATCTACTGTTGCTATCCTGTCATTACTGCAACATTACAAAATTTTATTATTATTTTAACTTTGTATACTTGTAATTTCTATTAATTACTTGTGATGTCTTTTTTCTTTACTTTATACTTTATTCTCAGTTATTCTAATGTAGCTGTGCACGCTTTCCCTCTCTCAGAATCTCTCTTGTTTATATTATTACGTGCTATGTTTACAAGAAAGTCAAATAACATTTATTTACATTACTACAAAATGTACATGAATTTAAACATTAGGGAGATTGCTTTCTCTATCCTTCTATAAAAACTCTTTAGCAAAATTTAGAACCTTTTTCTTCAACTTTAAAATACTTTCTTTAACACAAAATGTTATCTACTCTCAGTTTACAAATTTTACTTATTAAACTCCAAGCTTACTTGCAAAGAGGTTACCTAAATCTCTCTGTTAAGTTATCTTTACAAATTTGATATCAACTTCTAATTGATTCTCTTAAGGATACTTCTTAACCTATTAAACATTAAACATATATCTTAAAAGTCTTTCTAATACAACTATAAGAGGAATTATATAAAAGTTTTGAACTTACAAAGGCTCTGTATCTCACAATTAGTTAAAAGTCTTTCACTAAAAGTTCTATGGCAATTCCTTCATCTCAGATCTTCATCTGGAATTTTGGCTTTGGCTATATCAATTGGGAATGTAGCAGGACTCGTACAGTTCCGGAAAAATGTTATTCTCCCACGGCGAAAAGAAAAACTTACGAGCGAAGGTACTTCGGGAAATTTGCCTCACTTTTTCTCCTCTACTTGGGCTCGCCAAAAATGCCTGGACAACTGCCGTCTCAAATAGCTAGAATTACCACCTCTAAGAAACTGAAAATGCTGCCTCCAAGAAAAATGAAACTGTTGTCACCTGCCAATCAGGATCTCTCTGGACTGGAAACTTTTCTCTTCTACGGCATTTGGGACTTCCTTTCGACAATTTGAAAGCCCTGTCTGTGGCCTAGAAGTCGTTTCTCTCTAGTGACATCTCAAACTGAGAAGCTCCTTTCTGGAAGCGGAAAACTCCTCTCTCAACCAACGTCTGAATCTGGGATGCTCTCTGACGAT
The DNA here is from genome assembly GCF_054136105.1 of Typopeltis vanoorti. Taxonomy (NCBI): domain Eukaryota; kingdom Metazoa; phylum Arthropoda; class Arachnida; order Uropygi; family Thelyphonidae; genus Typopeltis; species Typopeltis vanoorti. Next base: position 15,105,830 of record NC_143557.1, read on the forward strand.
GTCTGGAACTGAGCAGCTCTGTCTCTCTTTGGCAACGTCTGGAACCGAGCTGCCTCCTCTTTGACAGCATCTGGAACCGGGCAGCCTCTCTTGTCTCTCTGTGGACGTCTCTGGAACCTGGCCCCCTCTACTTCTGCAGCAATCTCTGGATCCGTGCAGCCCCTTCTGTTTGCTTCAGTCCCTTTTTATTATACCTCCTCTGAGACCTTGCATGAAGTTGGGCAACCCCCAAAGAATCAGTATGATTCTTTCATCTTAAGTTTCAAGTTCGGCACGCCTTTTGTTCTCCTCTGCTTTCTTTTAATTGTAAGTTGCCAGCCATCGGAAAGTTGTTTGAACCTTTCTGACTGACTTAGCAGATGTTTACACTTAGAGCCTGCAAGCCTTTCTTATACAAACAAATTTTAATAACAATCTTTCTAATGCCGTCATGTAGATCTATTACATGCAGCTTCGGCGATATAAACATTGCCTTTGTTTTTAACACTCTAACATATTCTTATTAAAGCAGTATATACAGTTAACTTCCAGAGTGTTATTTACAATAACATCTAAAACAAACCATACAGAGACAGTTTATTTTTACAATATTCACATGGGACTTAACCTAAGTAAACAATCGAATGTAATGTGCTTTGGAATATTTAAGCTACAATCGAGTTTTTACAGTACCATATGACTGGTTACGTAGCAACAAATGTTTTGTACAAAATTCGTTTCTGCGCATAAAAACCGTTCACCGTTTCACTTTAGATTCTGGAGGCAAGCATTTAGCCTGCTCTCGCTGCAAAATTGTAAACAGCTGGCAATATACAATTTTTTAAAAAATTTTATTCGGTGTATCCAGCCGTATTTATTTTAATATTGATCATTCTAAGAATGTTTTGTTTTTATGATAACAATTTTGTTTCTTAAAAATGAACTTATGACCCATTCCCCGGCGCCCCCTTCGTAGCGGCGTCCGTATGCACCACATGCCCGTTTCCGCCAGCCCTGCTGATTTCCCCTCCCCCATGCCATCAGTGTAGATATTCAGATTTCTTTATTTAAACTTTATAACCAAACAACTTACGTTTTGCCTGAAAACATAGGTCCAAATATAACCTAAGAGAAAAAAACATTTAAAAAAAATTAGTATGAATATGCAAAAGTATTCTCAAATTACTGTGAGAGAGAGAGAACAGTCACAGAAAAAAATTTTAACACAAAGCTAATTAACTGCGATTCGTTTTTATTTCTTTGAAATGACTATTTTCAAATTTCATGAGATATTAGGTATAATACGTGTGGATAGGCTTATGTGTTCGTCAGACATTTTTGTAATAGATTTCACGGTTTGATATGAACACAGATGATTAAGAAAATAACTATTTATTAACTTAAAAGCTAATATTTCGCTGGTATTATATCCAGCATCTTCAGAGCACACAACACAAAGTTTGTTACAAATGCAAAACCACAATCTGGTGTAACAGTGGGGCTAGTAAAAGTAATTGCAGCGTGCAACACAAGACTTTTTTTTTTTTTTAACCTAGATGGCGCCATATTAGGACTTTAGTCTTGTGTTGCACGTGGCAATTACTTTTACTAGCCCCACTGTTACACCGGATTGTGGTTGTTTTGCATTTGTAACAAACTTTGTGTTGTGTGCTCTGAAGATGCTGGATATAATACCAGCGAAATATTAGCTTTTAAGTTAATAAATAGTTATTTTCTTAATCATCTGTGTTCATATCAAACCGTGAAATCTATTAGGTATAATAATTCTTCAATAAAATAAAGTTAGCACCTCATTCTTCTCCACTACAACAGGCATGTATATGAATTACTTTTTGGCAAAACTAAATTACAAAATTATATCACAGTCAGGTATACAAACACATATAAACAAACTACAACATAATGGATGGACAGATAGTATCAGTGTTTAATGACTTACAGCAGCGCTTCCCAAACTGTGGGCCGTCTTCCCGCAGCCCCCCTTGGGGGGCCATAGGTTTTGTTGAGGAGGGCCCGTGAAATAATGAAAACAAATTTAAAATGTTTTAAGACTAAGTAGATTTTTTTTATTTTAAAAGAAAGGCATTTAACTTTTATTATTATTTATTTCTTTTTTGTTATTTTTTATATTTTAATGGAAAAATTCACACATTGGTGTTGGTTCACAAACTTCTTCCTGCGTATTTCGGCGCTTAATGAATATTAGTAAATATTGCTTATTCATATGTTTCATTTCAAAGCAGTGGTTAATTGTATTTACTTCGAATGCTCTCCAGGGAAGCTCTAAATCTTCCTGTCCCTTTCATCACAAGTGTTCGTAATCAGGGACTGTTGATATTGACTTTATATACATATCAAAACTCGTTTTATATTATCATTGTCATCCGAGCTAGTTTTCTGTTACCAATAAAAGTTTTGCATATACTTCACACATGAAAAAAAGGCTTAAACAAGTTCATGTGGGGAGATAGTAACTCGCTTGCAGTGGCAATAAAAACAAGTACTTTTATTATGCCAGTGAATAAGGTATGAGGAGTCTGTGTAATATATTTCTCAACAAATAGTGCAAACTGGGATAAAAACACTAATAAATCAATCACATATCCCCTCATACAGAAACAAAACCATATGTTGCATGGGCAAACACAGGATCTAACTAAAAACTGTTGTTATTAATTAGATGTGTGTGAGTTCGATTTCCCAAGGCAGCAATAAAATTCAACTGAACGTGTAAAAATTCGTAAAAGTGTTAAAACTAAGTAATATATATATATAATGAATGTTATGGCAGTTTCACATATGGAATTCCGTTGAAGAGAGTTAGCACTTCAACTCAATTGTCAGCTATGCTTTTATGTTTCGATTGCGTGATCTTTTGTTAATACTGCACCAATCATATGCACGTTTTAATAACCTGCCTTTGCTGTCTGTTTCACGTTAGGCTTAATTACCGTAAAGGGAGAAAAGTCACAAAAGAGAAAAATGTTCCTGGTCCACGGATTCCTTATTCAGGTAATATTCACTAATTTCGTGTTACCAGTATCGGTAAGTGGTGATATTATTTGATCTATTCTATGTTAAAAAAATTTTAACCCTCAGATGGATAAGTGGCTGATAAAAAAATAAAAAAAATTCCCGCGAACAATCAGAAGAAGCAGAAACAGACTCAAAAAAAAAAAAAAAGGGACAGTATTTCATATTTTACCAGAACAGCCTACATTGTCTTCAGAACCAAACGGTAAGAGGTAAAAAATGCAATATATGCATTTGATTTTTACAATATTCGTTGTGTATGTTTTGTATTGAATATAAATACAATAAATATGATAATATATCCATTACGATTTTTTTCGAGGGGGGACGTGAAATATTTTAATTTTTACAAAGGGGGGGCCCTGACATCCAGAAGTTTGGGAAGCACTAACTTACAGCATATGTGCTGTATTTGTACTGATGCTTAAACAGTCTATTGTTTCATTGCTTGATTCTGTATTAATGAATCAGAAATGCTATCCACTCAGCCAACCAGAGCCGATCTGGTTGGCTGACTGGATAGCATATCCGCTCTCTCCATACTATTTAATTATCCAATTTCAACACAATGACACTACCATCAACGCCATGTACCGCTCACCACAACCAACAGTATTTTTTTTGTCTGTAAAGTGCATATGTTATCATGTCCATTTTCCTGTACATGAGATGAAAAACTCGCATTTCCTGGAGGAAAAAATCCTGCTACTTCCATATGAGATCAGCTATCTCACCTTCAATTTTTTTCTCTCCTATTTTTTTTTTTTTTCTTTAGGAAATATGGCTTGTTTCAATGTTGCAGTCAATGAGCATGATATCTTGTATGGGCAACACAGGATAGGTATTAATTCTGGAGCAAAAGAAATTTTCACTAGAAGAGAGATACAATCTGGACCAGGAAACATTTTAGTATCCAAGTTACTGAGGATTTTTCCGAAGTCTTTATAGTAAAAGATCAGATGAGACACGCATTGAAATGTTCATGTTATAGTGGAGGATGATTTTTCTTTTACATCTATACATGAGTTGTGAGGCAAATGCTGATGCCACTTTAAGTGATATTGCACTTAAAGTGGTGTCATAATTACACTGTACCATAGCAATATCACTTTAAGTGATATTGCTATGGTACCATGTTATAGTGCAGGATGATTTTAGTTTGACAGCTACACAAGAATTGGAGGTAAACTCTGATGCCAAAAAAAGTCACCCTTATCTCTCTCTTTAGGTGATATTACCATATGAGATGTGGAAAACAGTAAGGCAAAAGTCACTCCCAATAGCTTTAATGAAGAATCTGAGGCTTGAATATAACCTAAGCAAGGCAAATGAATTCCATTTTCCCTTTCAAAGTCTCATTTGGATCTGTTGATGTTTTTTCTTTTGTTAACATGAAACAACAAAGGTTTCATGCTTTAGTGTAGAATGAGTGCAATTGATTTTTTTTTTTTTGTATATATATAACACAGTCCAACACAATTTTTGCTGACTTTTATATGAGACTTGTTTTTTACTAATTTGGGTGCGCTAATTTCAATTATCAAACCCATTTTTCTCTATCACGTCAGGTTTTTCTTCTGCGGCATTTTCTTTTTGCTAATTTGTAAGTTTTTGATAGTTTTAAGGAGGCAGTACTATTTAGAGGACCAAAAAAATCGATTTTTTAATATTATTTTCTGAAAGCATGTACTTTTAAAAATCTGTTCCTAACTTTTTATCAAGAAATTCGAAAAATTCCCTAAGATATAGCCTATTATTCAAAGCAGTGCGCAGATCAGAATCGGAGCACTCACCACTCTCGCTTGTTAGTAAACGAATAAATGCGTAAGAACTTGCAACGGCACGTACTGGCACTTTGAATGCAAGAGAGGCCGATAATTAGATACATAACTACTTAACAATATTCATTAAAAATTACAAGAATATTTATAAAAAAATAACAATTTTACTTACACATGAGTTTCAGGGAATAAATTTTTCCCTGAAACTCATGTTTTTAAACTGAAAATTTTTAAACAGAACACACAGCAGCAATTTCTGCTGTGTGTTCTGTTTTGGCAATCCCTTTGAATACTCCAACAGTAGTCGGCCATCATGTGAGAATCCTATCTTCCTTGGTACCGATCTTCCATAGTTTTTAAGTCTTGATGAAATCTTTCGCCTTGTTCATTGCTTACAGCACCTACATTTTCGGGAAATCTATCAAGATGACTGTATAGGAAATGAAGCTTTATGCTCATGTTGCAACCTAGGCGCTGGAAATTTTCAAGCATTGTTTCCACTAGATCTTTGTAATTGCACGCTTTTTTGTTTCCAAGAAAATTATTCGCAACCATCGTAAATGAAGTCCAGGCCTCTTTCTCAATTTCGTTTATAGAGTTGATGAAATGGAACAAATCTGAAAACAAACCCCAACTCAACATCACCAGAGTTAAAGATCGGTACTATCAATGTAAGAAGCCTGAATGGCAAAGAAATGGAGCTAGCTGAGGAATTAGATAAGTACCAGATCGACATAATAGGGGTGACTGAAACAAAAAAGACCAAAACTGGTGAGATCTTTCTGAGCAATAAATACAAAATGTTATATTCAGGCAATGACAATCAAGGAAAAGAAGGAGTAGCCACAGTATTCAACACAAAATACGAGGCTAATCTTCTTGAATGGCAGTCAGTCTCAAGTAGAGTAATGTGGGCAAATATGAGAATGGGGAACTGGAAAATGAGACTTATTTGTGCCTATGGTCCCACAGAAGGTTCTACTAAGGTAGAAGTGGAGGAATTTTTTGAGGCTTTAGAAAAAGCAACTGACACAATGAAAAAGGAAAAGTTGGTCCTTGTTGGGGATCTAAATAGTAGAGTAGGAAATGATTGTGAGACATACAAAAATATTTTGGGAAAATTTGGAGAAAAGAGCAAAGCTAATAATAATGGCAAATATCTGTTGGATTTCTGCTCAGGACATGGACTGGTTATTACTAACACCATGTTCCAACATAAAAATGTGCACAAATTCACATGGAGAGAAGAGGCTAGGAATAAGAAAAGTCTCATTGACTATGTTATTGTTGATAGTGATGTTTTCTCCCTGGTGCAGGACACCAGAGTGTACAGAGGATTTGAAATTGGAAGTGATCACTATTTAGTCTTGAGCAGGATAAAATTGAATTTCATATTGAAAAGAATAACATGTAAGAAAGTTTTAAAGCGAATAAAAGTTGAGCAGCTCTCAGATGTGAACTGTAGACTAAAATACAGAAATATTATTGAAAAGAAAATGAAAGAGTTTGAGAACAGGAATCAAACCTTGGAGATTCAGTGGCAAACTCTGAAGGAAACATTGATTGATTCTGCCAGAGAGGCATGTGGTGAGGTTGTGTGCAAGGATAAAAAAATCAGAACTCCCTGGTGGACACAGGAAGTTAAAGAGGCAGTGAAGGAAAAGAAAAAAGCATATCAAAAGTTCCTGGCAAATAAGTCAGCTTTTACTCTTACAGAATACAGAGACAAATGTAAGAAAGCTAAACAGTGTGTAAAACTAGCTAAACAAAAGTCATGGGAGGACTTTGGCAAGAATATAGAAAATAAATATCAAGAAGGTGGCAAAATATTCTGGAGGTTGTTGAAGAAGCTTAGGAATGGAGGAAAGGGTGCTGTAAAAGGAATTAGAGATGATAAAGGCGAAATGAAAACAGGAGAAAAAGATATCCTTGAAGTATGGAGTAATTACTTTGAAAAACTGCTAAATGAAACAAGCAGTGATGACAGCACAGTGATAAAAAACACTGACCAGGCATGCAGTCAGGAATACATATCCATACTTGAAGTAGAAAAAGCCATCAAAGGCTTGAAATGCGGAAAGGCAGCAGGAGTAGATGATATTCGACCAGAAATGCTGAAGTATGGTGGTATAAGAGTCTTACAGTGGCTGCACTGCATAGTTCAGAAAGCCTGGACAGAGGGACGAATTCCTGATGATTGGAGTAGAGCTCTCATAGTACCCATATATAAAAAGGGAAATAAAACTGAATGTGAGAATTACAGAGGTATTTCCCTACTGAGTGTTCCTGGCAAGATCTATGCAAGTATACTTGAGAAACGGTTGAGAAGAATTGTGGAAGAAAAGCTTGGTGAAGAACAAGCTGGATTCAGGCCAAATAGAGGCTGTCAGGATCAGATCTTCACTTTACGACAAATAGTCGAGAAAGCATGGGAATATAACAAAGATCTGTATTTAAGTTTTGTCGATTTGGAAAAGGCATATGACAAGGTGCCAAGAGAGAAGCTATTCAATACGCTGCAGTTATATGGTGTCAATGGGGCATTATATCAAGCAATACTTAGTCTTTATTTGAGTTGTGAGTCAGCAGTTAGAATTGAAGGAAGTACAGGAAGATGGTTTAATGTTAAATCTGGTGTGAGACAAGGATGTACATTATCCCCTCTGTTATTCATTATCTATATGGATCACATTATGAAGGAATGTGGTATTAAACCTGATATCAAAATTGGAGATGTTAATGTCAGCTCTTTGCTTTATGCAGATGATATTATACTTCTAAATAAATCCGCTACAAGTCTGCAGGATTCTCTGACTAAATTGAATAGCTGTTGTAATAGATATGGTATGAAGGTCAGCAATAAAAAGACAAAGACAATGAAAATAGGCAGAATCATTGAAAATGTCAACTGTGTTGTGAATGGAGAACCTGTGGAACAAGTAAAACATTTCAGCTACTTAGGCACAATTTTTACTGAAGATGGTAAACTAAATATAGAAATAGACAACAGAATCAGCAAAGCTGGTATGGTGGGAAGTCAATTGAATAAATTCATATGGAATAAGAAAGAAATTTGTCGGAACACTAAATTAGCTGTATACAAGACTGTGTTCAAACCAATTTTAACTTATGGATCTGAGAGCTGGGTCAGAAGTAAAACACTTGACCAAAGACTAGAGACCGCAGATATGAGAGTTCTGAGAAAGATTAGAGGCGTGAACAGATGGCATCAATGGCAATATCATATTAAAAATGAGGATATTAGGAAAGAACTTGACATTGTCAGCATCCAGGAATGCGTTAGCAGAGCTAATCTCAGATGGTATGGTCACTTAAATAGAATGGGAGAGGAAAGATTAGCAAAACAAGTGTTCTCTGCCAGGTTGGCAGGAAAACGACCCAGAGGAAGACCAAGATATAGGTGGATTGATACGGTACAAAGTGCCTTAGACGATAGAAATATAAGATCTGATAATGTTGGAGTCTTGACAAGTAACAGACTGATTTGGAGGAAAATTGTAGATAGGAAGTTAGTAATGATGTAATTTTTTCATGTAGTACTGTCATATCCTGTACACCCCTTGAGGGTACATGGCAGGAATTTGATGATGATGATGATGATGATGAGTTGATGAAATTTGGGTCTCTCATTAAAGTTCTAATTTGCAGTCCATCAAATACAATGGCTTTAATTTTTTCATAACTAAGTCGTGGAAATTTTTCACATATGTATTGGAAACAGTCACCTAAATCTAAAGCTTTAACATAATGCTTCATAAGACCCAGTTTGATGTGTAGAGGTGGAAAAATGATTTTTTCTCTGTCGATTAAAGGTTAATTTATAACATTCTGTTCTCCAACATTTAAGGATATTCTAAGAGGCCAATGTTTCTGACTCCAGTGTTGGTTTCTAGCTCGACTATCCCAGAAGCATAGAAAACACAGAAACTTTGTATATCCTCTTTGAAAGCCAAGTAAAAAGTTCACCATTTTAAGATCCACACAGATGATCCAGTTATAGTCTATATATTTTAATAACTTCAGAACCTTTTTAATGTCCTCATATGTTTCCTTTAAGTGGACTGAATAGCTAATAGGAATTGAGCCACATACATTCCCATTGTGTAGTAAGACACACTTGAGACTTCTCGCGAGAGCGGTGAGCGCTCCGATTCTGATCCGCGCACCGCTTTGAATAATAGGCTATATCTTCGGGAATTTTTCGAATTTCTTGATAAAAAGTTAGGAACAGATTTTTAAAAGTACATACTTTCAGAAAATAATATTAAAATATCGATTTTTTTGATCCTCTAAATAGTACTGCCTCCTTAAAATATCAAAAACTTACAAATTAGCAAAAAGAAAATGCCATAGAGGAAAAACCTGACGTGATAGAGAAAAATGGGTTTGATATTTGAAATCAGCGCGCCCAAATTAGTAAAAAAACAAGTGTCAGATCATAATCAGCAGAAAAACATTTTTTTTTTGTTGGCCAGTGTAATCATTGTGCTCTGTAATTCTGATCTCAGCTGATGGACAAAAATTTTAATTTACCAAAAATATGAGGGATAACAGGAGCTTGACACTGGTGAACATTAGTTAAGGATATGGAAAGTAATTTTTCCTTAGTGGCAGACAGAAAGGATGAAAGTTTCTGAAATGAAGAGAGTATGTAGATCCATTGCTTAGAACTCATGCCATTGCTTCAACGTAGAGTGGCAACTCTTTTAACATCTGACTGAGGCCTTCTTGAGGGCTGATATTTATCCAAGATCCATGTGTAAAAATAATCATAATTTAAAATTATGTATCTTTTTACAATTGTTTCTCTATGTTAGTATTATTAGTTTCAGTATTGTTTTACACCAAGTGCTAGATAATTACACAACAGTTTATTCCAATAGGTGCAATGACTTTTAACTCTACTTCTTTTAGAATCCAGAAAATTATTGGCTCAAGTACCAAATAAAATATATATATATATTTAATGAAACTAAAACATTATATACATTTTAAATAAAATTACATAAATAACTAGAAAATTAAATGGATCCAAGGCCCTCAAAATAAGTCTACACTTGACAGATTTTCTTATCTTAAAAAAATAAAGTCATTCATTATCTGACTCATTCTATTATTGGGTTGTTTAACATATACTTTTATATGTTAAACATATGTAAGTATAAATAAAAATAAAGTTAAACATATATAGTAAACATATTTAACATAAGTTTAAAGATTCACAGTGGTACAATTTCTTTTTGGAATCTTCTATTAATATTCTCCCGACTGTCACTTTTCTTAAAAACTTCCTAAGAACAAAATTCTCTGGTTGCCATTTTGGAACATCGCAAGAGAAAGCTGATACAGCAGGAAATGCTCACAAAGAGCACGTAAAATACCCATACTATACCTCTTACCCCTTTATCTGAGTTCTTGATTGTGGGTAAGAGGTCTAGTATGGGTATTTTACCTGCTCTTTGTGAGCATTTCGTGCTGTATCAGCTTTCTCTTGCGATGAAGGGTTTTGGTTTGCTATGTTTCAAGCGATCTGAGGGTTTGTAGTCAGCTGCCTGTAGAATTAGCTGATTTGGGTGATTATCTGCAACTGTGAAGAACTTTTCTGCAATGCTTATCATGTGGGTCTTGATATCTGGCAGGCTGGCTTCTCGGTGTAACTAGAGGTTTCTGATGAACCAAGCGGAATTAAACGCAATTCTCAGGCATTTGTTCTGGATCCTCTCTGACAGCTGTCAATCACCCATCAATCTCCTCGGAGAGCATGTGCACTTCATGTATATTGCAAGCGAGAAGTTATGTAGTAATGACTGACACGCTGTCTTCGTTAGCGTAAAGATAATGTCTTTACAAAACAACAAATATCTCAACACTTAATTTTAAATTACAATAAAAAAGACTGAAAGTAACAGAACTATCAGAATCTCGTAAGTACATTGAAATTTCAAATGCTTTACATTTCATTTTGATAACAATAATATCAATAATGAGCACATCACAAGTGCTGATTAGATGTGTTACAAAACCAAAACTAATAACGTGACACAGAGAAACAATTGTAAAAAGATTCATAATTTTAAATTATGATTATTTTTACACATGCATGTTCCCTTGTTTGTATCGATTTCAATCATGGTAGTTTTTACAAAATGTTGTTTGGCTCAACATCATTAAGCAGATGGAGTGAGCTTGTTATATCAGTATTTTCAGAGCACTTACCTTCTGCGATGGATGATGATACTAGAACAGCTGGATATACTGACCTATAAACACAAGTTTCTAACAAACTGAAAATTGAATATTACTAGCAGGAATACATGTTAAACATGTAGAAGAATGGAGGAACAGCTTACATGGAGTTAACACAATCACACCAGGCTATGTTTCATGTTGCACATCTAGCAGGAGCTTGCTTAACTTTGTAACATGAGCCTTCAATTTTGGGTGGATGGGTACATTTTTACAGATTAGGTAATATGTATGACATGCCAATTTCAAGTTTTTTTTAGTAGTAAAACTAATGTCTGCCTTCAGGATATACCTACACTTTTAGAAATTTAAAAATACAAACAATTATAGAATTCTCTTAATTATCAGTGAATTATACAAATGGAAAGTAAAAAGCCATTTTCCTTGTAACATAACTTTCGTGTCTCTAGAAAACACATATCATAATTTGTAACATGCTCAACAGATAGAAAACAAGAAGTACGAGATTATATGTTGTATCCCATTCCATGAGTAAGTACTGAATGACACATTTTGTTTCATGCCCTGCATGACAGCATGAACTTATTTTATCTAAAAACTGTAGTGATTTGGTCTCCAAATATGCTGGCCTGGTTGTCCATATGGTTAGCATATTCGCTCTCCAGCCAAAAGGCTGTGGGTTCGAATCCTGCCGTGGGCACGGATGTTTGTGATTATCTCTGAAAATACTAGTGGTGGTGGGCAGTAGATGGCATTGGTGTAGATCATATATGACAAACCTATGGCGCGTCTGAGAATTTTGATGGCACGTCAACGATTTACAGGTGCTATCCTTTTAGACTTATAAATTATTCAACCTTTTTTTTTTAACTGTTATAATACGTACAAGTTAAATTTTGTTTTACACGAAAGATACTAACCAACAAACACAAAGCTAACTGTAGGAACAAGGCCCAACAGCTGAAAACTACAGGTGATGTAAAGAACCTCTAGCCATTGGCTGAGGGGCATAATAACATGACCCAGCTAATAGAAAAGAACTGTGTTTAGTCACCAAAACTTTTCATTATTTAAAAGCTTATTAATAACTGATATTTTTAGCATATGAAAAGTCACCAACTGCAACTTTGTCAAAACACGTATCTTCTAAACATATGATATTAAGAGTAACATGGTGGTCGTATCTGTCATATCTGCCAGGCATCTTCCTACAGTGGGCTGTGAACAAATACAATTTTTCTTTTCCCGAGTCAACTCAATGTAGATCTAGGTTTCTCAACTGCCGGGCCCTGGCATCAATTATACCAGGCCATGAGAGGTTCTTCTGAAATTTGTCATTTTTTGAATAAATATTTTATAGTGGAAAAAGCTCAGACCCAGAACACCTAAATAACATCTATGTAGGAAATGTCAGTGACGAAGCAGCGTATTTTTAAACATGGAAGGTATTCATGAGTGATTGGGAATTTAAAGACATCGAAATCTTTCAACATTCGGAAGTTTGGAAGTTCATTGGCTGTCCTGCGGTGAAGTTCATGAGAGGTTATATGAACTCCAAAAGGAAGCTGAGCTATTTGTAATTCCCATTATTTCCAGGATAAGAAATGGGTAGCCAGGCTGGCATATCTCAGCAATATATTTTCTTACGTAACCAAGTGGAATTAAAACTTCAAGGTCAAGATACAACAAAATTTAATGCTTGGAACAAAGTCGAATCATTCAAAAAGAAACTCAAACTCTGGTTTAATATGATTGCAGAAAGAAATAATGAAATGTTTCAGTCATACTCAGATTATATTATGGAAGCAGATGCACACAATTCAGTATCAGATGTTGTTGCAGCTCACTTGAAGATGTTGTCATTTGAAAAGTTTTATCCCAAACATGAGGATCCCCAGAGGCAAAATATGTGAACCCCTTTGTTGAACTGAAAGAGACAGCCCTTTCCCATGAAGAAATCCTTCAACTTTTGAATTATCATCGGACAAAGTACTTTCCAGTACTTTGTCCGATGATTGTCTCCGTTTGGCTGTCACTTCAATTCATCCCAAAATTAATAAGCTAACGGACAGAAAACAGAAACAAAATTCTCACTACCATAACTAAAACTTTCAAAACCTCAGTTGTAGTAAAAGAAACTAAGTTTTTCAATAAATTTTAATTGCTGCATTAAAGCGATGTGTTTTTAAATTCAAAATATTAATTATTGTTGGAACTAGTGTTTAAAATTGAGATATTCATACATTTTTATGTAATAAATTACATACTTTGCATATATAAATATTGGGCATGTGTATGTGATAAAACCGTATTTATACGAATAAAATTCTCACTTTTTTTTCCCATAATTAAAGCTAAAATTTGCAGTGAGAAATATATGCGGAGATTTTCAGAAACCTAAACAGTGAAATCTTCCTTCCCATTATTCCAAACAAAAATGAACATTAATTTACAAGACTTGAGATACATAAAGAACAATCCTTCACAAATAACTAATGAGAAATAAAAGCACACTGCGAAACAGAGAGCAATGGTAGGCCAGTATAGATAGAGAAACTATGAAGACATGCATATGATTAGTGCAGTATTAACAAAAGATCGCACGACTCAAAGATAAAAGCCGAAAATTTTTGAATTGAAATGCTAATTCTCTTCAACCGAATCCCATAACATCTGCAACTGTCACATAGTTCGCCCACCATTTATAGATTCCTTCTTGGCTTGGTGCCAAGAATAGTCGATTCATGCTGAAGGGGAGAAAGAAATGAAGGATGTACGAATTAGTCGCCAACATGCGAAATTACGTGCTTTCTTGTCTGTCGCTGTACTAGTACTAGCTTGATTTTTGTTGTTCCTTTTTTGCATTATTTTTTTATTAATTTGTATGATGGATCCAGTACAGTCAACAAGTTCTATTGTTACACGTTTCAGTAGCTCTTGCAAAAGAATATTGAATAATGTGCTGACATTCTGCAAAAAAGAATCGTCAGAAGGCATCTTCTTGTTCCCCTTTCTCAAGTCATAAAACGTGCAAGTGCAATTGCGAGCGTATCGGGGTCGACTGTTAAAAGAATTCATAGGAAATCAAAAGGTGAAGGTAAGCCAAAATTTAAATCTCCTAAAAAAAAGCGCCAGAGTAAGAAAACCATCGAAACCGTAGCTTTGAATGATTTTGATGTAGACGTTATATGAAGAACTATTAACGATTTTTACGTGGTCGAGAAAAGAGTGCCAACTATTCCGAAATTGATTCCTGTGCTTAAAGAAAAAATTAATTTTCTTTGGAAAAGAGAAACTTTAAGGAAAATACTTCATGAAATCGGATTTTGTTTTAAAAAGTCCCAGAATAAAAGGAAACTTATCATGGAGCGAAGTGACATTGTTTTATGTAGAACGCAGACGTTTCAGGGTTTCAGGGAGGAGAAAAGACCAACTGTGTATCTAGATGAAACTTGGATTGATAGTAATTTAACTTATGGAAAATGTTGGCAGTCTAAAGAAGAATGTGGAGTGCTACAAACCGGAAATGCCTCGCGGCACATAATAATTATGTGTGCGGGTGGAGAAATGGGTTTTTTAGCGAATTCAAACTTACTATACAAAGCCAATTCAACTATTGGAGATTACCATGGGCAAATGAATTCTACGATCTTCGAAAAGTGGGCAGAAGAAAAACTGATTCCAAACCTTCCTAAAAATGCTGTTGTTATAATTGATAATGCTTCATATCACTTCATATAGCATGGATTTCTAATAAGAAGCAAGTTCTTATGGATTGGCTCTCTGCAAATAACATTTCTCATTCCCCAAATATGCGAAAAATTGAATTGCTTAATTTGGTCAAAAGAAACTCGCCCACAACTAAACTATTTAAATTCGACACGATGCTCAAAGAGCATGGATTTCTAGCTTTGAGGCTACCACCATATCATTGCGATATTAATGCTATTGAGTATGTTTGGGCAGAAGTGAAAAGTTTCATTCGCCATCGCAACGTTACTGGGGATATTGACATGTCGAAACTTTTTAAGCTTTCAGAACAGGCGATTGAAAGTATTACAGTTCAAAAGTGGGGAAAATATTGCTCGCATGTCATCTCATTGGAAAATATATATTGGGATAGAGACGGAATTATCGAAGAATTGTGCGAACCTTTGGTGATCAGTTTAAGTGAAAGTGATGGCGATTCGGACACCGATTCAGATGACTCTGAAGATTAAAAGAATTTGACAATGGTATTTTTTCCAACATTTTTTTTGCATGCTATTGAGAGTCACAACAAGTCATAAATAATTAATCAATTTAGGACATTAAAGTGTCTCAGTTCTCTCAACTGTAAGTTTAGAATATCTAAGTTCATTTGAAATAATTTCTGTTTTTCTGTATAATTATTTTTATTTTATAGAAAACTTTCTTAAAAATAAACTTAGTTACATTTTTGTTTTATGCTATACCTTTTTTAATTTTATTAACACTCTACGTACATTTTCCCAACAATACAAGCAAAATAGTTGCACTTTAAAAACAGCAATGTTCGTAAAAGAAAAGCTAAATTTTCCGACCTGTAATAATAAACAAACTCAGTTTGTTTATTATTACATCCCAGAAGACAGACTGATTACCCTATTACCGGAATGGATTCTCCTTTTTCTGACATGCGCAGAAGTGTCGAGGGACCTCTAATCAGTGGGCGAACTATAACAACACTCACTATATATTTCTTAGTTTTAACACATTCATGATGGAGTGTCGTTTATCGTTCTGATGGAACTTCTCGTTACCTGCAGGTTCAACTCACACAAAGTTTCAACCCTTGGTTGATTTTTATTGCTGCTTGTTTGCATTTGAGCTGGAAGGGGAACTCACACAAACATTATATGGCATGTTTAAATTCGTGGTAGAATTTTATTTGAAGTTAGCCTTTGTGATCTGTCATAATGACATCGAGAATTTCAAATGCAAACACTTATTTCAAAAATTGGACAATAGTTTTTAGTTAGATACATTGTTTCCGGTGCAACATATGGTTTTGCTGGAGTTTATACAGCATAGTTTCTGTGAGAGGGGAATGTGATTAATTAGTTATTGCCGTTTTTATTCCAGCTGTCTCTAATTGCACTATTTGATGAGAAATATATTACACAGACTGCATAAGTATCTGTACCTTATTCAGGGACACTTCTTTTTCTTGCATCTGCAGTATAATGGCTGTTGGGGAGGGCATGTTGTTACTGAGGGGGAGCGAGTTACTATCGCCTCAACGTGAATATGTTTAAACATTTTTCGTGTGCGAGGTATATGCAAAACTTTTTAATGTATTTTTTCGTAAAGTAAAATCAGGGGTGTGAGTTATACGTGAGGGCAAGTTATATTCGAGTAAATACGGTAAGCATTTCGCTGACAAGTTGACATCCTTCTGCTGCTTTCCCTGCTCAGCTGACGTCTACGATGAGTTAAAATGCATAAATATTTTTCTCACTGCCGTTTTTTTTTCTTCAAACCAATATCATTAAAATCAATTTAATTATACAATAATTTATAATATGATTTATAATTTATAATATAATAATTTATAATTTATTTATAATATATATATATTATAAATTAATTAATTAATTTTCTATTAATTTTTCCTCTATTAAAAACTGCCAGGCACATCAGCAACTCGATTTTTAAACTTTTGGCATGCGCACATAAAAAGGTTTGCCACCACTGGTGTAGATGATTGGGTGGAGACAGAGAATTGTAGAGTGGGTGCCCTCCCTCGATAAATCTTTGGACTCCTTGGAGGTATCACATAATAATAATACGACCAGAGAATAACAATGTCATCTACAATTCCAAGGATCAGAATGTTAAATAAAGTAGGTGTGAAATGGATGAATGAAGAGATTAAGTATGCGATACAGAAGAAAAAGGCATTATGGAGGCAGCATAAGATGAGTGGTAATAATCAATTCCATAAGGATTACAAAGACAGGGGAGGGTGACTTGGTTGATAAGGGTAGCAAAAGTGAAGTATGAACAGTATTTAGCTAATGAAGCCAAAAAGAATTCTAGGCCTTCTTTCGATATGTAGCCAGCAAAAAAGAATGATTATGGATGGATGACAGTGATTAGAGAAAATGGTCTAAGAGCAACTGCTGCAGAAGATACAGTTGAGATATTTAATGAGCAGTTCATAAAGGTCTATCATTTTTGTGAATGTGACATCATGGAGAGCTTGGGAGCAGCTGATGATGAGGGGAGATTGACTGTAGGTGAGCAAGAGGTATACGAGGAATTGAGCAAACTTGATATTAATAAGGATGTGGGACTTAATAATATATCATGACGTATTTTGAAGGAATGTGCCAGTGCATTGGCATCTGCCTTGACATATTTGTTTAATATGAGTCTTGAACTGGGTCAAGTTATAAAGGAGTGGAAGGAAGGCAAAATTGTGCTTCTTTGTAAGGAAGGTGACAGAACTCAAGCATCAAATTATAGGCCTATCTATGTGTCAGTTGTTGTGGTTAAAGTGTTGGAGAGGCTGGTGAAAACCAGGATCCAGAATTGGGTTGACTTGGGATATGCTATTCTTTTCCTCTTCTGGGATATTGCTTCCCATACACAACTTGTTGTGTATGGGGGAGCAATATCCCAGAAGAGGCAAATCACTAGTGGTGTGCCTTGGGAGTCTGTTTTAGGGCATTTGCTGTTTCATCTGTATAATAATGATATTGGAGAAGATTTGGATGGGGATATTCAGCTGTTTTCAGATGATACAAAGTTGGGACGAACTATGAGTAGAGCAGATGTTTTGGCCTTAGAAAAAGACTTGATGTTGCAAAAGGAACAGTTTTAAAATTTGTAAAATTTATGCTTGGTGGGATATTGTTGGAGGTGGAGGAAATAAGAGATCTTGTGGTGATGGTGGATAAGGATCTAAAATTTAGAGGACACACTGCCAAAATTTTGAAGATTATACAATGAATTCTGGGAATGATGCGGAGGACACTCCTGTCCTGTCAGGTGTCTTCTCCCTCCAGGAGATTGACTACCTTGTGTCTCCACCATATCCTATTCTGCGCCTCTCTGCTGCATTCCTCATATGAGAGATAAGTCCAGTCTTCTATATTTTTCATCCACTCCAGTCTTTGTCTTCCTCTCTTTCCCTCAACAATTCCTTCGAAAAGTGTCCTTTGTAGGCAGTTATGTCTCAGAATATGTCCAAAATATCTGACTTTTCTCTTTTTAATTTCTT
This sequence comes from Typopeltis vanoorti, assembly GCF_054136105.1. Classification (NCBI taxonomy): domain Eukaryota; kingdom Metazoa; phylum Arthropoda; class Arachnida; order Uropygi; family Thelyphonidae; genus Typopeltis; species Typopeltis vanoorti. The sequence goes on from NC_143557.1 coordinate 15,124,118, forward strand.
TCATCAGGCTCCTGTTTACGCCTGCCATCTCTAATACCTCTTCATTTGTCTTTCCATGATATTCTCATAATTCTTCGCAGCATCCACATTTCAAAGGCCTCCAATTTTTTCACACTCAGATTGGAGAGTGTTCATGTCACTACTCCATGGTAGTGACATGAACACTCTCCAATTGGAGATTCTTAGTCTTGTTTTCAGATTTAATTTTCTAGATGTTAATAGATTTTTCATACTGTTGAAAGTTGACCTTGCAATTTCAATCCTTTTTCTAATTTCATCTTCTGTCCTGCCATTCTCTGTGATCAAGTGTCTGAGGTATATGTATTTTTGCACTTGTCCTAATTTATTTCCTTTTATATTGATGCATATTTTTGGTATTTTCTTTTCTCTTGAAATTATCATGATTTTTGTCTTTTTAAAGTTGAAACTGAGGCCATACTGTTCGCTATACTTGAGGGTTTCATCTATAAGAGTTTTGAGGTCATATTTGTTTTCAGCTAGAACAGGGGTCGGCAAACTGCGGCTTGCGAGCCACATGCAGGTCTTTTGGTACATACATGTGGCTCTGAAGTAAAATTGAAAATAAAAATAAAACTATCATAGTTTCATTTATAAAATTTTTAAAGATTATACAGAGGGAGTGGAGGGGATGGTTGAGCACATGGTAGGCAGGGCAGCCAAACAAAGTGACTGATTAGGTTTTATGATGCCATGACATCTGAGGTCATTTGCAGAGCAACAAAGTGATGACTAATAAGTGATCGCACGTGTGTGTTAGCATTTCAACTCAACTGGCGGCTTGCTTTTATCTTTCAGTCTCGTGATTTCCAAAAAATATATAAATACTGGTTTTAACTCACAACACTTTGTCCAAGTATTACTTAGCACTTCTGAAGTTATATCGAGCCTTCGTTGAAGGAGGAAAACCTTCAACAATAAAAATCAATAAACAACAAGCAATTGGTTGAAATGTGGTCATGTGGATAACTGTGTTCACTTCAAATCTGACAAAACAGCAAGGGAGGGTGAAAGCAATAAAACCATATTGTTGTTCATTTTACCCCTCTTTTATTACTCGTTATTCTGCCGCTACAAATTAAAATAGCGGCAGAATGTTCATGGAATGAACATTCTGCCGCTATTTTATTTTTTTAAGTATCCATTTTATTTCAACAATATTTACTTACTTAATTAAAATTTTAATTTGTTTTGTTTGGATAATTAAAATATATATTTATTTGGTTAATTTAAGTCTGCCTGTGGACCACCTGTCTCATCGTTGCGGACCACCTGTGGTCTGCTGACCATAGGTTGAGAAACACTCCTATAGAGCAGTGGTGGCAAACCTGTGGCACGCCCGAGAATTTTGCTGGCACGTCAACGATGTACATATGATATTCTTTTATACACTTATAAATTATTCCACTTTTTTTTTAATTGTTACAATACGTATAAGTTAAATTTTGTTTTACAGGAGAGAGCAGCTATGAAGACATGAATTTGATTGGTGCGGTATTAACAAAAGATCACGTGACCCAAAGACAAATGGAACCGACAATTTTTGAGTTTAAATGCTAATTCTCTTCAACCGAATTCCATAACATCTGCAACTGTCATAACACCATTCACTATATATTTCTTAGTTTTAAGACATTCACGATGGGTGTCGTTTATCATTCCAACAGAACTTCTCATTACCGGCGGGTTCAACTCATACAAAGTTTCAACCCGTGGTTGATTTTTAATTGCCTTGTTTGCATTTGAGCTGGAAGGGGAACTCGCACAAGCATTATATGGCATGTTTCAATTCGTGATAGAATTTTATTTGAAGTTAGCCTTTGTGATCTGTCATAATGACATCGAGAATTTTAAATGCAGTCAAACATACACTTATTTCATGTAATAGAAAAATTGGACAATAATTTTAGTTAGATACTGTGTTTCCAGTGCAACATATGGTTTTGCTTGCCTATACAGGGTAGTTTCTGTGAGAGTGGTACATGTGATTCATTAGTTAGTGCCGTTTTTATTCCAGCCTTGAAATTAGGCAAAAAGAACACATAGGTGACGTCAATAATCACAGAGAAGAAAAACCGGGGTTAGCTTTTCATTTCTCAAGAACGAACCATACCATAGAGTGGGATAGAAGCACAATTCCTTACATGGAGGAGGACTTTCACTCCCGAATTTTTAAGGAGGCCACAACAGTTGCCCGCTGTATACAAAACCTTAACAGGAACCAAGGACTAATCTTGCCCATGATCTGGAAGACCCTTATCAGATCCTTCAACTCGCCAGAACTGAATTATAGTGCCAACTATTTCCTAAATAACAACAAGTGATATCATCCACGCTCTATGAATGTATTGTACGCGCTCTGTTCTTTGTTTAATATAATTGGAATCGGTTGATTATAGTTTATAACAGTTTCTTACTTTTTAGGGCCGTACATCAGTTATGTACCCTGAAGATGCCAACAGACTTAGTTGTTGAAACTAGTTGGTATAACTTAGTTGTTTATTATATGCACTTGATCAATATAATCCCAATAAAAGTCATACCAATGAGAGCAATTTTTTGTGTGATTTTTTTCTTCATTTAATAAAGATATAATTAATATTATAACTTGTTATATATTGCTATAAATTTACTATAATATTACTTTAAATTTTCCTTATTTGTAAAAATATATTTATGGCTCTAGAATAATTTTTAAATTGTTGTGAGGTACAGGTTTGGCTCTTCCATCTCAAAAGTTTGCTGACCCCTGAGCTAGAAGAACCGTGTCATCTGCATATCTTAGGTTATTAATATTTCTTCCCCCTACAGTGATTCCTTTTGAGGTTACTAATTTTATTAAATATTTCATCTGTGTACAGGTTAAAGAGAATCAGAGAAAAGACACAGCCTTGTGTCACACCTTTCTGAACTGGGAATTCTTTTGAGGTCTCTCTATTTATTCTCAGAGATGCAGTCTGTTCCCAGTAAAGATTAGTTAATAGCCTAATGTCTTTTCCATCCATGCCTATTTTTGAAAGGATTTCAATTAATTGTTCATGTTGGACATTGTTGAATGCCTTTCTGTAATCGATGAAGCAGAGGCACACATCTTTTTATTTTTCTAGATATCTTTCTATGATGGTTCTGACGTTGAAAATGCCTTCTCTTGTACCTACATTTTCCTTGAAGCCACCTTGTGTATCATTTATATCTATGTTTATTTTTCTTTTATTTCTTTCAAGAATAACGTATAGGAGGACTTTTGATACTTGAATGATGAGGCTGATTGTCCTGAACTCGTCACATCTTGTAGCTTTTGTTTTTTTGGGAATTGGAACGAAAATTGAGTGATTAATATCTTTGAGTAGAAATCCAGTCTCATATATTTTATTGCATAATTTTGTTAGAAATTTCAGTCCTCCTTCATCGAGAGCCCTAAACCATTCTGCCAAGATGTTATCTATTCCTGAAGCTTTATGTGGTTTAGTTTTCTGACGGCATTTTCAACTTCACAGAGTAAAATGGATGGTCCTTCTAAATCAGTCTTCAGGAATATCATTTCTTTGTTGTTCATATAATTTCCTTGTATATTCAATCCATCTTTCCATGATTTCTTTTTTATCCATTAGATTCTAATGATTAGAATATGGCCTCTTGAGTCTCTAATGACACTTGCATGGTTTGCTGTATTTGTCTTGCTTGTCATTTCTCTGCTTCTCTGTTTTCTATATCTATACATTTATATTTAATCCATTCCTCTTTGCCTTTCCTGAATTCTTTTTTTATTTCTTTATTCGTGCTTTTATATTCAGGTTTGTTCTTTAACTTTTTTCTTTGTTCCATCGTCAGTATTTTTTCATTCATCCAATATTTATTATTTTTCCTTTTTAATTGTGGGAGTGTATTTTTGTCTGCTTCATTGATGCTATTCTTGAATGTTTGCCAGTTCATGTTAATTTCATCAATTGGTGTTCTATTTTCTATGCGAGTTGTGGTGTCAGACTTGTTAAGGGATTTTGTGAATTCTTTCATAAAGCAGTCTTTAACTTCTTGGTTGTTAAGTGAGTCTGAATTATAAGTTTCCCTTATGAATGGTTAGCTTGGTATCTTAAGTTTTATTTTGATTTTTGCAATCACTGGGTTGTGGTCCAATCCTATGTCTGCTCCAGCATATGTTTTTGTTTGTGTTATTGCATTTTGGAATCTTTTGCTTATTATTATATAGTCAATTTGGTTTATATAGATATCCCCAGGGCTTTTCCAGGTATATAGTCTTCCGGGAGGATGTTTAAACATTGTGTTGGCAATTGGTTTCACAGAATTGAATTAATCTTTCACCTCTTTCATTTCTGATTCCAAGCCCTTGGTTTCCCATGCAAAATGAGATTTTTTCTGAGCCCAATTTTCCATTTAGGTCGCCCATCATTATAACAACATCATCTGACTTAGTACTGGAGATTGCAGTTTCGATGTCTTCATAAAATTGTTCCAACTCTTCAACTGGGTGAATCTTGGGTTGGTGCATATGCTTGGATAATATACAGGTTGAATGGTTGTGCAGTTATTTTGGCTGTGATGATTCTGTCATTTATGGGCCAATATCCCTATAAAGATTTTGCAATTCTATTACTTAGGACAAGTGCTACTCCATTAAGGTGTAAGTCACTGCCAGAGTAGATTATAGTGTGATTTTTTTCTTCTTATTATGCCTGTATCTGTCCACCTTATTTCACTGATCCCTGCAATATCGGCCTTCATCACTTGTAATTCCTGGAGTAGGTTATCTAATTTGCCTGCTTCATAGAGTGTTCTGATGTTCCATGTTACTATTTTCAAGTGATTGCTCCTGGTTTTCAAGGGGTCTCAACCACATCTCTAACTTCATATTGTGACATGGTGTGTTTCATGGTTGACAATGGATAAATACGTGGTGAGGCTCCGATCTCTTCCACAACGGCTGGCCACAAGTCCCTTAGATGTCAGGAGTGTGCCCTTGATGTGCTGCACATCTTGCTGTCATGCCCTTGATGAGTCAGTGTTGATTCTTCTGCCATCTTCACCATTCCAGACTTCATGCACATAAAGGGTGACATTCCCTATTTACAGAATTCTATATTGCTGATACACTCACTTAGTTTAGTCTGCCAGTCGAGGCGGTTTACCAGGGTGTGGCCGCTGGTTGCACTATCAACTTCTTGGAGCCATAAGTGAGAGTTGAGTGTGTGTGAGGACCAGAGCCCAACATCCTGACCCTGAGATTAGCGGCTGACATTGATACTAAGGTGCTACCTCTCCATACACCCCGGAGGACACTAACTTCTATAATTAAGGAGATTCTTATTCCGTTATGTAGAACACTGATTAGGCCACAAATAGATTTAGTCACCTGATTTTCAAAAGGAAGAGATGTTGAAAAGGGCCCAGAGACAACTGACTAAGGTAGTTTCTGGCCTCTGGAATGTTTGCATCTTCTCAAAGCAACTTTGAGAAGTTGCAATTTACAGTCTGGATAGGAGGAAGAAGGGATAATATGATAGAGACAAGTTGGCAAGAGATTATTATAGGATCAATGTTGAAGAGGTTTTTCATGAAATGGTGGGAGATCAGGGGGAGAACAAAAGATCATTCCTGGAAGTTGTATAAGGAGGGTGTGAACAAGGGGAGGGTGAGAAGCAGGATTTTTACATGCAGAATTGTTAATGATTGGAATGCCTTACCTGAGAGTGTGGTGTGTGAAAAAAATCTGAATGTGTTTAAGGTGCAGTATGATGAGCTGTGTGTATGACAAAGGGAACTCCTATATGAGTCTTTGACTCCTTGGGGTCTTAGGGCAATAATAATAATAATAAATTAAAGATGCCAAGAAATTATATTCTTGGTTTCATCATTTATCCAAGTGTAAGCAAACAAAGTTTGTGTGTGAAGTCACTTAGGACAATAATAGCTTCTGCAGAGAATTTAAATATGCTTAAGGCATGGTATGATCAGCTGTGTGTATGACAAAAGGGACCTCCTAAATGAGTTTGTGACTACATGGTGTCTTAGGATAATAATAACTCATCATCCAATCAATAAAGCACGAAGTAGTCTTGTTCATCAACAACAAATTCTTCAAATTCAGGAATTCCATCAGATGATAGTTTACCTTATGTATAATTTGTAGAAGGTTTAGTCTCATCTTGAGGGGAAGAGATGAAAGCAGGAGTGGGTTTCTTTAATAATATGTACATTATATCTAACTCAGTCTACACAGTTTGCCTTTACTTTTCTGCATAAATTTCTCTATAGCATGCAATTGTTCTGACTACTTTGCTAATTTTAGTTAAGATAAAAAGCCAAATGGCTAGTTTTCTGGCACCTTAATATAGAAAATAAGGGGATAAACATCCTTTGTTGTTTTATAGCCAGTAAGCAAAACTAAAGATTGATAACTACAATCTATAAGTTTCATGCCGAAAAACTATCGGCGAAGGCAATTCAAAGTAAAGGTGGAGCAAGCTCCCTCACTATTCTTGATATTTTCTCATAATGTAAAACACAGCTCCTAGGAGATGTAATACTGTCATTACATTATGAGGAGAGGTCACTACCCAGACTGGTTTCAACCTTTTTTGAGGTCTCATCAGTGAGTGATGAGACCTCAAAAAACTATCGGCAAAGGCAATTCGAAGAACTGCTTTCGCTGATAGTTTTTCGGCATGAAACTTATAGATCGTAGTTATCGATCTTTAGTTTCGCTTACTGGCTATAAAACAACAAAGGATGTTTATCCCCTTATTTTCTATATTAAGGTGCCAGAAAACTAGCCATTTGGCTTTTTATCTTAACTAAAATATAATTACACCTTTATGGCATTTGTATAGTGAAGGTATGTAAGTTCTTTTCACTAAGCTTTGATATCTTCCAGGGCTACCTACTCACTGATGAGACCTCAAAAAAGGTTGAAACCGGTCTGGGTAGTGACCTCTCCTCATAATGTAATGACAGTATTACATCTCCTAGTAGCTGTGTTTTACATTATGAGAAAATATCAAGAATAGTGAGGGAGCTCGCACCACCTTTACTTCGAATTGCCTTCGCTGATAGTTTTTCGGCATGAAACTTATAGATCGTAGTTATCGATCTTTAGTTTCGCTTATTGGCTATAAAACAACAAAGGATGTTTATCCCCTTATTTTCTACTTTGCTAATTATTATTATTATTATCTGAGACTTCCAGAGAGTCAAGGTTTGCTGATAAATCAACCAAACTGCTGATTTGGGTGATTTATAGCCTCACTGAAGGAGGATTTATAGCCTCACTGAAGGAGGCTATAAATCACCCAAACCAGCAGTCATACCTTCCCATAAATTCATTCATACTAGATGCACTCACTACCCCAAAAGGCAAACTATTCCACTCACTCACCTCTCTGGAAGAAAAACCTAGCTCCTATCCCTTTCTTGACTGTGAACAAACTTAACTTCCATGGATGTCCCTGTGTTTTCTCTCCACCTTCCATATAACAAAAAATTTCATCAGATGATATCCTATAACACCCATTCAAAAGTTTACAGACCTCTATTATATCACCCCTCTTTTTCCTGTTAACCAGAGTCTGCAATCCACATACTCGCAATCTGTCCTCATAATCTAAATCCCATAATCCAGATATAACCTTTATAACTCTTCTTTGCACCCTTTCCACAGTTTCTTTATCCCCTTGGAATCTGGAGACCAAATCTGTGCACAAAAATCCAGGCATGGTTTTATCCAAGCCTAATAAAGAGGCAAAGACTTCCTTATCCTTACATGTCAAAGTTCGCTTCAACATCGCAATTATCCTTTGAGTTGTATTTGCAGCTTTTGCTATGTGACCTTTGAACTTCAAATTTCTATCAACCAATACGCAAAGATCCCTTGCCTCCTCAGTATCGTGTAGCCCCACTAATATAATATGCTGCTGGTGTTACATCCTGGATGTAACATTTATTAAAAGAAATTATTCATTCAGGATTTAACAAGTCAGAAAAATCAACTGAGAGAAAAAACTTGTACTCGAGCAGAAGAAATAAAGTACTAATTGTAAATAGAAATAGAATTACCTCCTTTTAGTAGAATTGTAATACCATATAAAGAACTTTGTGTATAAATTAGTATTATATGAATGCATCATGTATACAATGAATGGGTAAATTAGATGTAAACAATAGTCCAAAGGTCACGGGAAGGCCTGAGGCATTGGCAATCTTGGAAAGCAGCACACTTTCGTTTCCCAGAAGACGCTGCTAGAGATGTCACGATGTGCCAAAATCCCTGCGGACGAAGAAAGTAGCGAGTGGGAAAAGATCGCAGAAAGTAAGAGGGCACTATCGCAGCTAGTAACAGGGTGCTAAAAAGGGGAGAAGTGAAGGGAGAATAAAAAGGGTTTGCACACCTTTCTCATGGCTTTTTTTGGCCTATTTTGCTGGATGATGATTCGACTTCTCCCGTGGACCGGAAGTTCCTGATGGTGTTTCTTGGCGATAGTACGATATCAAATGGTGCGCCTTTCCCTTCAATGTCTGAATTTCTGCCGGTACTAAAGCGTGAGATGTCGGCAGATGCTGTCTTCGCAACTTCGCTGAAAGTTCCAACGGAATAATATCACGGACGTATCCTATGAACCGGCAATAGAAACGAGGATGGCCCGAAACAGATCAAGAATAGACGAGGGAAAAACGCCAGGTGCAGAGCATAGCTTAATCTGATGACCATAGTGACCCATCATGTGGACGCAGGCTTATGGAAGTATCGAAAGGTAATTCAAACAAAGAAGGGCAGTTTAGACGGACCTGGAGATCCTGCTCCAAGAAATGGTAAAGTACAGATTTTGTTGTATAATTACCCAGTCGATAAAAGGGAAAGATCATTGTTGTGCAATAATCGAGTATGGACAGTATTTAAGAATTTTAAGTGATTATTTCTTAAGTGAGAGCCTGTGTAGCTCAGTGGATGTGACGTTTGCACACCACTGAGCTACACGAAGGAAGACTTGGTTTCGAGTCTAGTCGGCGACCAGAGGAAATTTTTCTAAGCCTTTTTTCGACCGGTTCCCGAGTTAGTCGATCTCTGGCACGGGCAAGTGGGTTTTTCCTCCCGGAAACTCAAGAAAATCGACCGTAGAACCCACATTATTTCAGACATTAAATATATTGTGTTAGGGTTACGGACCACGAGATGGCGGCACATTTGAGCCGTCTCTCTTCACTGTGTACTGCTTAATTAGTGATAGCCTTGGGCCATCTATCTCTGATTGGTACCAGTGGAGATTGAACTGCCCACTCAGTCTCCAAAAGTTAGATAGGGCTAAATGGCCTCGCCTACTCCTGTGTACGGGAATAAAAAGGCGTTAGCTGATTTTTTTTTTTTTTTTTTTAAGTGATTATTTAGCAGTGGCTAATGTCCATAAGACAAATTGTCTGGAATGATTATAGATGATTGTGACTAGTTTAATGTGCAAGACTAACATAGTAGGTAGAATATTGATTAGAAGTGTATAATGTGTATATTATGTGTGTTTAATCTCTAACTTAAAAGAAGAATTTATTGTTCATGCATTAGAGTATTAATCAGTTTGATTTAGCATGTCAATGAACTAATTGAAAGTGAGATTGGTATAAGTGTATGTCTTTAGATTCCAATAAATATGTTTTTTCTTCTATACCTGAGTTTTGCCTGTGATATGAATCAAAACTACCACTCATTAATCTGAACCACAGCGAAGAGGAATTGAAAGAAAAGTATAACATGTTGTTATAGAGGTTACGACTGCAAACCAGAATTTACTTAACCACAGTAAAGCATTTAATTTATGAGTTTAAGCACTAGATTTATTCACCTATGTGCTCTAAAAGTCTGGAAAAGTTTCCCTGAATAAGAGTCCCCTCTATTCTAAGATATTGGCTGGCACAGCTTTAAAAAACAAACTTGTCAATATCTGAAGAGGAGACAGCCCCAGAAAGAAATTAGAGGATTTGTTTTGTTTCTTTTAGCAAGGAATAACCTTTAACAGTCAGGGTAAGCATGTGAGAAAAATTAGGAATCAGCTAGAGATATAGAATTTACTTTCCTTATAGAATGAACACGTAAGAAGTGATAGAGATATTAGAGTCAGGGAAATTTTGTAAGTCTTGTAGTTATTGTAGAGAGGTAAATACATAAAGAAAGTAAATTATATTACAGGAAAAGTGACGATATAACACTGGAACTCTAATCACGCCAAAGCTTTACACTTACTAACATTAAACTGACAGCCATTATTGTTTGCCTAAATTTCCAGCTTATTCAAATCATTTTGTAAGTGCTGAATATCAGTAGCATCCCTGATTGCCCTGCTTATCTTTGCATCATTGGCACACAATTGCATGTCTGATGTTAGACCCTGCCGCTTGTCATTAATGTATAGATTGAACAATAATGGGCCAAGGAATGAACCCTGAGGAACACCACTGGTCACCTTAAATCTGGCAGATTCACACCCACTGTATATAACTTTTTGATATCTGTCAGTCAACCATCCCCTGATCCATGTCAAGAATTCATATTCCAATCCCAAAAATATCTCCATGTTGGTGTCCATTTCCTCAAACAACAGAATTGCCTTCTTAACAGAGGTGTCTCTACCAATTTTTAAACTGCAAACTTTTTTTTTTTTTGGAGGGGGGGGGGGGGGACATTGGCTTCTTGTTTTGCTTTTTCTCTCACTTCTTCTTCTGTGATTTTCTGTGCTTCTAGATCTTACAGGTCTTCATTCATGAGCTCATCTTCTACAGCTTCCATTAACTGCTCTACTTTTTTCTTTGTCAGCCTCCAACTCTTTAGCAGTACTATTTTGTCAAAAACCCTTTGTAGGGCTTTGTCAAAATCCTGTAAAGGTATGACGTATTATCAGTAACTTTCTTCGCATATCATTCATTCACTTTCCCTATAGTATTTACATTCTTTGTACAATGCACACAATATTATATTCCTTCCAAAAGTCTCTGAGGGTTTTCTCACCCTCAGTAGCAGCAATAGATCAGCAAAAATATTTCTTAAATAAATGCCTTGAAGGTGGCAATTAGACCCTAGTCCAGGGATGGGTAAACTTTTTAAGTGTGCATGCCAAAATCGCCAAATCTTTGATGCAAAATTTTCTCCCGTGTCAACCGAAATTTTGGGGAACATACTATTATTTGGTGTCTGTTAAGTATTGGGAGAACTTTTTCAAATAATCAAAAATCATACTAGAGTGGTAAAATCAAAGAATATTTTAAGAGTGATTATTGTAAGTCATGTAAGAGTGAATGAATGTAAAAATTAGTGACAGAATTTTTACTTACAAGTCCTCCTACCCTGTTGATAGCATAGATATTTTTTATTTGCCTTTAAGTGTAATTCTCGCTGCCATATACAGCCACAAAATTTAAAGATGTAATTTTTAACATCATCAAAAGAGTAAACAATAATTCTGAATTTTTTGTTTTTGTTTTCTATAAAGCTCAATCAGACAAGTTTTTCAATATATTACAGTGCACAATCTCATAATCGTTTTACTTGACTAAAGCACAATAAAAGAAAATAAAATTAAAGATATTCTTTATTCCTAATGAGTAATACATAAAAATTACTAGTAAGGGATAAAATAAAAGATTATTTTCCCACATAATATAATAAATAGAAGTTAATCTTTACCATTTTTTAACAGAAAACATCAAAACTAGAGAAAGAAAAATAGTGGACATTTTATTTATTTAGCATCAATTCTGCATCACTGATGCAGTGCCATAGCTGGGGGGGGGGTCAGCCCAGGGTGGCACTTTGAACCTTTTTGAAATTTTGCAGTTAATTCTAAAATACAGTCTCGAGAACTCAGTTCCAAATATTGTAATACTACTGCGAATTTTCCTCACAATTGCTGTAAGTGTTGATAGTTATGAGAGGAGTTTTTCTAAATAATATTTGATTAAGAATTACCTACATTACTATGAAATAGACTTTGCCAATGTCATTGACAATTTTGCTAACAGAAAAGCAGGAATAACATTTTAGAATGTTGAAATTAAAGTTTTACTTCAAAAATAAACAGTGCTTTAATTTATTTCCTTATACGTCGTTTTGACTTTTTGTAATATTTTTGGTGTGTATTGAGAGGGACGGCAACAGCTCTAGCTACGCCACTACACTGACAACAGATAATTTATATCAGGTTTATATTTTGTAACCTTTAGAGATATGTATGCGCTACTAGTTTCATCTGTTGGGCTACTCCTATTACGAGACTTAACAAAATTCATCACTGAGAACAATGTTTCACAAGAATATGTCGATGCAAAAATGGATAGTAATCTTGTTGCAAGAATTTTTAAACACAAAAATTTCTGGAATAGTATTCCAAATCCTTAGTACCTCATTTTTTGCACTTCTCTCTGTTACTACCGCATTTAATTGCTCCTTTTCAATATTTTTCCAAGTCAACTCTGAGGTCAACAAATTTGTTTTCAAACCGAGCTACTTTGAAAATCAATCAATTGCAGTTCAAAATCATCCATATTTATCCACGAAAACATGTGCAAGTTTAATTCATCCAGTTTTATGGTATCTGGAAACTTGATAAATTCTGCAGTCATTTCTAATTCTCTGAACTTAACAAATCTTAAAGAGAACTGCTCAACAGTTGGCATAATTACATTTAAAAATAGCTTTTGAAGACATTACATTCACAGTCTGTTTTGTCATCCTTTTGGAGATCACTGATGTATTTCTATAGGTTTGGAAAATATCTAAATCTCTCACTGTCTACATCCCTCTTAAAAACTCCTGGTTTCATTTCAAATGTCTTTATGTCATCAAACATAACATCAAGAGTTTTGCCAGACCCCTATAGTTCAAGGTTCAAGTCATTTAAATGTTTGCAAAAATCTTCAAAAAATTTACAAACCCACACAATATTATACGAGGGTGGTCTGAAAAGTTCTCGGCCTTGACCATAGATGGCAACACTATCGGCAAGAGATTTCTTTTTCTTAGTTGGTATATCTCTCATAAGCATCCATGCGAAATTGCAAGTCATCCTATCAAGTAGTTTGTTTTATACAGTTGTCTCTGAAGCAAAAATGTTGTCTGTATCCCTTGAAATTAATAAAATTGAGTATATCGTGTGGTTATAAAATTCTTTGTAAAAGAAGGTTTAATGCCAAAAGAAATTCATTCGCAGTTCATAAAAGTTTATGGGCACTCTTCTCCTTCGTTTTCGACAATTAAGAAATGGGCTGCCGAGTTTAAATGTGGCCATACCAGCCTTGAAGATAATCCACGTAAAGGAAGTCCAAAAAGTGTAACAACAATTCAACACAACCAGAAATCATTGATCAAGTGCACAATACAGTATAGGACAGGGGTGTTCAACCTGTCGATCGCGGAGCGATTTTTGGTTGATCTCTTGTGTATTCCTCCTTACTTACAAATTTAATTAAAACTGAAAACATAATATTTTATTTATCATTATTTTGTATTATTTTTAATTCGCTTTAAGTGTATTGCTATTGTTTATTTATTTTTCGTTAAAATTGTCAAATCAGTAATTTTCTTATAAGTACGGGTAAATGAATTCATTTGGATAAGTGGAAGTCAAACAGCAAGCCGAGTGAATATGATTATAAGCAAAGTGTAAAAACTCGATTGTAGCTTAAATATTAAATATTCCAAAGCACATTACATTGATTTTTTACTTAGGTTAAGTCCCATGTGAATATTGTAAAAAAATAAACTTTGTTTGTCTCGGTATAGTTTGTATTAGAGTTTTTGTAAATAACTCTTTTGAAGCTAACTGCATATACTGCTTTAATAAGAATATGTTAGAGGTATAAAAACAAAGGCAATGTTTTGGTCGCCGAAGCTGTACATGGCGGCATTAGAAAGATTGTTATTGAAACTTGTATGTATGAGAAAGGCTTGTAGGCTCTAAGTGTACACATCTCCGAAGGCAGTCAGAAAGAGTTCAAACAACTTTCCGATGGCTGGCAACTTACAATCAAAAGAAAGCGGAGAACAAAAGGCGTGCCGAACTTGAAACTTAAGATGAAAGACTCATATTGATTCTTTGGGGGTTGCCAAACTTCATGCGAGGTCTCAGAGGAGGCCTAATAAAAAGGGACTGAAGCAAGCAGAAGGGATCCCGGTTCCAGAATTGCTGTCAGAGAGGAGGCCGTCCAGTCCAGATTTGCCGTCAGAGAGACTGCCCGGATCCACGTTGCTTGAGAGAGGAGTTTCCCGCTTCCAGAAAGGAGCTTCTCGGTTCGAGACGTCATTAGAGAGAGACTACTTCTAGGCTGCAGACAAGGTTTCAAAATGCCGAAAGGAAGAGTTCCAATTGCCGGAGAAAAGTTTCCAGGCCAGGTTAATGTCAGACATTCACCAGTGTGTTGTGTTTTCATTACAATTTGATGAATCAAACGACTTCACTGATATTGCTCGGTTAATGGTATTTATTCACATGGTATTTCAAGATTATTCAAGTAAAGAAGAACTTTTGAAAATTATACCATTATTGGGAAGGACTAGGGGAGAAGATATTTTTGAAATTTCTTTGAATTTCTGAAACAACACAAACTTCTGCTTTTTAAACTTGGGTCTTTTACTACTGACGGTGCTCCTACAATGATAGGTAATAAATCAGGCTTCATTTCATTATGTAAAACCGATGACAAATATCCAGATTTTTTAACGTGCCACTGTATTATTCACCAGCAAGTACTGTGTAGTAAAAGATTAAACACAAAAGATGTTTTGGATATTACATTTAAAATTGTAAATTATGTTCGAGGAAAAGCCCTGCAACGGTGGTTATTTAAATTACAGGCAGATGATGATAGGGAACTTCTGTTGTACAATAATGTTCGCTGGCTCAGCAGAAAAATTTTATTAATAATTACATTTTTAGAAAGATTTCTTGTGTTAATTAACGATATAAAAAATTTTCTTGATGAAAAAGGAGATATTTATCCACAACTGAATGATAAAAGATATGGTTGTTACACTTATCATTTTTAGTAGATTTCTGTACGATATTAAGCAATTTAAATTTAGAGTTACAAGGTAGAGATAGAAATTTAATTGACATGTTAAGTTCAATAAAAACTTTCCAACAATACTTACTTTTATTAAAGAAAAATATAAATGACCGCGAATTTAGACATCTCCCATATTTATTAAAATTTTTTGAATAAAATCAAGAAATGCTTCGCTATGATTTAAAAGAATTTATTCGTGAAATAGAATTAGTTGAGGAAGAAATAAATTCAAGATTTAAGGATTTTAATAAAACTGAAATGATTGCATATTTTATCAATAATCCATTTCAAGAAAACTTGAACATCAGAGAAATTTCAAATAAAATTAGCGGGCTGTTTGATATAAACCAAGCTGAAATAGAACTTGAGATAATAAACATTCAGAATAGTTTACATTTAAAATCAATAAACAATGAAGTTATTTGGAAGTATGCACATGAAAAATTCCTAATATTAACTTATATTGCGCGATTCAAAACACGACAGAATTTTTCTGTCGTGTTTTGAATCGACATGCTTGTCAGAATCCGTTTTTCAAATATGACCGTCATAAAAAATCAATTAAGAAACCAAATTACAAATGATTATTTGGATGATTGTCTGCGATTGGCCACTTCTTCATATCAACTTGACTATGAAAATATTGCGAGGTCCAAACAATGCCAAATTTCACATTAACTTTTTTTTTTTAATCAACCAGCATTTCCTGTAACTTGTAAGTTTGTATTCAATCTGTTATTTTTTCTAACTTTGGTTTTCCAAAACAGAGAAATAAATATTTTATTCCAATATATCTGTTTTTTTTTTTTGTTGTATTAAAATAATTAAAAGCAATAAATAAATTTTTAAATACACAAAGTTTTTAGTTGTGTATTTTTTTTAGTTGTTTATTTGTGCATAATCAGATATCAGGTTGGGGGAACATGATCTACATAAGATAGTAGATCGCCGAATAACTTTTTATAGAAAAGTAGCTCACGTAGTAAAAAAGGTTGAACACCACTGGTATAGGATGACCAGCGAGTCCAAGTGCATGATATTGCTGAAACTATAGGTCTTTCAAAAGAACGTGCAGGATATATTTTGTATGAAGAATTGCAAATGAAAAAGCTTTGCACAAGATGGGAGCCATGCTTGCTCAAAGCAGATCAAATACACACTCGCATGAAAATCTCTGAACAGTGCTTGGAGCGTTTTAACAAGAATAAAACTGATTTTGTGAGTCGATTTATTACTATGGATGAGACGTGGACAGAAGCCGAGTTGGTTTCATCAGCACGAAAGGTCATGGCATCGATGTTTTGGGATGCTAAAGGCATTTTGTTTATTAGGTATCTTGAAAAGGATAAAACAATAACAGCGGAATATTATTCCAATCTTTTAACCAGACTAGATGAAAAAATTTATGAGAAAAGACCTGGTTTGCAGAAGAAAAAAATCATCTTTCATCAGGACAATGCACCTGCCCACAAAAGTGTTTTGGCAATGGGAAAATTAAGGGATCTGCACTATGAATTGTTGGAACATCCACCCTATTCCCCAGATTTGGCATCCTCTGACTTCTATCTCTTTCCAAAACTAAAACTCTTCCTCGCTGGTCAGCGTTTTTCTTCGAATCAAGAGGTGATTGCTCTGTAAAGGGGTATTTTGCAGATCTTACTGAGAACAGCTACAGGGACAGGATAATGGCATTGGAGCATCGCTGGAATAAATATATCAGTCTTAAGGGAGATTATGTTGAAAAAAAAAAAAAATTTGAACTTATAAATTCGTTTTTCATTGTTAGGCTGAGAATTTTTCAGACCACATCATATGTTTCTTTTTAAGGCATTTCTTGATTAGTCAAAAAAGAAATTTATCTCATTCAGGCATTCAACAAATCATTTCAGAACAAGACCTCGACTAAGACAATGATCACATTGTTGTACGTTATTAGTCGTTTGTACACCGAATCCACATCATTCAATAGATTCTGAAATTATCTTTTATTCAAAGCACATGCAGAAATGTAATTAATAACCTTGGTTATTGTTTGCATCACTTCTTAAAGTTCCCTTAGTCCAGCTTTTGCACATAAAGTATTCTCTTGTATAATGCAATGAAAACCTATCAGATGTTGGATATGTATTTATTTATTTAATTATTTTTAAGATTAGCCAGGTTGCATGCCAGATAAAAGTCATTGGAATGCCATGTTTGACGCCAAGGGTTCCCCCCCCCCTGTCCTAGTCTATGAGTTGCATGAGTGACATGGTATTCAGTGAATATGTTAATAGGATGGCACATTGTACTTCACATGCTTCCTACAGGCAAGCACTCCACAAATCATTCAATCACCATACATCATACCTCCCAGTGATCTGTTAATTCCTTGATTACCTGCATCTCTCAATCTGTCTCTCCTCTGACATTTTCTATCTCTGCTCTCTCACTTACCTGCACTCTTCTCATCTCTCCATCCTTTTATTCTGACTCTCTCATTTTCTAGTTTGGCTAGTCCCTCTTCCATCATTCCCATAATTCTGTCCTTTTCATCTTTACCTCATATCAGTTAACCATCCCTGTCTCCTGATCTCTTCCTGACACTTCTTAACAAATTTTTCATGGTTTCAGCTTCAATTCCCAATATATCTCTACCGCCAATCTACAAGCACCCACTCTAACTTGTTCAACATTCATGCACCCAATCAACACCATCTTACAAATCTGCTACACTTCCTAATGCTATATCTATCTCCATATAACATTTGTCTTTCTCACCTTCAATCATGCTACCAGTATTTCTTTCTGCTGATATTCCTGTTTCTGATATTGCAGCTCTTAAATAGTGTTTAATATATAGTCTTCTTGCATATGTAGTCTTTTTTTTTTTTTTTTTGCAAAAAAAAAAAAAGAAATTTTTTTGCAAATTGGCTACTTAAAAATAGTCAATTTGACATTATATCCTTGATAACTGAGACATAAGTGAAACCACATGACCTACATAATGTCATGTGTAATAAATTTAGTTTAATCCTTTATCCAAGTGTGAGCAAACAAAGTTTGCTCCTGAAAGTATCTTCAGGACTGGGGTAAGGTGGTACAACACCAGGTCACTCCTTGCAAAGGTGGAGCAAGCTACCAACACTCCTATCTCAGTATCTCCCATAATGCAAAACACATCTCCTTGAGGATATGTCTAATGTTATGCATTAAGGGAAGGGCCACAACCAAGACTAGTTTCGACCTTTATTGAGGTCTCTTCAGTGGGAGCCAGGCCCAAGTGGAGATACCAGGCAGAAGCATTAACAGGTCATCTCCACCTATAGGAGTTGCCAAATGGTGTGCCACCCTTTTTTAATAAATTACTCTGGATTTAGAGAAAGATGTTGAAAGTTTATTTTTCACTTGGTTAGAGTATAATAAATTTAGTTTAATCCTTTATCCAAGCGTGAGCAAACAAAGTTTGCACCTGAAAGTATCTTCAGGACTGGGGTAAGGTGGTACAACACCAGGGCACTCCTTGCAAAGGTGGAGCAAGCTACCAGCACTCCTATCTCAGTATCTCATGCTACTGCCTGGTATCTCCACTTGGGCCTGGCTCCCACTGAAGAGACCTCAATAAATGTCGAAACTAGTCTGGGTTGTGGCCCTTCCCTTAATGCATAACATTAGACATATCTGCAAGGAGATGTGTTTTGCATTATGGGAGATACTGAGACAGGAGTGCTGGTAGCTTGCTCCACCTTTGCAAGGAGTGCCCTGGTGTTGTACCACCTTACCCCAGTCCTGAAGATACTTTCAGGTGCAAACTTTGTTTGCTCACACTTGGATAAAGGACTAAACTAAATTTATTATACTCTAACCAAGTGAAAAATAAACTTTCAACATAATGTCATGTGACTGATATTATGAGATATGCTGTTGGTTCATTTACATTATTATTTTATTTTTTATTTTTTATTTTTTATAATGAAGTTGCTTTGAGTTATGTTTCAAAGGTTTTTCAGAGTAGAATTTCTTGAGTTTGTTGTATTATTGATATTGTGGACATGTTTTGTGTTGCAGTATGTTTATTTTCATGGGTGTTTCTTTTTCCTACAGATGGGATATGTGTGCGTGTATGTGTCTGCCTGTCAATTTTATTAGGAATTGGAGTTTATTTTTTTATGATGAATATAATGTTGTATGTTAGTTATTTTTTTCAATAACTGAAGCAGTTGTGTGTGGAAGAGGAGGGAGGGGGGGGAGAGAGAGAGAGAGAGAGAGAGAGAGAGAGAGAGAGAGAGAGAGAGAGAGAGAGAGGTGTATATTAGTGTGTTTTTTGGTGGGTGAGAAGGCTAGTGGTGTATTTTATAGTAATTTTTGTGATTATTGGTAAAATTGCTTTTGGTATTGACTTTTCATGGGTTATTTTTGTTGCTGTTGTTGTTGGGATGGTGATTTGTTTATTTCACTAACTTGAAAAGATCAGATTAGCTCTCAAAAGCTTAATGGTGGCTTTTCAGAGTAATTTTTTGTGTTTCTTGGTGAAAGCAAAATGTTTCTGCTATTGGCTTTTCATGTTTCGTGTTTTTGTGTTTCTGTTGGGGGTGATGATAATTTCTGTTCATTTTACTGACTTGAAATGATCAGGTTAGCTCTTGAGGACCTGGACTTGAGCACTAACCTCACCATTTAAAGTCAACAAAATAAATCACCACACAAAAACACGGATAAGCCAACATAACCACCAAAGAAATAAAACAAGGAAATGTACAAGTGTTTGTAGTGATAGTGGAATTTTTATGTTGCTGTGGTTGGTTTGATTTTGTTCAGTCTTTTGTGTTGTATGTGAGATTAGGTTTGTTTTATTTGAAGTTTAGTTGTGTAGTATTATGTTTATTATTATTATTATTAGTGTGGTTTTTCAACCATTGTGTTTGTTTTTTTTACACTGATATTTCAGTTAACAAAAATATTTCTATAAATTAAAGATACCAAGAAATTATACACTTAATTTAATCCTTTATCCAAGTGTAGGCAAAACAAGTTTGTGCTTGAACTATTTTCAGTAATGGGGCAACTCATATAAAGAAGCTAATGACTTCACATCACTTGCCTTAGTATCTCATAATGCATCTCCTTGCAGACATATATAATGCTACGCATTATTGGAAGGATCACTACCCGTGCTGGTTCCTACTTCTTCTCAATCTATGCTTTAGATCCAACATGATTACTATTACGATGTTCTTAACTAATTGATAAGTTGATTTCTAATTCAAATATAAAGAAAATTTATATTTAAAGACTGCGCCACTTTATATCTGAATTAGTTCAAGAATTGAAGATAAACTGACTCTCAACTACCCTTCCTTTATATGTTGTTATTATATATACTGGCCGAGTATATTTAACTTACTTAATTTACCCGCTTTAGTTCGAATATTTTATGAAACGGTGCAGTAAAAGAGATTCAGGCAAAATACAACCTTGATCAACAAAAACAAACATTTAATTTTAGAATCACAAATTTTACACTTAAGTTCAAATCAGTAATTAAGATATCACAAACATTTTAGCTTCTCTGATAAGTTCAATCATACAGCCTCAGACAAAGGTAAATCTGTTATCTCTATAATACAGTCTTCTCACAGCTCCTTAAGTTCCAAAATACAATAAAAATTGTATTTATTCTTTAGGCATTCAATTAATTCTTTAGGCACTATAATTCTAAACACAGCTATCTTTAAACTTCAACTTTACAGCCTCTACTTATTCTCTAGTTACTCGGTGCTGTGCTTCAAGATTCCGTGTGTCCTTGAAAGGTCGGCCTTAAAATCAAATCTCAACTATAGTATCGCTAGTCATTTAGTAGTCACTCAGCTGTCTCCTTTAGCTATAATTGTTATTCTACAACTTATTAGCTAACTGCATCTCGACTAGTAGACTTAAATTAGCTGCTTGAGTGATTTGTCGACTCACCAATATCGCACTCTGATTCCCCAAATGCTGAATACTCAGATTCCAACCGAATGCCAATTCTCTCTCTCTATGTTTCCTATCTCCTTCTCTCTCACCTTCTCTTTTACCTTTCTCTCTTACCTTCTCCAATATTTTCAGCGTTCCTCGCTTATATATCCGTTCTTCCTGCCTAAATTGTTCATGTGATCTCTTTAACTAAAAACTCTTTTCAATAAACTTTTAACATTCTCCTCACGCACTGTTCCAAACTCACGCTCGCTTACTTACATACGTCTCCATGACAACAAAACAAAACAAAACATAATAAAATTGAGCTATTGCAAAACGTTAAACTTCTACAAGTAGGAATAAATAGAGAATATTTACATTTCAATTAATACGCAGTAAAAAATGTTAAATGCAAATTCTTATAATATTAAGATAGCAATAAATAAAATAAACTTAATAATATTTAAACAAGTCTTGCTTGGTATATGGCAGATTATGCTAAATGTGCACGAAGAACAAAAACATACAAAATAATTTCATTCACAGTTTAACACCAGACTGGTTTCGACCTTTATTGAGGTCTCATCAGTGGGAGCCAGACCCAGAGATGATACTAAGGTCGAAGTAATGCAGAAGTCATATTTCTGCATTACTTCATAATGCAGAAGTCATACTTCCAACAGAAATATTTCTGCTTGGCATTTTCTGTATTCTGCAAATTCTCGGTAATCAATTAAGTGAAAATAAGAGTTTGAAAAGCATATCTTTATCCCTTTTGTATTTCTGATTATCCAAATATCATTATGTTGCATCCTATATATTCTTTTGTTTTCCTTCTGACCATTATTGCTATTGATGTCAACAGCACTAGTAATGTTTCTTCTCTTTCTAGTACTTGATGCTTTCTTTTTCTTTGTCTTTCCATTATTCCTTATGCTGTGATTCCTCTTGATGATGATGAAGGCTATATCTTTATGTGTTGCTGGTGTCTATTTTGCTTGTTCTGGTTCTGCTTCTCCAGTCACATTTTTCTTTGATGCAAACAGATTATGAATATCTTGAAATGTCTGCTTTCTTCCTTTTATAAGATTATAAGTACTGTTTTCTGTGATGTGTGTTGTTTTCATTTTATCATGTTTATTTTTTGTTGTGTGAATTTTTTAATGTTGGGATGTTGTTTTCATTTTTGTTTTATGCACCTGTAATGTGTAATACATGGCATTTTTTGTCTTTTTTTTTACTTTGTTTTTTTTTGAAATTTCACATTTTATATTTATTGCATAATAGTTTCTAGTGTTCTGCATAGTAGTGTATCATGTTACTGGTGGTGATGATATTATGGGTTTTAATGGTACAAGGACAGCAAAGGTCATACTGTGCCATATCAAAGGTTACAGCAGTACACAAGGTAAGACAATCACAAACATCCATGCCTGCAGTGAGATTCAAACCCACAACCTGTTGGTTGGAGAGTGGGTACACTAACCACTCGGCCAACCAGGCTAGCTCATGTCACTGCTGACAACTGTCATGTGAGATTACTTAGTCACAAGGTTTTGCTTATGTCTCAGTTATTAGGAAAGAGGTCCCAAAAACATTTCACGAAAAATCTTATCCTTATTCTTTTTTGACATTTGATTTTGTTGGTAACCCAAGATTGTTAGGTTGCATTCTGTAAATTCTTACACACTTGCACTAGTAACATTGCAAATGATAGCATTTCTTCAATTGGTGTAATTCAGTAATGAAGTAATATGGATTAATTACTTCATTACTGCATCTCTTAAATTTTTTGTCTTCTTGTTTCTGTTGGGATTCCTCTTGGTGTCCATCATGTTGCTGGTCTTTCTTCTCTGAGAGGTTTCCTTGTTCTATTTTTTTTTTTTGTTATTATTGTTTGTTAATTTTATTATATTCTTTTTATCATTACTGCATGTTTCATATTATAGGTACTGATATATATATATATATATATATATATATATATATATATATATATTTGATTAAAGATTTACTTGGTTTGATATATTTAAAAAAAATTTTAATGACTAGAACTGAGGATTAAATAAAACAAAAATATTAATTACACTATGTGAACTTGATATTTAAGTGCATATTGTTCAAGTTCACATCTGAATTGGAAGTTGATGGCTCTATCGCATTCTTAGATATCAAAGTAACCAGGATGGTTAAACATTTCAAATTTTCTATTATCAGAAAACCAACACATACAGACAGATACCTTCATGCTGGCTCAAACCATTTTCCTCCACAGAAGTTGGGTATCATCTCCACTCCAGGTCACTGAGCTTGATCTCCTCTGTTGGACAAAGAGGAACTTCATAATGAACTTAAACATCTTCAAGTTACATTTCAACTTAATGGATACTCTAAGAAAACTATAGACAGATTACAGATTAACCCTCATCCATGACAGTATGAAAACACCACTACTTCTAAGGGCAGCATTTCTTTGCCATATATCAGTTCTTTATCTCCAAAACTGGCTAAAATTCTGAAGAAATATAATATCGAGACATTTTTCACAACCCTATCTAAACTTCATTCCATCTTAAGTCGTCCTAAAACTAAACACAATAATCTTAAATATCCTGGTTTATAAGATTCTTTGCGACTCCGGTAAGCCATACTTCGGACAAACTAAGCTACAGCCTACCAGACTCTCACAGCTCCACCGTATAATGATACAGTCAGAGTTCATTCTTCTATTTAAACTCTAGCCTTTGTTCTCTTTAGAGTTAGATACTTTACTATGTGTTTTAAATAACCAATTCCTTTAGATTGGTTACTTACTGGTGTTTATGTTTATCTCACACCTGATGAAGTCTAGTTTTAGACGAAACTAGTGTAATTATTAAAGTTTTTTCATTTAAACCTCGGTTCTGGTCATTAAAAAAAAAAAAAAAAAAATATATATATATATATATATATATATATAAGTTTTTATTTTATTTTTTTTTTAAGCACCAAATATTTTTCCCATCTCTAGAGTGCATGTTCACGTGTCATAGACTTGTCATGTGCATTTGTTTGTCTCTCAGTTGAGCAGCCGCTTTCTTGTACTAATGTTTCACGTGTAACCTGTCCTCATTGGAAGGTATGACTTATAGTTAGTATGCCAAAAACTTAAATATAAAACGAAAAGTAATGTTACAGAAAAGGGGCTAATTAAGTAGAGCTTAATAATTTCTTGGAAGCATAAAATTTATGTGATGGCATTTTTTTTAAGTTCAGCCATCGGCATCATTTCAATTTTCCTTACTTGAATTTGTCCTTTAGGTCTCGGACCGCAAGAATATTGACTGACACTTCCATTACAATTAGAAAATACAAACATTTTATTTAACACGACTAAAAAGATCTAAAATGCCTTCCCTAAAACAAACATCTGCTAATAACTTTGTATACTGTATTTCGAATTACCCGCCCTCCGTTGACATTCACGAACAGTTTATGGAGTGAAAAAAAAAATAATAATAAATAAATAATGCAAGGTAAAATTGAATTGCGAACTCGGAATATGATTCGGACTTATTAAGTTCCACTGAAAAAAATGTGGTTCAGTATAGAGACGAGTGCGATGAAAGGAACGATTTGGAATCAGCGAAACAGTTTGAATGTAAATGGCTTCAGATGGAATTCGAGATTTTGAGAAAGGTTTAGATAGAGTACTTCTATGGTAGAGAGAAAGAGTGCGTGTGTGTAATAAGGGGGAAGAAGCTAAGGTTTAAAGATAGTAATCGATTGCTAGAAGGAATGCAGTCAGAAAGAGAGAAAAATTGTGTGAAGAAAACGTATCCCAACTTTGGATATTTTTGATGCGTACCAATTTTTTGGATTACCCTGAATTACTGTTGAAGGAACTAGGGATATGAGACCAACTAATCACCCAAGTCATTCCAAACAGAAAGTCAACGTGTTTATCAACTGAGCTATTAAGACTTCACCAAGATCTTTATGGCTGATTCAAATGAGGATGATTTAGTACAAACAAAGAGAATTAGTTGTACTTATGATCAAAGCAGATCGACCGAATTTATTGACATTGGTGAACTCTAGTTATTAGATTACGATATTATTATTATTACTATTACAAGGGCATATTCATTGAGTCCTAAGAACTCATGGTTTGAGACCCAAATTATGAACACGATATCTATTAAACCACTCCCTGAAACAGTTAACAGACAAAGCACTCGCGTATGTCTCAGGCAATCCATTCCATTCATTCACCATTTTCCAAGTAAAAAGAATACTCATCACGCCCTTGCTAACCACACATACCTGACTTTTAGGGATAACCAATTGTTCTTTCCCCTCCAGCCAAGTGCTGAAATATTTTTCCTGCAGCAATCTTATGAAATCCTTTAACAAACTTAAATATTTCTATCATATCCTTCCTTTTCCGCCTATCAACCAACATCTACAATCCACACACACCCTCAGTCTATCTTCATAGGAAGAATTAAACATCGCACTCACCATTTTGATCACTCGCCTCTAGATACTCTCCACCACTTCATCCAGATGAAACCCAGATGACCAGACCTGATCACAATAATCCAGTTGTGGTCGTATCAAGGCTTTACAAAGAGAAACGATAACTCCCATATCTCTGCTTGTTAGTGTATTATTCAATAAACGAGTAATCTTTGGCCATTCCTTGCTACATTTAGCAATATGCACTCTAAACTTCAACACTCTATCTACTACTACTACTAGTTTCTCCCAAATCCTTGGCTTCATCAGTTTCCTGGAGTACAGTTCCTTCAATGTGTACAGCAGCCTTGTAATCTTTTTATCTCAAAATGTCGAATTTTACACCTTATTTCATTAAATTGACATTCATTTTGATT